>NW_017729029.1:64043199-64049228 GCF_001723915.1 Gavialis gangeticus | reverse complement strand
AACTAATACAGTCAACCGAACCTGTAATATTTAACCAGTTTCATTTGACTGTATTAGTTTTACAGATACATTTTAATTAAGATCTAATCTTGAAGATCCTTATTCATGAAAGTGATTTCTTTGAAGTCCAGACTACAGCTATTGTTTTATGCTAAGTGAAATCTTACAGGAAGACATATACACCTAAATGCCCAGACTGAAAAAAAAATCTCCATATACCACTATGAAGAATACTAATGAAATATGGACAGCATTTTACATGCACCTGGAAAAAAGTTCATTGAGGACACAAATAAGTCACATAAGGTAAAGAAAACTGGAAACTTACAGAGCGTCAGCTTCTGTGGGGTCACAGTCCATGTGCATGCTCTTGGCCCAAGGTAAATGTGGAGTAAGTTTGTGCCTCAGTGAAAGTAAGGTAAAGCATGCACATAGGCAGTTCCAGTCGAGTAGCTATGCACTGTATGTTCTCACCCTACAACTACAGTAACTTGCTTGTATGCCTATACCCTCAATCAGCTGAGTGAGCAAATGTGAACAGTAATATTGCATTATACACACACATACATATATGTACACAACATGTTTTCATTAGAGTTGTTATTGAAGAACTGACAGCATTTATAAGGTATAATGTAAGTTTTAAATATGTTTACCTTGAACTTGCCCAGCCAGTTAGCAAATTAAAAGAAGCCCAGATTAAGAGCCCAAGACCTAAGCCAATGGTTTTAAGAATGGGGACAACAGTAATATTACCTGCAATACAGAAAACATAATCCAAATTATGTTATTATAAGGATAAATCCTAATTGTATTTTCACTTTGCATTTCAATATGATTTAAAGGCCAGATGATTTGAACAAGATCAGAATCTAAATATGATACGTGGGACTATTTTTAAACTTTCTACCCAGTTGTGAATGTCATACAGAATGGTTTTGTGTAGTTCACTGAGTCTCATGCTAGCAGTGAAGCCACTAACAAGAGTGAAGAACACTACTAATGAGAAAATTTTAGTCTATGCAATGCCACTCATTTTTAGCTGTAGTCCAGTTTAGGGGCCTTTTAAAGTTTTAAATTATTTTTCTCAGATCAACTAAATTAAAACACCCAAGCCTGTCTCTGACTATTCACTGGATAATCCATGACTCCTTTCTTGTATGTGTCTTTAAGGTTTAATTTATGTCAATCCAATTTGAAAAGAATCCACAAATTAGGAAAAAGCTCAGTGCTTATCACCCAGCAGCTTCCACTGTGATTAGAGGGAAGGGCTGGATGTTCAACACTTGAAAATCAGTTAACTAGTTCAAAAGCTTACTTTAGAGGTACATTTTGGTAAAAACTTCCATTATATATTTAAGATAGATTTATAATAGATCTAGAAATATCTTTTAAATAGATATAGAAATATAAGTGTTTTTAGCACCATCTGTTTTTTTCAGTCCTTATCAAACTCTGATGTTCTGATATTGGTTTTCAAGGGAAGCTGTGTAAGACCAATGTTACTTAATACTAATGATGTAATTATAAAATGTTTTGTTCAAGATAATACATACAGCAATGGCAGGGTCCTGTCAGTTTTTGTAATAACAAAAGATACACTTTATATATTAACTACTTCAGTATTGTTATTGTCTCCTCTGGGAAGATAGTTTTGTTGCATCTTTGAAGAAGTAGTATCTCTTTTTTATTACCTGTAGCCCATACAACCCCCCCAAGCATAGCCAGAGGCCAGAACTGGGGACATTTTTGGATAAGGTTGACCACCAAAGAAACTATCCATATTGCAGCACAGAGAATCCACTGGAAGAACATTCCTGAGAAGCAAAAAAATGAATTTGTTAATATTTTACAGGAAATAGTTAAATGTCAGATTACTTTTAGATTAATGTATGTAGGAACTAGTTACTTCTTGTTAACATACTATATCTCATATGAAATTGTGTAGACACAACTGAAATCTGGTCATAGTCTTTGTGCAATGTACCCATGTTAAATTCTTTTTAAAAAGGTTGTACTTTGGGACGTTTATTTCTGGCTTCTCACATGCCCTGCAGAGAAGCAGGCAAAGGCACTTTTTTGTTAAGGTTATTACAGATATATGTGAGCTCTGCTTGGATCTTGAAGAAGATAGAGCTCCCCCCACTCCTTTCAGTAGCTATCACTGACTTGGTTCCAGTGCAAGAAAGGATAACTTTAAGGTTGCCTTAACTGGCAGTGTATGGGACACACCTCTTCAGGCGTTTTCAGTAACACATTTGCTAGCTTTCAGGCCAGACTTCATAGAATAATAGACAATTAGGGTTGGAAGGGACCTGAGGAGGTCATCTAGTCCAACCACCTGCTCAAAGCAGAACCATCACCAACTAGGTCATCCCAGCCAAACTTTGTCTAGCCAGGTTTTGAAAACCTCCAAGGATGGAGCTTTCACCATCACTCTGGGTAACCTGTTCCAGTGTTTTACTACCCTCCTAGTGAGAAAATTTTTCCTAATATCTAACCTAAACTTCCCTTGTTGCAATTTGACACCTGTTCTGTTACCTTGGCTCCTTCTTCTGTCATCTGCCACCACTAAGAACAGATAAGCTCCATCCTTTTGAACCCTCCTTCACATAGTTGAAGGTTGCTACTAAGTCACTCCTCAGTCTCCACTTCTCTAAACTAAATAAGACCAGTTCCCTCAGTCTTTCCTCATAAGTCATGCCCCCCGCCCCCATGCCATCTTCCAGGTCGTTGATGAAGACATCGAACAAAAATGGCCCCAGGACCAATCCCTGGGGCACTCCACTTGATACCGTCTACCAACTAGACATTGAGTCATTGATTACTACTCTCTGAGCCTGATGCTCCAGCCAGTTTTCTATCCTCCTTACAGGCTGTTCATCCAACCCATACTTCCTTAGCTTGCCTGCAAGAATGTTGTGGGATTCACCACAAGCCACACCACATCCACCAGTCTCCCCACATCCACAGAGCCAGTCATCTCATCACAGAAGATAATCAGGTTGGACAGACATAACTTGCCCCCTGCTGAATCCCGGCTTACTGTTTGTAATCACTTTTTTTCTCCTCCAAGTGCTTAGAAATGTATTCCTTGAGGAACTGCTCCATGATTTTTTACAAGGACTGAGGTGAGGCTGACTACCTTGTAGTTCCCTTGATCTTCCTTTTCTCCTTCCTTAAATATGAGCACTAGGTTTGCCCTTTTCCAATCATCCAGGACCTGTCCTGATTGCCACCAGTTTTCAAAGATGATGGTCAATGGCTCTGTAATCATGTCAGCCTCTCTTAACTATTTCTTCCATCCAGGAAGAGTACACACCAACTGCAGAGGCACCCTCAGCCTGACAAAGGGTATTTAAACTTCAAAGCTTGCTAAGAAGAATTTTTCCAACTGTTTGAGTTGGTCTAATAAAAGATATCAGATTTACCCAAAGAGCTTTGTCTGTCATGGTATGTTTGAGAATCTGAAATGAGGTACCTCATTTTTGCTTTATTAGCCAGCAAAACTTCTTAAATGCATACTGCCCACCTCAAAGTGCACAGCAACATATAAAAGGACCTCTCCAGTTTTGCCACGGTCTGAAATGTAAGTGATTGCTTCAGTTAAACAAATTATTGTGAGGCAAAAACGTGGTACTTCCTTTTTTAAGCCACTATAGTTCAAGGCTGTGGCTGATATTGATAGTGACATTACTAGGAATTTTAACATTTGTAAGAGTTCATATAAAAACTTAATTACTGCTCTCACAGTAATAAACACATAAGAAAACCCCAAAATGCTTACCATCACCAGTGTCAAATTTCTTAACAGGTACAAAGTTTGTCCCAAATAAGAAGACAGCTACTGCAGAAGAGGTAAAGCCGATAGTTAGATCGGTTCCATTGCTGCTTACAAAGTTGGTCATCTCTGTGTTGATGGTGCTACGCTTTGTGGCACTATTTTGATGCAGTTCCTTTCAGATACCTTCTGGAACCAGAGTCTGGAATTAAAAAAAGGGGATTAAAGGACCACACCATAGGGTTCTTAATATAGCTTAATTTTTTTTCACATTAATAGCAGGAAGGTTTAAAAGATCCCACTTTTACACCTCCTAAAAGGCAAAAAAGTAAGGAATAATGTAGGACAAAGGGAATGGCCACCTTAAAATGTAAATAAGGTGGCAATTAATGGAACACAATAAATATTTCACCTAAAAGTAACTTTCTGGAGAAGAACATTAAGGAATATAATACACGAGTCATTAGAGAACAGATGACCATCATCCAAAAGTATGAAAGCTTAAGGGAAGCCCCTTAAGCTTTCATATTATTAGGCTTAAAGGAAGACCCGTTATTTTTTAAGAGGAAAGTGCCCACATTAGGCTGTTGCTGGTTCTGGAACGTTGCTATTGGAAGCAGGTTGAAAACAAACAGGTTGATCCTCTTTTGGTTTGCATGATGACAAGGGTTAGGCAATTATGTGTAGCTTTCTTCTATGGGTGAAAGAAACCTTGGTATCTAATTGACTCATTGCCTAAAAGCCCAGGTTCTGCAGTCCCACAGAGCAAGGACTGAAGCACAGAGCTGCCATAGGGATTACTCTAGATGTTATAACCCATGGAAGTGAGGGAAAGGACCTCTGATTTTTTTTTTCTGCAAAGGATTGTAGGGAGGGAGGAAGGAACCCTGTCAAGTTTCTTCTTTCAATCCCCATGGAAATATTTTTTGTGGGGGGGAAATAAAACTTTGTGACAAAGCTTGCAGAATTTTATTTCATATCATAGTCGCATGCAAATAGGATTTCCCCAAAGGAAAAACTATTTTAGGCCTATTAATGGAAAAAAAATCTTTTGAACTGCCATCCTGGTATTAGCAAGTAAGTGAATTTCACCTTCTTTTGTAGATTTTAGATATAGTATACCGCAGAGCTTTTTACTGTTTTTTTCCTCTTTATTTTTCTTCGTAATTAACTAGTATTTGTCCATTTTCCCTTTATCTTTGTAATTACCTAGTATTTATTTGTTTGCTATCACAGTCATCACTGAAATGATGTTTAATGTAGGCAGCAGCACATAAGGCATTTTAAATACTCCGGAAACACCAGACTTAGAGGACTACATGCAAAATCAGTTACTGGGAGTTTATCAGGAAATAGCTTCAGATGTTAACAAAATGTAAAACATTTTGTTTATATGAAATGACTGTCTGCAATGCTAGAATTTTGATGTGTAAAGATCCCCAAAACCATCATTATGTAGTAATTATAAAGGAGGTTCTTTGATGTGAAATTCATGTGCTGTTATTATATACTTGATACTTGTATGCTTAATCATATCCCAGTGCAGTCTGAGATCTTCCAACTTAGATATAATAAATACTGCTAGTACAAAGTAACACACATTTATAACAGAGGTTATAATATCCCCCAATTTGCCAAAAGTAGGCACAAAAATAAAGTGACTAGAGTCTCAGAGATGTTAAGGAATGTGAAAATCAGGTTAACTTTGGAGACTAAACAGTGGATGAAATTTTGACCAGTCCCCTCAATAGCCACTCCTACGCTAGATTATGGCAGTGCTGTACATGCTTCTTGACTATTCCTAGTGGTTAAAGGAGATGCTGACTGAAACAGGAAATTCTTGCCTGACTAGGTAAGTGAGAGGAGGTGCACTCTGCTGTTAATGGACAAGAAGAGCTGTGTTCCCTGAAATCTATCCATTTTACTTTAACTCCTTACTTTGCTTTCCTTATTTTTCAGTGTAAGTTCCCCTGGTATGGCATTATCAACAGTTTCAGTAGGTTTTGGTTGAAAGGAGCTATTAATATTAGCGGGCAAAAAATTTAGTCCTCACATGTAGTACAGTTCATTTAATCACCTAGATTTTTTTTTTCCCTTTTTTTTCCCCCTCTTTGGAGGATTCTCAGGATATTTTTCTTCTAGAAAAATACAGGAGCCCCCTTAGGCTTGGAGTACCCCACTGTGAGAAGAGTTATTCACCAGGTCATTGTACCCAAGTCTCCTTCTCACACCCTTATTGTTTTTACTA
>NW_017729029.1:64012445-64038199 GCF_001723915.1 Gavialis gangeticus | reverse complement strand
CCCCCTCTTTGGAGGATTCTCAGGATATTTTTCTTAGAAAAATACAGGAGCCCCCTTAGGCTTGGAGTACCCCACTGTGAGAAGAGTTATTCATCAGGTCATTGTACCCAAGTCTCCTTCTCACACCCTTATTGTTTTTACTATTTTTGTAAAAATAATAATAATAATAATAAAGTAATAATAGTAATAATTAAACAATAAAAATAATAAAATAAAAATAAAAATAAAAACAATAATAAAACATTGCAACAGCTCCAGAGTATCACAGGTCGAGAAACACTAAGCATGAAGTGTCAGGTGAAGGATAAGGCATGTCTATTTACTCAGTGAGTCAATATGCTAATCTCTACAGACTAGGGATAGACATTACACATAAACCGGTTTAAGTGCTCAGAAACTGGTTTAAACCTGTAACAGAACAGACATTCAGTGCACATAAACCGGATTGAAAGTGGCTGAAACCAATTTATTTGAGGACTCCTTGGTTGATTGATACATGCAAATTAGAAGCTTTTTAAAATCTTAATTGAAGTGAGGACATTGGATAAACCTGGTTGAATGTAGTATCAGACTTAAATGATTTGGGTCAAACCAGTTTATGCAATGTCTGTCCCAGACATATAAGTGGGAAAATGGCTTTTGCACAAGAAAGAGGGCTTGTTGTTAGGAGCATTCAGATAATAATTATTTTTCTGCTTATTTTGCAGATTTATTTCTGAAGCCCTTAGCTGGATAAATCACTACAGTGCTTTAAGTGCCTTTCAAAGGAAGAAAATAATTTTGTGCCCTTTTTAATTTTCTTATGGTGCCTTAAGGAGCCCCCAAATGCTTTGCATATTTCTGCCGAGGGGAAAAGGCATGTGATGTGTGGACAGAGAGATTTTGCCTTGATACTTCCTCTTGTATTTTGCGTTCTGGAGCATATGATATGACTGGGGAACTATCTGAGGTACAATGGAAGTGAAACCTCTGATTACTGAGAAGCAGTTTTTATTCATACTGTTTAAAACGCCATATTTTTTTTAACAGCTATGTATCTAAGACACTCAAAGGAAAACATGCTGTAATACACAATGTCTTCACTTCAATTAAGGTCTGAGAAAGCTTCTAATTTAATTGTATTAATCAACCAAGAAGTCCTCCATGATCAAGATAAAATTTGATATTTTTGTTAATTTTAAGGGGAAAAGGCTACAGAAAATTGAAAGCATGGGAGGGAGAGGTTGTTGAGGGGGTGAGAAAACCTTTCAGACTCCTTGTTTATAGTCTGAAAGAATGAAGAAAGATGAAAGATACTTTTCCCTCTATGAGTCAATCTTAAGTAAGGAGTAAATTAACAGATCAATGACTACTGATGCAATATAAACACTACCCGAAGTTATGAAATGTACAGTCATTCAGGAATACTCAAAATCAGCAGATTCCAGATTTGACATGGATACTCAAAACTCTGTTTGCAAATTCCAAACAATTTTGCATACTTGCTCTTTCCTTCAAAATACTTGCTTTTCTAACATATTTAGTCTACATCTACATTCCAAGATAGAAGCAGGTTGCTGAATTCACATGGCACCCTGTAGTGTTGTGCTGCATCCTCTGATGAGATGAATAAAGATGCTGCCTGATGCTGATCCAGAATCAGCTTGTCTTGACAAAGTCACATTTCAGGATTCTTAGGGACATAGACCTAAGGCAGGGGCGGGCAATTATTTTGGGCCGAGGGTCGCTCATTGAATTTTGGCAAGCCACCGAGAGCTGCATGACAGGCAGCCAGGGGCACATAAATATGAATTTTCTAAATTTTTTAGGGGCCCCGTAGGCCGGATAGAATGGCCTGGCGGGCCACATCTGGCTCGCAGGCCACATTTTGCCCACCCCTGACCTAAGGGCTAGGGACAGACATTACACATAAACCAGTTTAAGTGATCAGAAATTGGTTTAAACCTTTAACAGAACAGACATTCAGTGCACATAAACCAGTATGAAAATGGTTGAAACTGGGAGAAAAACCTGGTTGAATGTAGTATCAAACTAAACTGATTTGGGTCAAACCAGTTTATGCAATGTCTGTCCCAGACCTCTTGCTGGTTTAAGATAAGCCAGACACCCCCAGCATCCCAGCATGCTCTCTGGGCTGGGTGCAGCTCTGCTCCATGGAAGGGCTGTCCCCACCCCTCTGCTCTCTAGCTGGAGCAGGGACCAGCTCTAAGGGAGACACCAGCTGACGTGGCCCCAGTTAAGGCAAAGTGTGCAGGGAGGGGGTTAATTCTTTCCTCCTTCCCCTCTTCCTCCACTGCAGCGGGGGTCAACCTGTCTGCGGGGGAGGGGGATGCAGCAGTGGCCCTTGGAGCTGCTAGACCCCAGCTGCAGGGAGGCAGGAATTAACCCTTCTCCCTGTTCCCTTCACCTTAACAGGACCATGCTGGGCTGATTGTCCCACAGGGTGGGCAAGAGGGCTCTGTTTCATGCTGGGGGGGGGACTCTTCTCCCTCCTCCTCCCCCCAGAGGGGCAGGGGGCTGCAGCGCTCAGCTGAGCAGGGTGTGGGTGTATGGGGTGTGAGGGGAGGTGGGGGGTGTAGGGATCCCCACACACTCCTCCATGGCATGCAGCCCCCACTGCCTGGCAGGAGCAGCAGGCAGGGAAGCCAGGGTGCTCGTGCCCCTAGCAGGCGTGACTCTGGCCAGGGCTGCGCAGGGGGAGGGAGCGGAGCCTGCCTTACCCCTGCGGCTCTGCTCCTTGAGCCTGCAGCTCCAGCACTTGCAGTGGAGGAAGCCCTGCTTTGGAGCCAGCCCCTTCCCCCACTCGCCACTGTGCAGGTCCCAGCACTGCCGGGAGTGGAGGGAGCCCTGCAGAGTCCAGCGGGAGGCCTCCCGTCTGTGAGTGCAGAGCTGCAGGCATGCAGCATGGAGCCCTGGAGATAGAAACGGCCGGGCGTGCCTGCAGGTCCGTGTTTGCAGAGGGGCAGCCCCGCACTAGATTGCAGGGAAGCAGGGGCACAGCTCCCTCCACTCCCAGCAGAGTGCCGGGACCTACACAGCAGGGAGCAGGGGATGCAGCTGGCTTCAGTGTGGGACTTGCTCCACTGTGAGTGCTGGCCGGAGCCCCCTGACCTCTGCACCTGCTGCTGCTGCTATGCAGTGGGGGCTGCATGCCATGGGGCAGTGCACCCTCCCTCAAACCCTACACACCCACACCCTGCCCAGTTGAGCTCTGCACTCCCACTGCCCTTCTGGGGGGAGGAAAAGGAGGAGGAAGGGTTCCCTCCAGCATGGAACAGAGCCTCCACCTGCCCTGGGGGGGAAGAAGTGGGGGGAAGAGTCCCTATCTGGGGCTGGGCAGCACCCCATATACCCCGCAGCAATGGGGGACGAAGCAGGAGGAAGACAGAATGAATTTAGGCTCAGGCTTTTTGAATGTCTGTCCCTAGCCACGTGGATTGCTTCTGAGCACAGTGCAAAACCCCTTTTCTGTGGGAGTGTGTGTTTATGCATAACGGCTGTGGCAGAAAGTCTGTGTTGAAATGGGTATATTTATAATCAGCCCTTTCATTGGGCTGTGATTTTTAGTTTATGGAATAGGTGTCATTAGATGGCAGCCTATATGAGTATTTTGAAAAATCAACAACCTGAAAGGGAGAAACAGATGCATGCTCTTTCTGCAGAAATACAGGTTCAGAATTTCATATTCCTCAGAGATCAGAGATCGGTGATGCTCCGATCTCAGGTTTAATTTCAGGACCAGTATCTCAACTAGGTTTGAATTGTTCTTAGGAAGAAAAAACATATCACACAATCCTGACATAGTGACATTTGTTTTATATACATGTTGCAGGCCAGAGCCTGCAAGTCACAGGTAGAGGGCACAGGTTTCTAATTATTAAGTATGTGGTACCCATAGTTTATGTTATGCTGTTTTCAGACAGCTGAAAACAGTATCCAGCTTGAAAGAATTTTCATCTTAAGGCATATAAAAGATATTGTTGTGACTTGAGAGAAATTGTGGCTTCCTTGGGGATATATAGCCACGCTACACAAACTTGCATTTCAGAAGTTGCAAGCTACACAGACAGTTATTTGCCTTAGCAGTTTCTTTAGATTTAAGAGAGCATTTTCTTTTTCACTGTCACAGATTTCTTGCACATCAAAGAGAAACTACAATGACATTCAGATGTGAGACTGAGATTTGCTAAGGAAAGCTCTCATTCTTTCTGTAATTAGAAGTGTTTGAGAGATGATTCTTCAGGCTACATTTTCAAAGAGCTGTACTTAAATAATATGAAAAACATACAGGCCCTCCCTTATTTAGGCTGTGTTTTACTATGCTATGTTATTTCAAAAGAACTACTGTCCTAGCATGGACTTCCCCACCAAGTATACAGGTGGCAGAAAATAAATAATTCATTCTTAATACAGTTACAAGTGAAACAAAGGTGTTAGTTATCTTTTTACCCTTCACAGAAAACCTGCATGGGTGAGAGATTTAATTTGCCTTCATGGTTTTGTTTCAGCAATCACTCATATGCAGTGTTTTTGTGTGGATGATCTAGGGCCAAATTATCTACTGGGGTGAATGAACTCAGCTCCAGACAATATAGTTTCACTCATTTCCATTAGCAGAAGTTTGGCCCTTTCTGTCCATCACAAAAACATGAATGAGATACTCAGAGAAGCACTAATTTAAACACTGAAGCACTCATTTCAGAAGTAGCACTTGCATATTCTCTATGGTGGGATTCACCTCTCTCAATTCTTAGTTCTGACTCTTCCCCCCGCCGCCCCTCCATCCAATCACTGCTTTAGTCTCCCTCCCTATTTAACTTTGGAAATGAACACCCCTTTTTACTTTGCTCTGTACAAATGTTTCTCTCTTCCCTGTTTTTCTCTTGCCAGTCACCTCCATGCCCTCCCTTGCAGCCCCACTGCTCACTTTTTACAAAACCCCTAGACATACAAGTACCCCTTTCCTTCACTGGGATTTTACTTACAATTGTTTCTTTGCAGTTTCGACTTCCTGCACCCAGTTACTCCTCCTCCTCATCATCATGTGATCAGACTCCCACACCACACCTCCTTCCCATTTTTTATCTTTTAAAGCACAAATAACGCTGAAGGGATCCACTGCCTTTGAATGTGCTGTGAGTGGTGAAGAGTTTAAACTGCCTATTAAGCAGAAAATCATCCCTGTTCTGAACTTTCTGTCCCACGCTCTTCCCCAGGGTGGCTGTGCTGTATCAGCAGCTGTCTCATGTCGTGTGCTCTGGCCTGATGCAGTGACAGAAGCAGTGGGAGGAGCACCGGCTACAGCTAAAGTAGCTCTGCTGTCTACTCTGAGAAATGTAGCTCACGCACGGCTGCTTACTGGATTTCTGATCCTTTAGGGCTTTGATCCTGCCCCCTCTCTCTCACCTCAACCTCTGATGTTCTGAGTAGGTAACTGGCACTCACAGCAATATGTACCTGCAACCTTAACTGAATGTTAATGGCCATTTTTGCATGGGCTCACATGCATCTTACACACAAATACGCTGGGCTAAAAGAACACTATTAAGGTTGCAAAGCTGGGCACTTAAAAAAGTTAGGTACTGACAACCTTGACTCGATCCCCTCGTGCATACACATTCGGACATAATCTTTAACTCTTATGTCTCTTTCAGTGAGCAAAATTCATGATGTTCATTTTATGAGCAGGTATTCATTCTTTTATTTTCTCCTCTTTTAATGCATGTCCTGGTACCTTATTTATTGCATTTATTCAAGCCTGGGGATGAAGTGAGATTCATCTATTTCCTCATGGGCTTATTGCCACATGATCTGAACAGATCACAAATATTAATTCATTTTCCTAAGGCCTCTGCAAGGTCAGTGGATAATATTATCACCATGTTACAAAGGGTGTCCCCCAAAATCGCTCTAATTCTAGTGCTCCCTAGACCCTGTTGTGGCAAATTCAGACTTCAAGGAGGAAGTTTCTAAGGATCAGAGAATTGAAGTTTTGGAATGGTCATCTAAGCTAGGTAGGGAAACAAGGCACCTGAATTGCTCTGAAATTTGGTTGGAAATTTTATGGGAGGGATAAGGTAGGGTGTTCTTGAAGCAACAGTTGGTGGATGCAATATCCTCTTTTAACCCGTGGCACGTTGTAGATTTTATTTGTATTTATATAAGCTGCTCTGTGACTGGGATGTGTGAGAGGGGTTAGAGTAGATCGTCTTTTGATCCTTTTGGACATATGGAGACCAGACTTAATGCCTTGAGATGCCCATTAGAGAGTCAGAGATCCTCTATTTCAGAGTACTTAACACTTTTCTAGCCCTTTGTATGCTTGAAACACAGCCCAAGCCTACCCTATTTTGCAATCATGAAACCTCAGTATTTGTGCAAATCTAGTTCTAGGTGTTATGAGCTTGGCAACTAGAAAATGAGAACCCACACTTTTAATGATCACCTGTCAATATTTTTGTTTAAGTAAACTGCCCATTATCACACAGGGTCTTATGGCAAAGGCAGGGACAGGATCCAGTTCTCGAGGGTGACGTTCAGTTGGAGTGAATTTTATCAATGGGTCCTGTGGATATCTAGTAGATACTCTGCATTTAAAAATATTACTCAAAATATACAAGAGAACTAAATTTCAGTGGTACATTAATTCTAGCATTTCCCAAGTTTTCTTCTGCTCCCATCTATCCCTGGACCCTCCAGACTCCTGCTCTTGTCCATCCCTATTTCTTCCCTGTCCCCTCAGCCCTCACTATGTATTTTGTCTCCTGCCTTAAAGTTTCAGCCTCTCCTCTACTTGTTTTCTTTTCTATCTTCTTTTTGAGGTTAAGATTCAGGAATGGTAGACTGGCTGGTGCTTTTTGAAATATCCTACACAGAAATAGAAATAAAACTGCAAATCTGCTATCTGGAATAATTTCTTCTTCTCATGTATTCATGAGAAAATTCTTGCTTGCCAGTTATAAATGAGGTCTTGATAATTGTGAGTGGCTTGAGAAAAACAGGTATGATACATGTAGCTTGCTAGTACACTGTGTTTGTCTCGCTATAAAATACAATCATGAGGGATCATTTAGATAGTAACTCAGATAATTTAAAGTTGCTAACTGAGAGGGAGAACCTTGAGATGACTTTTATATTAAACTATGGTAGAAATGTGCTATACTCATGATACTGATTTCCTCCACTCCCTTACTTGGAGAAGCCATTTGTAACAGAATATCCTTTGGCATAAAGGTTGCATTTTCAAATAAAAACTTCCTTTGTTTTCAGGTTAAATTTGTTATTGTCTACAGCTAAAAGACATGCCTGGTGGCAAGTGTACCTTCCAACATTGTTGCAGAGTAACAATACCAGAAATAAACCAACAATTGGAATATACTTGGAAGGAAGCATTTCTCCTTCCAAGAATATGAAAATATATCTGTGATCATTGTTATTACATTAATAGACTTATTTACAATGCATTATTACTTAAAAGGTTTGATTAAGACTTGGCCTCCTTCTGTTAGTAAAAGATTCAGTGGTATGAGTATATGATAAAATTATTAGCTAATATACTGACCAGCTTTCAAAATACAACTGACTCCTCTTTAAATATATTACTGAAATAGCAGTAGCCACCACAATGTACTGCAAGTCCAGTCCTCAACGACTGATATTTATCTGATTTGTATTCACTTCTGCAACATTTGGAGTGGGTCCTTTTGGGGAGAAACAGACCCATTTCTTCTCTTCTCTCCCATCTATTTCTGAAGCTTCTCTACCAACTCAGGTGCTGCTGCATTCACTGTAATGTGCCTACAGGACAAAAGTGTCCCTGAGAGGATTGCCACAGTGCGTTGATGTCCTTGGGGTGTTGTGAGAAGGCACTGACCTTTAAAAACAGCACTGCTTGGAGCGAATGTTGTTACATTAAAGTACGGTTTAGAAAATATTGTTGGCTTAGCTCCCAGCTGAGTCTGAGGACTCAAAGTAAACATCCAGAACAGAGTAGGTTTTTAGACAAAGATTGCCACTCCATTCTGAAAAACTCCCAGAGGTGCTGAGACCCTCTGCAATATGTCAAAAGGAGACCTTTTGCAGACTTCCTTGTAAGGAATTTACCCACAGCAATTAAAGCCTAGACTATTTCAGTAATTTTAGTCATGAAGCAAACATTTCCTCTCTCCTTTCTGGAGCCTTTTCCAGATGGCAGTTCCAATCAGTCTCCTTAGAAACATGGCCCAAACATTTATAAGTAATGTTTCATATTTTCAAACACTAACCTGCATCATCCTTGATAATGACAAACAGCTTTTTCCAGGTAATAGGCCCTTAGCATCTTAAGTGTAAGGCACGGCTAAGAGGTAATAAATCATTCATTTCAACAACATGTATGTGCAAGGAATAGACATTACACTTTTTCTGGTTTAGGTGGCTGGAAACAGTTCTATAGCCGTAACAGAACAGAAGTTCAGAGCACATAGACTAGATTAAAATGGTAGATTCTGGTCTAAGATGAACATGGATCAATGTAGTATCAGGGTTACTTGATCTAGGCTAGACCAGTAAATCAAACTTCAGTACCAGGTCTGCTTGTGAATCAAATTAGGGAGCTGGCTGCCATCTTCCCAGGTACCTTTGTGGGCTACTGTTAGCTCCTCCTCACAGGAAGCCACCCTGCATTTGGCTATTCCAGCCAAGCACTCATCTGGCCGTGCCCCCCAGGCTCTCACAGTGATTGACACTGATGATGGAGGAGAGGGGATGGGTACTCTGCTGTGCCCAGCTCTCTGGTACTGCACCAGCTTGTAGGGGGTATGAAGGCCCCTAGATTGGTGTGCAGGAGCCCACTCAGGGACCCCCATGCCTCTGTGAGTGGGTGCAGTGACAGGGAGCAGACCAGGCTGGAGATGACTGTCACTAATGCTGACTGCTGACATGGGGGGGAGAGGGGTGCTTAGTGGCACTTGTAATCTCCAGCAGCCTGGTGATGCCATGGGTCATGCTGGGAGGTGTACTCGAGTGCCCCCAATCTGCTGGCCTCAGCCTCTGTGCTCCTCCTGTCAAAGGGTGAACTTTTGTGCTGTTGACTCCGGATATAACCTACACTGCTTACCAAAACACACATAGGTTTGAGCGATTCCACCTCCGGCTTTTTGAATGTCTGTACCTAGCCATAGTGTACCATGTCTCTGCAAAACCAATTTAGCTGCAGTGTATCCAGGAGGAACAACAGGTCACACTATAATTTCCAAACAATGAACTGTGAAAAAAGATGGCTTGCTCTTTCCAAAAGTGAGGTTTGTACTTTTCATGAGTTTAATAATACCTAATAGAAAATGATAGCATTTTAAGACTGAACTATGCAGAAATAATAGAACTGACAATCAGATAATGGTAAACACTAAACTAACAAAAAGACGCCTCTCCATTACCCCACATCTCCAAATATCCAAGTAAAAAACAGGGATTAGAGGAGGCAGCATTTATGGCACAAGCCTACGTAGGCCCCAAGATGACAAATGGGACAGCGTCAGTAGCTGGGCTATCACTGGTTGTAGTAGCAAGCCTAGAAGTGCAATCAGGGGGCACATCTACATGTGTCCTTCTGGCACCTTTGTTAGTGTGCCATCATGTAGTACTTCCTTTTGGAAGTACTAAATGACGGCACAGTAACAGCCTGTACTGCACTGTGTGTGCTACACATGGTTATGTTACCTGGGTGATATGTGGAAGGTACACCCTCTCCAACTGAAGGGATTCAGTGGGTGCGTGTACACTGTGGGGAGTGTGGCTGCCTAGCTGTAGGCCAGCTCACCTCCTTTTCCTCCAGAGCAGAGCACAGACCAAGTACATCAGTGATATTTAACTATTTACAGGTTTAATGATACAGCATTATATAACACTCGCAACCATGAACTTACGTACATATGTCTACACACACACACACACACACACACACACACACACACACACACACATTATTTACAAATATAGGTTTATACAGGCAATAGCTCTTATTAACCCTTGACTCAGGCATAGGCTTGGTCCTCTGTGGCCTTCCGATTAGTGTTCAGCCTCTGCTCCCCTCAACAGGCCCCTCCAGGCAGCAAGCAAAGGAGCACTTAATGATAAAACTCAGGTTAATCAACAAAACAATGACAAGAATATCTGGCAGTGATGGGACAATAATTCAACATATACAATCAGATTACACGCTCTTCCCTAGAGTGGCTGTACTGCATCAGCAGCTGTCTCAGATATAAAACAGCTTACAATCCGCTCCTGATATAAAAATAAGGATGTCGTGTTTTCAGTAAGAATCCCAACAGTGTAAGGAAACAGACCACACCAGTGGCACAGCAGCTCTGCCCAAATAAGAAATGGCATCCAGAGAAGAAGCCTGTTACATAACAAAACATTATTACCTTCTCCTAGGTTACTTAGCTAGGAGGCACCCATAACCAGGAAACCATCCTGAACAGGTATCCTAGACTCCCCTCTGTGTCCAAGGGCGAATCATCCCCTCCCATCAGAGGCTTCCCATTGATCGCCTGCAGTTTGGAGGGCCCCTCCATCTCTGGGGAAATCCCCTCCCTGGGTAACTCATGACTCCCGCAGCTTTTGGAGAGTTAAGCTTGTCTCCAATGGTGGGTTGAGGCGAGGCGTCCTCCCTCGCTGGGGTGGTTGGCCCATGCCACTCACTGTGGGAAGGCCTGAGCTGCCTCATGCAGCAGCCCAGCCTGCTTTCAGCTCCGTGCCTGCCTCATGCAGGGATGGGGACCCATGCTGCCTTGTGCAGCCACCAATCGATGCACCGAGGGCTCCTGCCTTGTGCAGGGTTGGGGACCCACACTGCCTTGTGCAGCCACCAGTGTCCCATCAGTTCTGTTCAGCTCTCCTCCCCATGCACCAATATGTGCACTGAGGGATCCTGCCTTGTGCAGGGTTGAAGACCCGCACTGCCTTGTGCAGCTGCAGAGGTCCCATCAGTTCTCCACCAGCCCTTTGCACCAAGGGGGCTGGGCTCCTGCGTCGTGCAGGGCTATGCTGCCCCATACAGATGCCAAGGTCCCGTCTGCTCCCATACCCTCTGTGTACCAATCTGGGAACCGACCCTGCAGCTTCCTCCGTGGTGGGGCTGGGGACACAGCCACTTGCTGCTCCCTGTTAGGCAGTGGCATCTTCTGGGCACTTCTGCTCTGCCCTGCTAGTCAGCTCTATCAGCTCTTCACAAGCCCCTGTCTTCATCGTCCTTTGCTGACAGCCCATGTGCTAGGCACACAGGCTCTTATCCCTTCTGGAGGCTCTGTCCCCAGATTGAAAATGGACCAATAGGAAGTCCTGAGGGATTAGTTCTCCCTCAGGTCCTCTTCTTCACCCTGCCCCTGGGTCAGGGTGGGGCAAGCTTGCCTTCTGCATCCTCCTGATTGCTGGAAATGCTCCACCAATTGGCCTGAGCTATTTTGGGCTCAAGTTAACAATCTGAGCTGCTGGTGAGCCCCCTGGCCAGCCTGCCACAGTTATTTTTAGCTGCTACATTTCCATAGCAATGCACTATAACATGGGGGCATGTTGCTACGGTGATGTAGCTGGGGCATCACAGTTTGTGACCACCAACTCTATGTCACTGTAGCGTGTTGTAACGGTGATGCATCATGAATAGATGCACCCAGAGCCTGCTATATTTTTATCCCTCCCCACCCCAAACTTGGCACTGGGGACTGGTACCCCCTCTCCCTGCATAAGCTATACTACTGATGTGCAGAAAAGGGAACACAACATTTGCTATAAGGAAAAATGATCAAATTGGTGTGGGCCTTTTCAAATTTATGAGAGTATCACAAGCAGTAATAACATGCTCCAAGGGTGAAGAGATAGCAACTATTAAAGCAGTTTTTCAGATTAAGAGTAATACTAGTGCTGTGTTGTTATAAATGGTATCTCTTGTGCTGTACATTTACCTTCTTTAAAAACATGAAGCAAGAAACAGTCTGTGCTCCAAAAGCTTATACTCTAGTGAAGACCAAAAAAAAAAAAAGCGAGAGAGGACCTAGGGCAACCGCTGTAAAAAGGGGGGCATAAAGAGAGAGATGGAGGAGGAGGAAGAGGAGGAGGTATTCTTGGGTTTTGGAAAGTGGGGAATGGGACATGAAGGAATGGAAAGTCTGGCTGGGAAGACAGGATGTGGGAGGCGGTTCCAAACATGGGCTACATGCGCTGAGAGTTTTGTGTGCATTTTGGTGAACTGCAACTCCCTTGTGAGGAAGATAATTATTATTGTCCCTGTTTTAGAGTTTTCAAAACAAAGCAGGAAGATTAAGTAACTTCACTCTTTTCATCTGAGTCCATATCAGAGCTTGAGTCAGAGCACAGGGGATAGTTATTCTTCAGAGCACAGGGGATAGTTATTCTTCATCCCCTGAGCAATCCACTAATCTGCTACAGAAGGCCATGCTATTTTAACTGTCAACATTTTGGCCAGAGCTCAGGTTGACTGCCTAGTTGGCTCCAGTACAGGCCACCAGCTGGCAGGGAGTCTATACTTTTCCTAGCGCTGCCAGTAGCAGCCTGGATGGCACTGTCTTCCATGCCCACACAGTGATCTAGTCTTTCTCCAAATACTGAGATACAGATGGTTGTTAATCAAAAGGTGGGGGAGAAAACCCTTTTTACTAGCCATTATTTTACATTTTCCAGGCAAACAAAAAAGGCTAGACAACGCTTCTTAAATTCTTCTTCCCGCCTCCTACCCGCTGTGCCATACTAATGGTGGTATTTCTGGATCCCTACAATAAGGAAGGGGCAGCAGTGACCATGGAGCAGCAAGCTGAAAGCATGTATGTGTAAGGTAGAAAAGGAGATGATGTCAGTTCTTAGAGTCCTTGAATGTATAGATAAGGGACCTGAATTTGATGAAGTAAGTGAAAGGAAGCCAATGAAAAGATTTGTGGAAGGCAATGACTGTAATGAAAGGAAATTGACTCTACCATTGGCAATACTAGAGAATAGGTTAGGACAGGCAGTAAAGAGGAATCCAGAATCTAATTTAAATTGTAGAAAGATTTTAGGAGGAAGTGCAATAATTAAAATTGTAATTTTTGGCCAGAAAGTAGGGTTAATGGTCCTACTCTTGAAAAAAATGTCAAGAAATACTTATGACAACAATTGTTCAGGATCTTAGCATCTTTCCAATCCTAAGAAATTAACCAGACCACATTTCAAGGAAGACTGATAGTCTTGGAGCACAAAAAATAATGCAAGTGTGTGTATTTATATATAATATATAGTTATTATTCACACACGCACACACACACACATGCGCGCGCGCGCGCGCACACACACACACACACACACAATATCAAAAGAGCCTCAAGACAAAAAAAAAAGAATCTCAGCTATGCTCTCTATATTATCTGTGGAACATCACCAGTAATTACATGGGCTCTTCCTACACATAAGTAGGGAGTGAAAACCAGTGCTCTGAATCATACATAATCTTCTGAGGAATTGTAGAAGTAGGGTTGTATAGGTTAACATTTAAAAGGACTGAAAAGCCTTCAGTGAAAGAAAACTATCAGTAATGAAAACTAAATATGTTTTGACACTATTGGAATGTCTCTGGCAGGTAATGTTATTCCCAACATGCAGCAACTGTACTTTATATAATAGCTGTGACAGCATAGTTACAGAAGTCAAGCCAGATTGTGTCACAAGCAATATAAAGCATAAAACTACAGACACTTCTAAAATAATCAAAATAAATTCAGTAGGACAAATGTCTTCCTGAACTGTGTACTGTCAAAGTTCTCTGTAACTTGGCACAGAATCTTTTCTCAGTGTAATTAAATTATGCTTTTTATATCTTATACAGTTTTTCCAGAAATATAAGATCCATTATGAGCTACTTCAAAACATTATCTTGTCATGAATATATTTGGTGGTGAACCTAACTGTGCTCTTGTTTACAAATTTGCAGTACTCAGGGGCCCTTATTCTTGTGGCTTTTCCCTGTGTGTTGTTGCTCATTTTGCACTTACTTTGCACTCCTGTAAAATGACATACAGGATCTGAGTCTCTGGAGGCATCATTTGTGCTTCTTTTGGTACCATGGCTTGGAAACCTGGCACTTCCAGTTAGATGAACATTCACCTTTTCAGAGGGATCCCAAGTGGTGTACCTCCAGCTGCAGCTGCTCCACATTTGCTCCTCTGTGCTCCTCATAGTGAATCACACTATAAGGGCTTCCACATTTGGCAGCTGTCCCTCTGAACCTTTTTAAGTGGAAAAAATGAAATAAGTTTCTCAAGCAGTGAGCCTTATCCAAATATACCACATATACCAAATACATATGGTTTAATAAAGTTGTTAATGCGCCTCAGTGCTTGTGTGAACAAATTCAAATACTGTGAATAATGTCCTTTGTTTTTTTTTCAATCAAACTTGAATTAGAAAAAAGAAAGGAAAGCTTGAAGTGACAGAGAATGCTCTTTCCCACCACAAACCACTTTCCCCCCTCCAAGGTACACAGAAAGATGAGTTTTGGAAGAAACTGTTCATAGGAACATTGTTTTAGTGGAAAATGTTTGGTATATGGAATTCCTGGCTCGGTGATAGAACTTTTAGACAACATGCACAAAGAAATACAACTATGTCCAGGTTATTTTGAAAAGGAACTATGTCTAGCCATATGATATTTTTAAAATTCTTATTGGAAATTATCTAAAACGTATGTTTCAATGTGGGTGCTTTTTTGTTTTCAGTAATAATGAGAACAAGGATTCCTTCAGTGCTATAAGAAAAATGGGAATGCCTGTGGAATGAATAAGTCTTGTTATTTCTATATAAAAAAATTAATTGTATCTGCTTGGGCATATGCTAGGACACCAGACTAGAGCCAAAAGTCCTGGCTCTGCCACTGTTGAACGTGTTCAACCCTGAGCCACACATTTCCTACCTATGAAGTGAAGCTGATGTTATGCAGCATTTTAGAACTGTGAAGGACAAGCACGATATATCTACAACTTAATTTGTTTCTTCATAGATTTTAAAAGCCATGTACCCTATTTTTGATACAAGACTGTATGATTTTGAACTGTCATGAAATCCCAAGTTCTCATTTTACTGTGGAGAAGTGGGATTTCTTCAGCATATTTGCATGTAATACACTAGAGGGCGGAAGACACTGCGGGAATATACTTTTTAGAAGGCATATAGTTCACAGGACTTTCAGGACAGAATTGAAAATAGAAGTGTTTTTTATAACGTAAGGTTCATGTAAGTTTATAGCTGTTCATCTACAAACAGCCATGCTGGGCAGTTAGTTCATTTTCAGAGAGAGCTAAACTTGTAATGAAATATCGAAAATATGAAGCATACTTAAAAACAGACTATGTACCAGAGAACTGTAAATGCTGCAGCTTTTACTAAGTTCTTTGTATTAACATAAGGGATTTGCCAGAAGAAAGAATGGGGCAAGCTGAATGGGTAAGACTATTTCTATATCTTTCTAGAGCAATAAAGAAAGGGTACAATGTTCATTATATTGTGTTTGGGAGGTGAGGTGAAGCACTGTCATTTTGTTTAGAAAATGAACAGTTATTAGTGAGAACTTATTTTATGACTTCAGAAATAGGTGCAGAATAATTAATGTATTTATCTTTTAGTATAAGGTTATCAAACAGTTGAACTGTATTAAGATTATACTGATCAAACTAGGCAAGGAAACCTGCATATTAAGAAATGTGCATATGTGGACTGCTGTGATTACTGGGCCAGTTAATGTAATATATTTTTAAACTAAGAAGGCAACAAAAGATGCGAGTTAGTGAGGACTGTCATAAGAATGAAAAGAAAGTTTAGTCTTACCAAGGTTTTCTCCTACTTCTGGAGCTTCTTTACCCTAGATTGTAAATTGTAATGTAATGCATAGTGTTGGGTTTTATTTGAATTTGAAATCTGTAGTATGACACATCTCTAGATTTATATCTTCTCTTACAGATTTATAGTTTATCCCTCCCTTTATATAAATATTTCTCCCCCCCCCCCACATTATTTGTTGTTGTGGATAATGAAATAACTATTCGCTATTCTTTTCCTTTCACGGTTTGCAGAGGAGACTCTGAGGCATTTTGCACCCTGACACAGTTAACTCTGTGTACACAGCTGACTCCATTCATTCCCTCAAACCAATCTCTTCCCTTGTGGTGGCTGATAAGTGTTTAACAGCTTGTTGAGGTGGCGTCAGTATCTTTAATGCTAAGCATTCACATTCCCAGCCACACAGCTAGTATTCGTCCACTGTATACACTGGGAAAAGAAGAACTAGAGATCTGGGAAGGGAAATCATGCATCATCATCATCCTGACTGGAAAATCCCAAGCCCTTTAAACTGCTTTCATCATGTGGATTCACTGGAGAAATGACCTTCTTAGATCGACCAGGCCAGATCATAAACTGGTTTGTTTGCTCGCTGTGTGCCCCATGGGTGCTGAGGTTTTGGAGTTGCAGGCGCCCCAGGACCAGGAGGAATCTATTGCTGGGCACAGCGTGTGTGATTTATCTGGGGTTCCTGGTGAGTCAAGTGGGTCATGTTTTACCCCAGCACAAAGCGGGACGCCGGAAGGGTGATTCTAAGAGTCTTCAAGGTGTTGCCCAGACACCATTCCTGGGCATCCCTCTGGATGGTACCTTGTCCCCACCTGATCTCCAGATTGGTGAAAATGGGACCTCAGTGCCAGCCAATGTGGTGTACATTACCCTGAGGTCCAAGCGCAGTAAACCTGCCAACATCCGAGGTACTGTGAAGCCCAAACGCAGAAAGAAGCATACAGTACCTCTGCCGTATGGGCAGGGCCTTCCAGGAGCTGCTGCTGGGCAGAAAGAAACCTTGCTCCAACGACGGGAGAGGATGAGTCAAGCTGTGGGGATTATGGCTGCAGTTGCTCCTCCAGACACATGGAAGAGCCACCTGATGGAGGACAGAGATAGAAAGAAAGAGTTGTCAATAAGGCGTCAGGAACACTGGAGACATGTAGGGATTTCAAAAAACGTCAATGTGCAGCCCCAAACTCGAGAAAGTAATATCAGGATCTACAGTGAGAGTTCCCCCTCTTGGCTGACAAGAGATGACATCAAAAGCATGCGTGCGATGGCCGATTCCCGGATAGAGGGTATCCAAGAAGCACCTTCTCAACATGGGATTTTGGCCGTGTTTGAAAGAAATCCCAGGGCTTCAGGAGCAGCTTGTAGTCAAGGACAGTGTGGCCTCATCAAAATCCCCCTGGACATGAGTGAGGTGTTTGCCTTCCATTTGGATAGGATCCTGGGGCTGAACCGGACCTTGCCTTCTGTAAGCAGGAAGTTCGAGTTTATCCAAGGTAATAGATGTCCCCCATTTTTAGTTTCCAGCTAGGGATTTTGAATATTCTCTCTCCTCCCATGCTCCATAGATAAACACTTTGAGAATTGTACAGTACATGTTACAGGGAAAATAAACTGTTACGCATGCTTATGTCATTTCAGGGGTCCCCGTAGTGTAATTGTTCTAGGCAGAAAAATGTGACATACCCAGAGTTTATTTATGATTCCAGCTTCCCAACTGCCTCATAGGTTAGTAGAGCTGGTGAGAGCAGAAAGACAATTGACATTTCATCAAAGTTTACATAGAGTGAGGAACGAAGGGGTGATCCTTTTTATACATTTGTAGTTGATATGAAATAATACTAGCCAAAATAATAGAATTGAAGGCAAAGTGTGAAAGTTTCTTAACACAGTGCTCTCTGTGACTCGACAGGCACTTCATAAAATAGCCCTTCTTCCTATATTTCATTTTAACAAGATATTACAGAAAACTATCTCTAGAATTGATCTGTCATAGCTAGAGGGGAGGAGTAGAGTTTTTATCTAGGGCTTACTCTTGAATTTTCTTGACATAATCCCAGTAGTACAAATGCCCCTGTAAATTAAACCATAACTGAAGAGCATAAACTCTCTCTGTCTCCTTCCCACACAATCCAACAGATTACGTTTTAATGACTTCTTCTGCTCAACAGTGTAAAGCTGAAATACATGTGAAAGGTATTTCTTTTGATTAAAAGCATAATTAATGGAAACAACTTTTGTAGAATATTATATTTTTGCTTCATCCGGAAATGAATCAAAATTAGATTTAATAGTTCCCAAATTATATCACATCTTTCTCTAACACTACAATCTTGTTAAATATGTCTTCAGTCTAACTGCTATTTTTACATACCCACAAATCATGATCTGAAAAGACTGCATTACATTTTAATGAATCATTGCTAAAGTGGTTTGCTATTTGTTTTTGCTTTTCATTTTTTACTGATGTATTTCCGATCACTTAGACGGGTTTGTGTGTAATGTCTGTGTGCTGGCAACTCAGTAGAGCAGCAGCTATTCTTCAAGCTGCACTGATATTTTCAGGGCCTGCTTATCCTTAGCCCATTTCCTAAGCTCCCTGACCTAAGAAACAGGAAAATAATCATTTTGGGGTAAAGTTGATTGCTGTCAAGGTAAGGCACAACCCTCTTTAGTCTACACCTTATCCAAGAAAAATGACTGCACAACATGTTACTTTGACAACAAACTAAGGTTTGACCTGTACTGGCACATTTAAGATCCAATCCATAGGTGAACTCATTGTGATTATAATAGTTCAGTGGTTTTCAAGCATCTTAAAGTTACAGAACCCTTTCATATCCCTTCTGTTGTGGAACCCCTACCCCTAGCTCTGCGGCTCATGTGAGCTGACATGGAGCCAGGTGACCTGGTCTAGCAATGGCAGCACACTGCCCCCCGGCCTGCTCTGCCATAACCCCCAGTCTCTTTGTAGAACATCTGATAACCTATCATGGAACCCCGGGGTTTCACAGAACCCAGTTTGAAAACCACTGTAACAGATCATGGGCTAAATTCTGTCCTGTATAGAAGCTGTCTGCATCAGGGAGCAGATGGATTTCAGTGCCCCAATTCCAATATAACTTCAAACTATTTACTTCATCACTTGCACAGGGTCTGAGATTCCCTTCACAAGATTACATGTTGGCAATCTCATCTAGGGCTGTGTGAAGCTTTGGTAGCTGATTTGATTCAGTTACCAGCTGAAGCCTGGGTGGCTTGTTCAGGCATGGGGGGGGGCTCCTGCCACTGCACACAACCTAGCAGAGGCCTGGGGGGCACATGGCCCCCCGGATTTGTGCGTAGAGCAGAGGCAGTTGCTGCTGTGCACTGGGGTTTGTGCCCCGAGCCCCGCTGCAGCTTTCCCAGGAGCGCAGCAATGCCACGTGTGTCCCACCACCAGGCAAGCAGGGGGTGAGGCTCAGGCCATCAGTGGGATGCACATGGTGTCCTGGTGCTCCTGGGCAGCTGCAGTGGGGCTCAGGGTGCAAAGCCCAGCATGTAGCAGCAGCCACTTCTGCTCTGCACACAGACTGGGGGGGGCATGTGTCCCCTGGACCTCTGCTGGGGTGCATGCAGTGGCAGGAGCCCTCCTGCACTTGGACAAGCTGCTCCGACTCCAATCATCCCATCACCTGGCAGAGCCAGGGCCTCACTCACCTCAGCCCCTGCCCCATCTCTGCCTCTGCCCCATACCCTCCCTTTATAAGTACCAGGTCAGTTTTTGAATTAAAATGCAATCCAGGATCTATCACGTGCCACCCCACCCCCTTCCCTCCCCCAGACTGAACTGCTGGGCGGGGCAGAGTGAGGGGGAGTGGCATGCAGGTGATCCTGGTTGGCACTTTAATTCAAAAACTGATCTGGTACTTTAAAAGGTAGTAGACCACTGTTCTAGTGCAATGAATTTTCCAGAGGGGTTTTTTTCAGTGCTAGACATACTCAGAGAGTAAGAGTATCTGAGTTTGAGCAGCATTGTCTTTGCTCTCTGATAGGTCTTGTGCAAATGGATACTGTGGGTTTGGCGCGGAGGTGGTAGAAAGTTCCACTGATTACAGTTGTCACCCATCTTTGCTGACCTCTGCACAGTGACAAATGGGAGCAGATTTTCTCTGTTACACCGAACATATTTAGTATGCTCTTTCCATCACAACAAAAAGTTATGCATAATCAGGCACAGATGTTACTAATTATTAATAGCATGGCAATTGACAACATGAACTTCCACTTCCCTTATGCATTCAGCGGGTTGAAAATGATGTCTTTTGTGCGCCCTTAATAGACTGAGCTGCACTGTGAACAACTCATTGTCACATGCTGGTGAAAGACCAGAGTGTATATTTACAACATTTTTTAAAATAAAAATTCACTGATTCACAGTCAGTGTGATCAGCAGCACAGTCTATGGTTCAGAGTTACTGAATGTTCACTGCAGACTCTCTCAGATCTTCACAGGATAGATTTTCTTGCCTTCCAAGATTCTCCCGAAGTGTATTCTTATAGATGACAGAAGGATGAACAGGGGAGGAAACCAGTGGGCTGTACCTGTTTCTTACTCTTCAGAGGGCCGTTTATTTCAAAATGTCTTCCAAATCAACCCCTCTGATTCTGAAGTCTTGTTCCACAATTTCCATTTTTTCCTGTGAAAATATATCCCTCCTTCCCTTCTCCCTCGCTGGTAAGAAATCACATTAGTTCCTTCAAAGACTGAAAGTGTTAAGTTTTGCTTCACTCTAGGTTGTGGTGATAAAGAGCTGGAGAAAGAGCTGAGCTATATTCATAGATTCATGGATCAGAAGAAACCTATTAGATCATCATGTTCAACCCCCTGCCCCGGGCAGGAAAGTGTGCTGGGTCAGATGACCCCAGCCAGGCATTTGTCCAATCTCCTTTTAAATACCTCCAAGGAAGGGGAGAGCACCACCTCCCTTGGAAGCATATTCCATATTTTGGCAACTCTCACTGTAAAGAATTTTTTCCTGCTATCCAATCTAAATTTGCTCTCCTTCAGTTTGTGGCCATTGTTTCTAGTTACCCTGATGGGCATCTTGGTAAACATCATATCCCTTATTTCCTGCTGTCCGCCCAATGAATTTGTAGACAGCCACAAGATCACCTCTCAGCCTTCTCTTGCAGAGGCTGAAGAGATTCAGGTCCCTCAATCAGTCATTTTAGGGTTTTTCCTGTAGGCCTTTAACCAGATGGGTGACCTTCCTCTGAACGCTTTCCAGGTTATCTACATCCCTTCTGAAGTGCAGAACCCAACCCTGGATGCAGTACTCCACCTGTGGCATGACCAGTGCCGCATAGAGAGGAAGAATCACCTCCTTGGACCTGTTTGTGATGCAACTACTTATGCAAGAAAGAGTGCGGTTAGCTTTACTTATTATGTCATCACATTGGTGACTCACGTTCATTCTGGAGTTGACTATGACTCCGAGATCCCTTTCTGCAGTTGTGCTACTTAGAGTGGTACCTGCCAGGCTATAGGAGTGTTGATGATTCTTCTTCCCCACATGCAACACATGCCACTTATCTGTGTTAAACTGCATCCTATTCTGTTCCGCCTGCTTTCCCAGCCTGTCCAAATCAGCCTGGATTTGCTCCCTGCCCTCTAGTTTGTCTACCTCCCCCTAAGCTATATTCCCCTAGAAGATTTGTTCTGTTTATGAAGGATTTCCTGGGTATGTCTGAATGGTTGGATCCAGACATGGTTTGGATTTTACATACTAACCATGATGCCGCTGTTACGTCACTGTAGCAATGAGCTACACTGCTGTAGCTTGTCGCTGCTAGGGTCAGAAATGACCCATGCACTGCTGGGACTGCATAGTACCAGCAGGTACTGCGCAGTCATTTAGTAATTGCTAAAGCAAGTACTACATGACTGTGCAGAATCAACTGTGCAGTCAGGGTCATGTATAGACACTCCCAGTATTCAAATGGATCTAAGTCCCATTTATATATTGATTCCAAGATGCCTAAGGAACAGATTTAAAAATCATATTTAGTGTCAATAATTCAGGAATGGAATTAGACATTTAGGCTACTTACAGATATGAAAAACAAAACAAAATAGTGCTTTACTTTCTACTTGGTGTGCCCCCACACCGAGCACAGTATATGCCCAGAAGAGGCATCACATTAATTTGACCCAGCTTGCCCAACATCTGTATAGATTGTGCATTTCAGCCCCGCGGGGAGACAAGTCAAACTGGAGCACTTCCTCTTCTGGGAAAGTGCCATTTTTTAGGGTGCGGGGGGAAAGTTCACATCTGTCAGTGGCCTTAGACACTTGAAAACCCCATCAGAAGACTACTTGAATAGGTTTGAAATACTTCCAAAAAAAGTCAGCTGTGGGCCAAAGTGTACATGTAGACCTTGGTGCAGAGCATGGTGCAATGAGGCAGTCCTGCCCAGCTCTCCAGTGGCTGAAATCTGCATGCAAACCACATACAGGGAGCAGGAGACTGAGAGAAGCAGTAGTGACAGCCATCCAGACATCTGCAAATCTGCTGCTGACACCCTGCCTGCAGTCCAGGAACATGGCTGTGCCATACACTCCCTTGCTACAGTTCAGCCTGACACTGACTCCATGGCTGTGCCACCACTCCTCTCAACTCCCACTCCCTGGCTGCTGCATGTATGGTGTTTCCAGCTTCTGGGGAGCTGTGGCAGGACCGGATATCTGCAAACTGTGTTCATGGCACCACTGCTGCTTTTCCCCGCTCTCCTTTTTGGGTGTAAGAGTGAAGTGAACCACCACTTTTAATCCAGAAAAAGTGTTCCCTAGGTATAAAAACTTTGAGAAGCATTACTGTTTACTTGTGCTATTCCCCCTACGTGTGTGTGTGTGTGTGTGTGTGTGTGCACATGCATGTGTTCATGCTCCCCTTCATGGTCCTAGGTTCATTTGTGTAGGTTCAATATTGAGTTGTTAATCTTTTAAACTGTGTCACAGCCTTTACTGTGGCTGTATTTTTGTGAGTGAATACATGTTGGTGACTCAAGCATGTTAATTCGCACCTCCTTAGCTGTGTTTGAGGTATGGTTAAAGGAGTGTCACCCACTTGATGTCACATGTGGGACCCCTTTGGGCATTTGAATATTTTAGTATAGAGCATAGAGGACATATCCTAAGAGGCCATATCCATTCCTACCCCTACAAACCCTGGCCACTTGGTTCTTGTTGGTACTACTCAGTCAGACCCAGGCATAACCTGCTCACTCATTCTCTCTCTCTGCTTGCCACTTCCAGAAATAAGGCAATGTTCTTGCCTTAGTGAACCTGAGCACATGACAGTAAGAATACCTGAGGCAGAGAGCCTGTGAGGGCTCTAAGTGTACATCCCAAATTTCTTGAAAACAGCTACATTATCTCATTTCAGAAGCTGGTGCATGCAGTGCTGGAGTACTTTGTGGTATATTCCTATGTATGGCATGGTGGTGGAGTGGACATAGGCTTAGGTTCTATATCAATGACTAAAAAGATGACTATTTTATGCATGTAAGAAGTCCTGTTGAAACTAATAGAACCAGACACATCCTTAAAGCTAGCCATATACTTAAGGACCCTGACAAATCAGTCATTTACACCCAATGTTTTGAAATATCTCTGAGGTCCCTAAGATGCAAAGGAACAAAAATAACCCTAAAGCTAGTAACACTGTGAAAGCTGAGTGAAAGCTACTGAACATTTTGGCCTAAATGTTCCTCATTCCATAATAAAGCCACAATTAAAACAGTTGCTCTGTGGGTGCTAATGAGCCAGATACAGAAACAATAATGAAGTTTGAATGGAATGAATAAAGTGAAGTAAAGCAACATTTTGAGAATTTGAAGGGGTCAGTTTAGTGAGAGACTAACATCTGGGGACATTTTATTCCAGAAAACCCGTTGCCAGCTAAAAACTGGACAGGGATCTTATTTGGAGGACTCGAAACAATTTTCTGTGATAAAAGTATGAACTGAAATATTGTTTCCTGTGTTTCTTGAACGGTCAAGTTAACAGACTTTGGGCAGGTCCAAATAAGATCATAAGATAAATATGAGCCAATAGTGTGCTCTTGTTGCAAAAAAAGCCAACAGCATGCTGGGCTGTATTAACAGGAGTGTCTCTTGCAAATCAAGGTAAGTGATTCTTCTACTCTGTTCAGTACTGTTGAGGCCTCATCTGGAGTACTGTGTCTAGTTTTCAGTTCCCTACTTCAGGAAAGAAGTGGAAAGACTCCAGCATGGAGAGACAGAAATAATTAGAAGCCTGGGAAACATGACTTATGAGGAAAGGCCGAAAGAACTAGGGTTATTTAGTCCGGAGAAGAGAAGACTGAAGGGGGATTTGATAACAGTCTTCAAATACCTGAAGGGTAATTATAAAGAGGATGGAAATAGACTTTTCTTTGTAGCTGTAGGGAACAGGAGTAGGAGCAATGACCTGAAACTGCAGCAGAGGAAATTTAGATTAGAGAACTTTCTAACTGAGAGGGTATTTAAGCATTGAAACAGACTATCTAGAGAAACTCTGGAATCTCAACAGAAGGTTAGATCATAGGCAGTAGAAGTCCAGGGCTAACAGGTCTTAGGTCCCCCCTCCCCCAAACTAATTTTGTGGCAGCCGGTGACAGCACTAGCACTACAGTGCCACCATCCCACAGCACCACTGCCATGTCCTGCCTCTGCAGCACTGCTCCCAGTGCACCCACCACGTGCTGCGTACAGCACCAGTACGCTCTGGCCCCGCAACGGCCCTGCAGGAGGGAGGCGCAGGGTTCATCCCCCCCTCAAATAGTATTTTCTCTTGCTATCTATGGGTTAGACAGACACTTGGTTTGGATGATTTAGTCAGGGATGATCTTGCCTTGAGAAGGAGACGGCATTAGACCTCCTGAAGTCCCTTCCAGCCCTGTTTTCCTATGATCCTAAGTCACATTATCTCATGTGTCTGGTACTGCTTTCCTTTCTTTAAGTGATTTTATGAGAAAAAAATATTACAAGTGAGGTGTTCAGATACTGCAGCAATAGTAGTTTTCAGTCCCACACTATGCCTTTAAGTACATAAGGGGTGTGCATCAGGATCTGGGGTAATGCCTGTTCACCAGAGCACCCCAAGGGGTGACAAGGTCCAACAGTCATAAAGTCCTGTAACACTGTTTTAGGCTGGACATAAGGAAAAACTTCTTTACTGTCGGAGCCCCCAGGGCCTGAAATAGCCTCCCCCTAGAGGTGGTGCAAGCACCTACTCTGGACACTTTTAAGAAACATTTGGATGCTTATCTTGCTGGGATCCTTTGACCCTAGCTGACTTCCTGCCCCTGGGGTAGGGGGCTGGACTGATGATCTTACAAGGTCCTTTCCAAACCCTAATGTCTACGAAATCTATGAATAGGGAGCACTGAAGACTTTAGACCGAATTTGAGGAAGCAGAAACACAGCAGCAGCAGCAGAAGGTAGGCTGGGGACCTAACTTCATCTCTTCAGCATCATCTTGAACTGCTGGGGAGCAGGCCACAACACCAGTGGAAACACTAGATTTGATCCTGGATGGTGCTGAGTTTCAGCTTATCTCCAACCATAATCAACTGAGACTGAGAATGCTTTGCAGTCAGGCTTGCTTTGCTGCTGTCAGGTTAAATTGGGTCAGAGCCTCATATGATATAAATTTGCAGAACTCTGGTGACTGATGGGGCCATGCCAGTTTATAGAGATGTGGATTAGACCCTTTATCTGCTTTTACTTAGCAGCTGCACATTTTCCCTGCAATGGTTGGCAACCTGGGTTACTTCTCCTGGCTCCAGCTGCTGTTCCATGAGCCAGTAATTCCACATAATGTGATAAAGTTGAAATGTTTTGTT
>NW_017729029.1:63999057-64007445 GCF_001723915.1 Gavialis gangeticus | reverse complement strand
ATAAATCTGCAGAACTCTGGTGACTGATGGGGCCATGCCAGTTTATAGAGATGTGGATTAGACCCTTTATCTGCTTTTACTTAGCAGCTGCACATTTTCCCTGCAATGGTTGGCAACCTGGGTTACTTCTCCTGGCTCCAGCTGCTGTTCCATGAGCCAGTAATTCCACATAATGTGATAAAGTTGAAATGTTTTGTTTTAGTTCATCTTTGCTGCTTCTGTTTCCTGTGAATCACAAACATTTCCTGTGTTTAACCTTGGTCCTTTTTTATCCTTGTATTATCTTAATGGAAATTGGCAAGTTATTTTTTTCATAGCTTTTTAAAAATAATTCTCTCTCTGTTATAATGACCCTTTTGGTAGGAAGGAGTTGTTTGCTTTGCTTGAAGAGCACTGATGCATCTATTTTGGGAAAATCTCATAAATAATTACTTGAATTTCCACTATAAACAGAACAAAAAATAGGTCTGTTTTGCTATGTTCTCACAAAAGTTGTTGATGTTTATACAGTAATAACTCTTCTATGAAAGTTTTCCTTCTGAAGTGCTTTACCAAGGAAGGGAGGATCACTGCCCCCATTTCTTAGATAAAGAAAGAGTGGTATGAAGAAGTTAACTGACTTGATTATCATCAATAACAAAGTAACAAAGCTGGCAGTGAAGTCCAGAATGAAAGGAGAAGGGGATAGGACTTATGAAAAATTTACCCAAGAGGTTAAAATCTAAATTCTCCAAATTGGGCTCCTAAATCCTTATTTGGGCACCAAATTAAGAGGCCTGTTTTTCAAAAATGTCAGACACTCATCATCATAGGAAGAACAGAAGGACAGTGAAACCAAAGCTTTCTGTCTTGATGCCTAATTATTAGAAAATAATAGGAAGATGAGAAGAGCTAAAGAGGCAGTCATTTGGGTGTGACTGTCTCATGTTTGAGTGTCAAGACAGGGAAAAGTTGAAAGGCTCCTAGTTTTGCTTTTCACTATCCTCCCGACTTTCTAGTCAAGGTGAAAAAGTTTTTATTCAATCCATTGTGGGATCACTTGGACTCATTTGGTTTGTCTGCATAGTGACCTCAGCATTTCCCCTGTAAAGATTCGCTTGAGTCCACCCACTCCCACTTACACACGCCAAACCTGGAGATATATTGGTGAAACTGCTCTGGGGCACCTTCACCTGCTGTTCTCAAGTATACTGGACTTGAAGTCTTAAGAGTGAGCATTTCACTAGTGCATTTCTAGGTTTGGCACATGTGAATAGGTGCAGTGCCTGCAGGAACATTCTTGCTAGGAAATACTGGGTGCACAATATAGATAAACCTATTGTGTCCTGGGAGACTACTGTGGTTTGGAGATTGCATTGACCTGGGTGGAAGATTGTTTGCTAATAATGGGCAAAGATCAGTTGTCCTTGCTGATCATTTTGGATCAGTCAGCATTCCCCCGAAACAGGATGGTTTCTTGACTTCACTGTGGATATTGGCAGGAGTCCACAGAAACATTCTTAAGTCATTCTGCTCTTTGTTCTGAGTGATACCCTGTGCTAATGATCTCATTGCCATGGGAGTGTTTGCACGTGGGTTTATGAATAGCACTTTTCTGGCACCTCTCCCATTTAATATATACACAGTTTGACATTCTAAGATTGTTTGAGTTGCAACATAACCATCTATGTAAGAGTGAGAGCTATGCTGAAACTTGTATAGCAGTGTGTTCATTTGGATATAATATATAATTTTAATGTGTCACTTCTGCTTTTGCTCACTGATCAAGACTAACATACAAGCATGTTCCACCAGCTGCTATTTAATAAACAACAACTTTTCAGCTAAATATTTTCTTTTTTTCATAGAAGCGTGAATATGTCATGCCCTCTTCCCTTCCTCCCTCCTTAGAAAAATAAAATAAATGTACTGTGGTCTAAACTGCTACATAGGCAATAATTAGTTCTGTTTCAGTGACCAGTTAGATGGTCTGGGGTGGTGTGGGCACTGAAGTGTATGTTTGATAGCTCAGAGGTCACAAATTTGAGGCCATGGCAGAAGCACGTTTGGCCCCGTCAGATTCCAATGAATCTTCAAATTCTGCTAAATACTTTGTCACAAAGACATGGAGAAAGAAGGGAGTGTTCTTCCTTTGATAGCTTAAACTGTCAAGCTATCAAATGGAGTTTAAGCTATCAAATGGAGCAGCAGAGTTAGCAATAAGAACTTTGCACCATCTTGGAAAGTGCTCAACCCCTTTTTCTAATGGGATACACACCACTTGCATTTAGCACTGCTGCTATATATTTTGACACACAGGACCCTATTATAATAATACAATATATATAATAATAATAATAATATCTATAATAATACAATGATAAAATAATATGTTGATATTATTATAGAGGTTTAGCTCATTTTAAAGGTTTAAAAATGTGGTTGTTATAATTTCCTTCTCTGAGTCATGAAGAGTTGGATTCATCATAGTTAACACACTTTGCATGATGGTTGCTGGGTAAGAAAAAATATTTATATAAATTTTTAAAACTGGTTAAAACATGCCTGAAGTGGATTTTCTGGAACATATTAAAGAATTCATGATGGAGTGGGTAGAATGAAGGCTATCCCCTGGGATGATTTGTACAACTCATTGGCTTCATAACTCATTGTCCATGCCAATTTCATGTCACATTGTCATATATCTTATCTATAACCTATCTATTTACAACTAAGAAGTCTTATTTGCAGGACTCAGATGTTAAAGATGACAACATAAATCCACTGTTTGAACTCAAGACTTTTCTGCCTCTCCCTTGTCCCACCTTCATTAGAAAAAAAGAACATTACACCTCAGTGCCATAGTTCACTGAAATCAAAGGCACCACATTGATTTTTATGAGCTACTGATCTGCCAAAAACCTTTTTGATTGAGTTAATAAATAGCCGTCTACAATTAATAGATGTGTAAGCATACAGCCCTTGTTGCAAACAGAAAACAATTTTTCTCAGTTACCGAAGACAATTATAATGTCTATGGTGTTTCCTTTTCTGTGGTAGCTGGTTTTAGATGTGGAGTATGACCACATTAAACAAAGGATGTCAAATTAATGGGGTTTCTTTCCTTCCTGCCACATCTGTAGAATGTCCTCTTTAAAAGCAAATGCCATAAATTATTGTTCTCTTACAGACTGTCTGAAGAATGACTAAATGATGTAAGTCCATGAAAGCATCGTTCACATAGGGTAATGATTCCATTTTGTCTTTTCTTAGATGGGCAGCCCTGTCCTGTTATTCTCTGGGATCCCACACTGTCCCCAACAGATAATGGCACCCATTCTTCTGTGAGACTAAACTGGAGAGACTATCAGCAGCTACTGAAGCAGAAGTGCTGGGTAAATGGCAAAGTGCCCAAAGCTGAGTGGGGATGCACGGAGATTCATCACCATGAGTGGTCCAAGATGGCACTCTTTGATTTTCTTCTTCAGGTAAGAGAACAATGCAAAGTATTTACTGAATGCAAATACTAGACTGCAAAAGAGTGTTCGAACCAAAATGACAACCCACTACAGTTAAGGGTTAACCATTTCTACTGATATATCCAATTATAAATTCATTGTAAAGTATAATTTTATCTTCAAATTCTTAGAAAGTGGATGTTCACAAAGAGATTATTTTCCCTTTTTTAATGAACAAGGGGTGCATATTTACATTTGAATTGTTTCTGATACATTTTACAGCCAGAAAATATGATGGACCTAGTTCTTCACTGCCTTGCACTTTGTGCTGTCATTGACACTTATGCAAAGTGAGTGTAAACCTCTCCTATTCTCACTTTGTAGTATTTCACATTTTTACAAGTGTGACTGCAGGTATGAGGTGCTAGGAATTAGAGAGATGGGGCTGCTATTTTTAAGCCATGGGTAGAACCTAGATGATGTAAATTTATTTCATATTATTTGATGGGGCTCAACACATTTCACCTGCTGAAGTGCAGTTTCTAGGTTATTTTGAAGTTCTTAACTCACATGGTTTAGTTTGAAAATAAGTCACAGGGCTACAAAATTCTTCATTTTCGGCTTCTTAGCAAAATACTTGTGCTACTGAACTAACCAACGTATGAGGATGTCATTGCTCTTATACCTTTCCATTTTCACTCTCAGCTTGAACACTTCAGCTGCCAAGGGGATGCCAAGTGAGTAATCAGCTGAATGTGAGCTCCTAGTGAGCTCCTCCTAATTGGGAGGAGAAGTATTTCAGCAGAAGTGACCTCTGGAAGGACTTTCACCTGTAGTGGCAGAAAGACGGCACAAGTTCTCCCTGGGCTACACAGAGGAGTAATGGTAGCAGAAGCCCCTTACTATACGTTAAAAAAAGAGGCTTGTGTTCTCTCTAGCCCCAGCTCTTCAGCTGGCACATTGCTATAACTTGTCTCCATCTTTCTTAGGGCCTTGTTACACAGTAATTTTGGGTGGCCCCTGGAGCTCTTAACCCCTGGATTGTCTGCACATTAACACCTTAAAGTGGTTTAAAGCACTCATTGACATTTAGAGGTTTGATAGGATTAGGCCTCCTGAGGCTCATGGCTAAATTTGAGGTTAGTGGTAAACTAAGTTGCAATCACTTTCAAGGTTAAATGGATTTGGGCCTTAGCTCTTAATACATACTAGCAGAACAGGGAAAGATAGTATTGATGGCATGTGTACCCATATCCACCATGCTTGTTTTGGGGGGAACAGAATTAAAGTTTTTTGTACATATATACTATAGGAAAAAGTTCTTGTTTGGCAAGGCGCTAGGCTAGACCATCTAATATCTTTAATTTCTGACTTAGCTAATCTTTTATCAAGAATGATTTTCTGTTCTCAGATAAACTTCTGCAGCCCATGAAATTAGCTGTAACCAAAAGAAGAACTTAGTTCTATACTTAAGGTTTTTCATTTGACCAAATATAATCTTGTAATTAATTGAATTGGCCACTTAGTGGGTGTGGAGAGAGCACAAGGAAGACTTTCCCTTACCTTTATGCTTCCTCATGCAGACTTGTCTGTCACAATTGCAGGACTTGTATTCATCTGAGCACAAGGATTAGTAGGAACTGCATTACCAGCAGCACTGTACACTTCAAGGCCATGCCTCCTCATTTATTCTTTCTACTGACCAACAGGGATGCCTCCCTATGGAAGGAAGTTCATGGTATTCCCTTACAGTAGACAGCATATCCTCCATTTTCCCTTGCATGCATTTTATCTTGTAGAGCTCCTGCTGATTCAATTAATCTCTGAATTGAGTCCATCTGCACCAGGGTCTAAAAACTGCAGTAAACCTCTTGTATGCTCTGTATTTGATCTCTCATGAAATTCAGCTTTTTATAAAATTATGTTCTGCAAAGTGTAAAAATAATTGCTTTCCTTAAATGCAGCCTATTCCTGCTCTATGCAAGTTGTTTCCAGAAAGAATGGGTGTTTCCACATTTGGGTTATATTTCTGCAGCACTGGTTATGGTAATTATAGAACATGAATTTCTTACTTAAAAATAGTTGCCACTTGTCTAGTGACTCCATCTCCAGTTGCACTGTGAATGAGTAATTCTTGGAATCTGATATAAAGTTTTTGTGGACTATATAGGTTCTAAACTTAGTAATAGCACAGTGTGTATCAAAGCATTTAAAAGGTTTTTGATCTGTAAACCTAGAATTGCTACTGTGTTCTCATTTATGTGTAAAAGTTAGTCCGATGCCTGTGTCAGACTGGTGCACAGAAACACATATTGATTTTAGGACTCTTTAATACTGCAGTTTAGCAGTGACCATTGCCAACAACAGCCAATAGTAACTTCTGTTGCTGTCCAGAATTGGGCATAAACTGCAAGATCAGATGCAAAGGGATTGAACTGTACATGATTTAAAAGGAAATCAAAACACTTTTATAAGGTCTGCTATGGCTCAGGAATTCTTTGAATTCTAACTTATACCTTATTAATTAGCACAAGTGCGTGCCAAGCAAATGAAGATTTGCAGGAGGGATCTGATGGCTCTGCTCAATTAATATTTTCTGAGAGGTGCACTTGAACTAACATCTAATTTGTGAGGGGTTTCATTGGGAGAATATGGAAAATTGTGGTGACTTGACAAAGCAATGGTGTGTATACTGCACTGCTAAGAGTGATTAGTATTCTGGGAGTATTGACTATAAATGGAATGAAAAGCTTTCAGTTGATCAGGAAATCTATAACTGTCTTGCAAGTATTACATTTGGTGTATAAACTTCTGATCTATTCCACTGCTATGGGGAAGACTGATTTACTTTAATAACTTTAAGCATCTTGATGGTACCCATATTTTTAAATGGTAGGAGATTGAGTAGCTGGCTACCCAGCTTGAAATTTTCCTGGTTCTGCCTTTGCCAGCTGGTTTGCCTTCTAAAGTTGGAAATCTCTCTCTTTATATTACCAAAATATCTTAATTAAGAGCCTGCTCCAGCAAACCCTTATTCATGTGAGTACATAATTTTCACACAAATAGTCAAATTCAATCTAGTATACTCCATGCCTTCATAGACAAGAAGCCTATTTCACTTTACACACCTGAATGGCAGTTTTCCAGCCACATAATTGCCATTTTTGGCACACAAACACAGTTTATGAATCTATTTCCTGTTACATGGCTACTGAGAATACACTCTGGTTGGTTATGCACTCTGGATCTTTACACATGTACCAACAGGAGTAAGTCCTGAGAAAAACAAGAGGAAGGCTTACACTTGTCCAGTGTACACATATACAGAGAGGCATACCTGCCTGGCCAGTGCATAGCCAACTTTTTACACCCAATAGCTGTGTGGATACTTACATGTCTACACTGCAGGAAGGACTTGTGTATAAAAGCCAGAAATGGGAGCTGGGCATGCAGTTTGGGCACATAAATGAAATAGGATTCTGCCCATAAAGTCTTCCTGGATTGAGCTGTGAGAAAGTAACAAATAGGAAAAATGGTACTAAATTGAAAGGAAAAGGTTTTGTAGGAAGCTTTTGTATATTATATTTTAGTTTGGATTGTTATAAAAGGTTCAGAGAAATTGGAGGGAATTCATAGACCAGCAACTGATGGTGGTTAGAACTGATTCATGAGGAAAGATTATCCAAATGATAACTGCCTTGGAGAGGCATAATAGATTACAAGTATCTTGTATATATACATGGAAAAGGTAGAGGTATTTTGGGTGGTTCAAGGGGATGTAACAATGAGTGATGAGGTGAAATTAATCAAAAAAATAATTACATTGATTAGCAAGAAACATACCTAGCAGTATAGTCTTTGAGACCATGGTATATATTTTTAAAGAACATGTCTACTTCATGAGTCATATAAAATTAGAAAAGGAGGATGGAAAATATTCTATCTAAACACATAATTGGTGAAATAATGGAACAACTGATCAAAGTAAATGCTTTTAATTTCTAATTGCAATAATCTTATACAAGATATTATAGTATATATAATACATTATACATATTATACTACACCACCCCACCCAAATTTAAATATACGAAAGAATGTGATTTTGATGGGTTTTTTTATTTTTGGAGATTCCATCTGTTTTTTTTAACATTTTACCTTGGGCATATGAATTATGATACAAGTTTAATTAGATGATTCTATACTATATTTTTTCAACAGAACCACCCCTTTATTCAATGTGCAAGATGGGCTATGCTAGGGAAATGAAACAGGTTCCCATGTTGCATGGGGCTGTTATCTGAAAGGGTGTTGCCTCCCTTATTGCAGTTGTGCAGTGAACTGAGGCAGAAGATTGCAGGAAGAGAAAGGGTGGTATTAGGTATAAAGGCAGTTTAATACTGTCCTGGAGAATAAGTTTCCTATCATTGAATTGTAGAAAATTAGGGTTGGAAGGGACCTCAGGAGGTCATCTAGTCAAACCCCCTGCTCAAAGCAGGACCATTCCCAACTAGATTGTACTAGCCAGGGCTTTGTCAAGCTAGGTCTTAAAAACCTCCAAGGATGGAAATTCCACCACCTCTCTAGGGAATGTGTTCCAGTGCTTAACCACCCTCCTAATGAGAAAGGTTTTCCTAATATTCAAACTAAACCTCCCTTGCTGCAACTTGAGACCATTGCTCCTTGTTCTGTCATCTGTCACCACTAAGAACAGTCTAGCTCCATCCTCTTTGGAACCCCCCTTCAGGTAGTTAAAGGCTGCTATCAAATCCCCTCTCAGTCTTCTCTTCTCTAGACTATATACATCCAGTTCTCTCAGCTTCTTCTCATAAGTCATGTGCCCCAGCCCCCAAACCATTTTTGTTGCTCTCTGCCGGATGCTATCCAACTTGTCTACATGCTTTCTGTACATCTACATCCTTTCTGTAGTGGGGGTCCAAAACTGGACACA
>NW_017729029.1:63974671-63994057 GCF_001723915.1 Gavialis gangeticus | reverse complement strand
CTCTCTGCCGGATGCTATCCAGCTTGTCTACATGCTTTCTGTACATCTACATCCTTTCTGTAGTGGGGGTCCAAAACTGGACACAGTATTTCAGATGTGGCCTCACCAGTAGAGAATAGAGAGGAATAATTACTGCTCTTGATCTGCTGGCAACACTTCTACTAATGCAGTCCAATATGCTGTTAGCTTGCTTGGCAACAAGGGCACACTGCAGAGTCATATCCAGCTTATTGTCCACTGTAACCCCCAGGTCCTTTTCTGCAGAGCTGCTGCTTAACCAGTCAGTCCCCAGCATGTACCGGTGCATTGGATTCTTCCATCCTAAGTGCTGGACTTTGCACGTGTCTTTGTTGAACCTCATGAGATTTCTGTTGGCCTAATCCTCAAATTTGTCTAGGTCACTGAATCCTAGCCCTACCCCCCAGTGTATCTATTACACCTCCCAGCTTGGTGTCATCCACAAACTTGTTGAGGGTGTAATCCATCCCATCTTCCAGATCGTTAATGAAGATATTGAATAAAACTAGCCCCAGGACCAACCCCTGGGGCACTCCACTTGATACCAGCTAGACACCAAGCCATTGATTACAACCTGTTGTGCCCAACAATCCAGCCAGGTTTCTATCCACCTTATGGTCCATTGATCAAACCAATACATCCTTAGTTTGCTTGCAAGAATGCTGTGGGAGATGGTATCAAAAGCCTTGCAACAGTTAAGGTATATTATGTCCACTGCTTTCCCCACATCCATAGAGCCATTTATCTCATCATAGAACACAGTCAGGCTGGTCAGACATGACTTACCCTTGGTGAATCCATGCTGACTTTTCCTAATCACCTTCTTCTCCTCCAAGTGCTTAGAAATGGACTCTTTGAGGACATGCTCCATGATTTTTCTGGGGACAGAGGTGAGACTGACTGATGTGTAGTTCCATGGATCCTCTTTCTTCCCTTTCTTAAAGATGGGCACTATATTTGCCCTTTTGCAATCGTCTGGGACCTGCCCAGTCACCATGAGCTTTTGAAGATAATGGCCAGCGGCTTTGCAGTCACATCAACCAACCCCCTCAGCCCACTTGGATCCATTGCATTTGGCCCCATGGACTTGTACAGGTCCAGATTTTCTAAATAGTCCCTTACCTGTTCTTTTACCACTTTTAGCTGGTCACCTTCTCCCCAAACTGTGCTGCCTGGTGCAGTAGACTGGGAGCTGATCTTACCTGTGAAGACCGAGGTAAAAAAGGCATAGAGTACTTCAGACTTCTCCTCATCATCTGTCACTAGGTTGCCTCCCTCATTTAGTAAGGGACCCACACTTTCCCTGACCTTCCTCTTGTTGCTAACACGTAGGAACCCTTCTTGTTACCCTTCACATCCCTTGCTAGGTGCAACTTCAATTGCAATTTGGCCTTCCTGACTTCATCCATGCATGAATGAACAATATTCTTATACTACTTCCAAGTTGTTTGTCCATGCTTCCACTTCTTGTAAGCTTCCTTCTTATTTTTAAGGTCATTTAAAAAGTTCTCTGCTAAGTCAAGCTGATTGCTTGCCTCATTTGCTATTCTTCCTACACATCAGGATGGTTTGTTCCTGCACTCTTACTCTGGTTTCTTTAAAATACAACTGGCTGTCCCTCAGACTAGCCTCCCAAGGGATCCTGTCCATTACTTCCCTGAGTGAGTCAAATTTTACTTTTCTGAAGTCCAGGGTCCATACTTTGCTGCTCTCCTTTCTTTTTTTTGTTAGGATTCTGAACTCAATCATCTCACTGTCACTGCTGTCCAATTTGCCATCCACTTCTACATTCCCTATCAATTCTTCCTTGTTTGTAAGCAGCAGGTCAAGAAGGGCATGGCCCCTAGTTGGTCTATCCAACACTTGCATCAAGAAGTAGTCTCCAATGCTGTCCAAAAACTTCCTGGATTGCCTGTGCATGGCTGTATTGCCCTCCCAACAGATGTCAGGATGATTGATGCCCCCATGAGAACCAGGGCCTGTGATCTGGAAACTTCTGCTAGTTGTCTGAATAAAGCATCATGTACCTCATCCTCCTGGTCTGGTAGTCTATAGCACACACCTACCACAACATCATCCTTGTTGCTCTCCCCTCTAACCTTAACCCAGAGACTTTCAGTAGGCCTATCTCCAGTTTCATACTGAAGCTCTGTGCAATCATATGGCTCTTTTATATACGGTGCAACTCCCCTCCTCTTCTCCCCGGCCTGTCCTTCCTGAACAATTTGTACCCATCCATGACAGTGGTCCAGTTATGCAAACTATCACACCAAGTCTCTGTTATTCCAATCTTGTCATAGTTTCTTGAGTGTGTAAGGACTTCCAATTCTTTTTGCTTGTTTCCCAGGCTCCATGCAATCATGTACAGACACCCGAGGTGACTAGCCAATTGCCTTACTTTCTCAGGAAGAATGAGGCCTTCCCTGCTGCTTGTGCTTCTGCTCCCACTCCCTCCAAGTCCCCAGCTTTCCCACTTACCTAAGGGCTTTGTTTTTCATCCTCCAGGGGAACCTAGTTTAAAGCCCTCCTCACCAGGTTAGTGAGCCTGTCCCTTATTCTTCCACAGAGTTCTTGCATGATGGTAGTCACATCACTAATTGTGTGTTCATCCTTTCCTATATGCCTGGCCTGCCCTGAATCTTTGAGGTCTGGGTGGCATAAGTGGTGAGCATCTACAGTTGCAACTGAACTGGAGTGGGAGCTGTCTTTGAACATACAATAACACTATGCTCTGAAAACTGAAGTCCAAGGCATCTCATTATGTACTCCAAATTAGACATTTTTTTCTATGCCTCAGTTCTTTATCTGTAAAATAGGGAGCATAATCAGACCGTCCCTTAATGTGGCATTGTGAAAAAGTTGTTATTGTCTGGGAGGCTCCATCTCCATAAGGAAATTAATTATCTTGTATTTACAGCTGAATTTGAAAAGTGGGATGTAAACAAGGAATGGAGCCCATCCCTTGCAGAATGAGGATAAAAATCAAATATTGACTTGCAGCTTCTTAAGTAAGCATAATCTGTGTTATACACTGAGGGAGGTAGGGCTCATAGAAAAAACAGAATGTGACCATTTAATTAAATACTGTGATAATACATCCTTATGAGGGGATGAATTGAGGTTATTTTCATTCTGATATCTTTTAACTTTTGAGTGCTTTACTTTGCAGCCTTAATTTTCTTTTATCATAGCTTTTTGTATGTAATATTATGATAAATTATATAACACAAACCTCTTGTGTACTTTATGTCCATAAGACTTTATAATTAATTTCATGCTCCAGCCTAAAGAATTAAAGAATAATCCTTCTTTCTGGATATGTTAGACTTGCTTCACCCCTTGCTTACTTTAGTTTCACATCAGCGTCACTTCAGTGTTTCCACTGAATTTGTACTGTATATAACCAGAACAACAGAGTAGTAAATCACACCTCTTGGGTACAATTAGGGAGTAGAACATGGGTTTTAATAGCAGATGAGTTATGAAAACCATGTGTTGAAGCCTTTTTTTTCTCTACCTCTGACTTTAATTTGTTCTATGCTCACAAACTTGGCACACATATTAGTAAGAAATGAGATTTTCACCCCCACCCCAGAGTCTCAAAAGTAAAGTTGTAGGTACATTTAATAATCCAACCTGTGTCCTGTATTATGTTCTTTGTTAATGTTGCATATTAATTTCCAGGTCTACAGTCGACTGGACAGAAATTGCTGTGGGTTCAAACCTCGCAGGGAGGATTCCTGTGTGCAGAAAAGACTGAAGCTGAAATGTGATGATCAAGACTCCATTGACCTAACACACATCATTCAGAGAAAGCATGACCCAAGGCACTTAGTCTTTATAGACAATATGGCTTTCTTTGACAGAAGTGAAGAGAATCTTGACTTCAAAATATTACAAGGGATCAAAGAGTAAGTTTTAGGACAGTCCTAAAAATTTACACAGCATTTCATAGGATTATTCCTAGCTTTTCTTTCCAGAGTTGTACAAGGAACTGAGATGGGGGATTATATAAATATTCCCCAGCAAACAACATGAATAATAGAGGATGTCTAGAGGAACTACTAGGAGGTGAGCAATACAAATTGGGAAGAGGAAGCCTTTTTCCATTCTCCAAGCCACTTAACAGTCACTAGTGGGCATGTCTACACGTGTGATTTAATGTGCATTAGCCTTATTTTAATGATTATTTAAGCATCCCTAACAAACCTGTGCTATTTAGTTAATGTGCATTAAAATAGGCTAATCAATTTGGCCAAATCTGATCTGAAGATTTGGCAACTGCTGAATTGACTGAATCTCCGAATTGAACAGACCCCATCCCCCGCCTGCTTTCCCAGCCTGGTCAATAACTGCCCTGCCCAGCCTGAGCTTCCTCGCACTTAAAGAAAAACAAAACCCCACACTCACCAGCTCCTGCTAGGTAGGGAGGTGTTCTCCGCTGCCCCCCACTGCCCTGCACTGTGTGGGAGGGCTCTGCCACGAGCCCCCAGAGTCCCCAAGAGCCATTGCAGCAGCTGGTGAGTGCAGGTATTTTTTTTTTAAGTGCTAACTAAGGGACTTAATATGGATATGATTGTTAACCTCAGTATAAATACTGCAGTTCACAGGGGTGCCAAGATTGACCAGTTTCTTTATGCTTTTTTCAGGTTCCCTGAATTGGCAGTTTCAGTGCTCAAAAGCCAGCACTTACGGGAGAAGCTTCTTCAGTCTTTGTTCCTTGACAAAGTGTACTGGGAGAGCCAAGGAGGTCGCCAAGGAATTGAAAAACTTATTGATGTGGTAGAAAGGAGGGCAAAAATTCTTCTTACTTACATAAATGCACATGGAGCTAAAGCAATACCCATGAATGAATGAATTTATCTTGTTTCTAACTCTAAGTTAGAAAGTATTTTTACAGATCTATAAAGCAACAGCTGATGGCAGGACTGATTTTTTTCCCTGCCCTGTAGTTAAAAAAACCCAAAACCAATACAGGAAATTAGCAAGCTCATTAAAAAAACATTTTAAATGTCCTACCTACTTATGGAGAATATAAAACCATCAGTTTCTATACTCTCTAAAATTCAGTGGATTTATTTGTGTCCTTCACTTATGACACAACAATGTCCAAACAGTATGATAAATGCCCTTATGGTAACATTATGGGTGGAATTAACAGCAACCAAGCACCAGATTGAACTCTCGCTTAAATGCTATAAAGGACAAAGACAAATTAGGAGCACATATTTCACAGAAGAACCACTCCCTTTCTGATGTCACTATCTGTGTGCTCAAGGGAAATCTATGAAAGACCTATAAAAGTCAAGTTTTGGAACAAGAATTCATAAACTGGCTGGATTGAACACTGATACTGATTTATTTAAGGACAAATATATTTTCACTGGATCCTTTTATTTTAGAATTAAAGGCGAGGTATCCAAACAGCTCTCAGTATTGATCCAACTGGTCCCACTGAAGCCAATGGACTTTTTAACCTTGATTTAAATGGGAACTAAGCTCACTCTTAAAAATTCCACTCTGACTTTATAACAGAGCTTACCAAAGTGAACATGAATGCAGGCTGTTGCATTCATTTCTTTTGGCTTGTTTTTATTTTTAAGAAAACACAATTCCCACTGTCCCTTAAGCCTGATGTGTTTTATTGTGTGTGTTTTATCGTGAAATGTTTTGGGACCAAGTTCAGTTTTCTTGGAAATAGATGCAACTCCCACTGGAAGTTGTGCCTGCTTTCCCAGTATGAGATACAGGGACATACTCTGTAACAATTAATATATTTGACAAATTATGCGCCCTCCCCCAACTTTTGTCCACAGATTTTCCAGTTTAGTTGCAGATTATTCACAAGCCATTCATTCACGAGTCATGTGTTGTGTAACTGTAGAAATCTGAAATTCAGCTGATTCTCTGGTGCTCATGCATTACGAAGCAAGGACTAAGTATAACTCATAGAATCATGTTTTTAGTGCAGCTAATAGTGTTTATGGATTCAGAATTAAGCTTTCCATGATGTTGTGCTATATTTGTGCATATGGTTTTGTTTCTGAAACATTCCTGCCAATGCATTTATTCTGTAGACTTCTGACAGAAAGCAAACATAAAGGGACATGGGCCTTGTTCATATTAGAACAGAAAATGTTGTTTATGATAGTTGGTCAGCTGTAGTGAGCCCTGAATTTAGCTGCTTGTTTTCTGTTAAAAATGACCCCAACCCTTTAAGAGGTGGTTTGTTGTTGGCAATGGACTAAATAATAAACATCAATGGAATAGTTCCTTCGCTGTCAAAAATTGTCATCATTTGGTTGAGTTCAGTGGAGGTATGGCAGTTGCCTCCAGCTGAGGATCTTCCTGAACATGGTCCTGAACACAGGTTTGTTAGGAAATCTTGGTTATGCACTTTGTTCTGACACATTATCATCATTGTTATTGAAATAAGCCCTGTGCTATATTTTACTACACTTCCAGAGACAACTGACAATGCTGAGTACCATAAAACACAGCTGCTCCTGAGTCCTCGATAAATATTCAGGAAAGTTTTTCTTTTAGAGGGTTTAGACAATAATGGGATAAGTAACATTCCTGTAGGTACTTATAATGTAACAGTGTATAGTATTTGCTAATTTTCTATATTGCTTCTTTGAGACGGCTTGTATAATTGTATTATCTGGCCATAATGAGAAATTAAAGTACTGTTTTGTGTGCTTGTTTTTAAAAATATTTAAATAAGTTGAATGTGATAATGTATATCTTTCTTTTATTCTCAGTGTATGAACGACCATGGATCAGCATCAGGAATAACTGATTTTTTTGAGTGAGTTCTCTGTAATCAGAAAAAATGGCAGCGACATTTTAAGGATTTGATCACCTGCTTAATCTTTAATTCCCTCAACCAGGGATAATTAATATTTTCTTGAGGGATCCCAAAATGACTTCTGCATGTTAGGTGAACTATTGGGAAGATCTGTTTTAGTTACAAAATATTTGCGTGGCATTTCAGGTACTTATTCTTGGTACAGCTGAAGCAGAATTTTGGTTATTTGGATGTAGATTTTAAAAATATTAATGCTAGCCAAACTAACTAGTAGTAGAAAAACAAAGACACCACTGTCTTGTGGATCCTGCTTGGAACCAGAGGGTAGACAGTTCTCAGCTGTATGGACTTGAAGGTCACCAAGTGGCCAGACTGGTCCCCATTGTCTTTGAGCCTTGCACAGGTTACCTATATAACATTAAAAATCTGTGCAATGTTGTGATGTCATAAAGCCAGGGCATTTTTAGGGCAGGTACAGGTGAAGGCTTTATGTTGCTTTAGATCTGCATGGCTGTGATTTGTCACTAGAGAGCTGGTAAACAGGGACATGCACAGGAGTCAGGACTCTATTCCTCCCCTGTGGTGGGAGAGGAGGGTGAGGGTGGCAGGTAGCTTGGGGGTCTTCCCTCTCTCCACACCCAGCAGAAACCCAGCCAGAGTGAATGGTGGGTGGGGAGAAATCTTGAAAAACTTTTTGACATGAGGCAGGGTGTGTATGTTTGGGGGTTGGGGGAGAGGGAGTTGGAGAATAAAGAGAAAGGAGTGAATTTTTTTTTTTACAAATTAAAGGAGTAAAATCATGCATGTGACAGTGAACTGGGATTGGGTTGGAAGTGGGAGTGGGGTTAGGGACAGCTTGGGGTGTGCTGGCTGGGAGAAGGGACCTGTCCTGGCTCTTGGTGGCAAGACCCTAGGTTGGGGCAAGTATGCTTTCCCCAGCTCCAGAGTCCTGCAGCTGTGCTCATTTCCAAAATAAGCCTCCTTTTGAGTGGCTTATCTTTAAAACATTTAGAGGGTACTTATAGGGTGTGTCTACATGTGTCACTATGGCAATGTTGTTACTGTGCTGTGATTTAGTACATCCTTTTGGAAGTATTAAATCATGGCGCAGTAACAGCCTGTACTGTGCCCTATGCACAGCACACAGTTATTTTTAGCAGCTACTTCGCCATAGTGGCGCACTATACTGGGGAGTGCATCGCTATAGCAAAGTAGCTGCTGGTCATGTGCAGATGCCCAGAGATGCTGTGTCACCGTAACGTGTTGCTACAGTGACATTGCACCATGTGTAGATGTGCCCATAGCGGTTTAACACATATTAACTCATGACTGGGTTAAGGCATTTTAAGTGTTCTTATGCTGGTTTTTGCATAACCTGTACCACGGGTCTTTGTGTCCAGGCTCCCTCATATGTAAAATTCTCATGGGACCATTTTATCCCTAGTTCCTTCTTTATCTCTCCACCTTCACTTCAGCCATCCATGATATAGCCCTACATTTGTTCCAATCTTGCTTCCTCCATGCTTGGGAATAATCATTTACCCTTTTATTAAAGTCATTTTGAAATGTTATGGTCATACAAAGCAACATGGTCTTAGTGAGGGCAAGGATCCAGTCTGTTGTCTCTTCCCAGTTGACATGCAGTTATTACCTTGCAAAGCACATGTAAAAAGCTTGAGATGTGCTTCTTTTAACCTTTCCAAATACAGCTACCAGGAGCCACATTTTTTAATGGGATTTGGATTTGTAGCTGATCTAGATCACTTAACATGTACATATGGTACTGCAGGCCACCTTGACATTCCTCAAAACATTTTGCCTGTTGGATGAGAAATAAATACTCTGCCACTGAAATGCAGAGCCTGATTTTACTCCTGATTCACAGTATTGTAAATGAGAGTAGGTTCTGTGAAATCATGCTGGCATAAGAGAAAAACCATACCCATAGCTGTGCATTAACTTATGGGTCAAAACCAAGCTAAAAATAGTGGTCAAGGGTTGTTTTGTTGTAGATTCTTGTATGGTTTTTTATTTTGATGGGCACTGTTTAGGGCTTCCTTGCACATTTTGCATATAAATACATTGTTTTCAATTTGATAGATTCAGGTTCAGTGCCGTAGTATACTCTACCCAATTCATGTTTTTAATTAGAGCTGGCCAGAAAAAACATTTCTAGTTTTGGCTCTAGACAACAGAGAAGATATATCCTTTTCTATGGAGGCCCAAAGTTACCTCAGCTCTTCGAGTTTGGTCCTTTATTGTGACTGAACAAGAAAATCTTAAATGCAGGGCTGTTTTTCAAGGCAAACAGTGACGATGTACCCACATAGCAGACGTAGCCCAAGTAACTTGGGTATATACTCCCCTCCTCCAACTGAAGGGGTTGTTAGCTGGCAGGCATGCTGTGGGGGAACTGCAGACCACTCAGTTTCCCTCCTTCCCTATAGAACCAGGCCAGGACAATCAGGGGACTTAACTATATGCACATTTATTTACATTAACTTATCACAAGGGAAAGGAACGTGGATATAAACATATCTACAATGTATATATATATATTTATAAGATGTCTAAACCAGTAACATAAATACCCTCTGGGTAAATGACATAAAACCTTATACCAGTGCTCCATATACAGATAAGTCACCGTAAGTATCTGATCTGAAACAGATAAACCTCAAAGATAAAAAATCCCAAGGAGATACCCCAATGCCCTTGAACTTTTCCCAAGCCCTACAAAGAAGCTGGTAACTTTAGGGGGACCCTCCCAGTGGGACCTCCACTTTCTGGAGCCCTTAACTAACCAGGGGGGACTCCTCTTCCCTGTGGGAATCCTCTTTTCCCTGCAACTCACGGCTCCCAGGCCTGGAGGTTGGCCCTTGTCCTCTGTGCCAGGCTGCTGTCTCACCTGCAGTGGACTTTGGAGGGGTTGCTGTCCCCTGGAACAGAGCTCTGCTATGAAGGGCTTCTGGGGCCTCTGGCTCAGCCCTGTCTGCTGGCTCAGTAGCTCGATCACCATCTGGCTCACTGGACTCAACCTTTTGCTATGGTTTGGAGGCCTGGGCTGCCTTGTGCAGCACCAGGATTGGTCTGCTCCCAGACCCTCCGTGCAACACCTCCTGCACCGAGCTCCCAGCTTCATTTCGGGGGTTGGGGACCTGAGCCGCCCAAGCACTCCAAAGGTCCTACTCTGTGCACTGGCCTTTGCACTGTGTCTCTGGCTGCATGCCAGAGGTTGCAGACCCGAGCTGCCTCACGCAGCTCCCAGGGTATGGACGCCATATGCCGTGCTGCACACTGAGAGCCTAGCTGCTGGAGCTGTCCACCGTTCCCTGCTGATGGAAATCTTCAGGGGTGCTTCTGGGTTACTGCTTCGCCCTGCTGAGCAGCTCTCTTCAGCTCTTCTAAGCCCTGCTCTTTTGTCTTCTCTCTCTCCCAGACGTGCTTTCCTCATGCTGGGCACACAGCTCCATTTATATGCTCCAGGGCTCTGCCCCTGAAGTCTTCCAGACCTGAGTGTTGCAGTCCTCAATCAGGTCCATGGGGGGCGGGGGAAAAAGGGGGGCTCCTCTCCCCCTCCTCTCAGGAAAGGGGCGTGACTGAACTCCTGTGACTGCCTCCTGATTGGGGGATGAGCTCCACCAATCAAAACAGCAAGATTTCAAGCCTGGGCCTCAACCCAAGCTCCAAAAGGCAAGCCTGCTACACAGATATGTATATATGTAACACCCGGTAGAACTGAAGCTTCAGGGCAAGTTTATACCTCTTCTGGTGTGGAGTGTCCAAGGGAAGGAGGAGGTTTTACTTAAGGAGCCTCCTTATTCTTGTTCCTTTGTGAATGGATCGGGCACTCAGTGTGTGTGGTCCCTAGCCTCACAAAACCAACGTCAAGCTTGCTTTTCCAAACTGGGTGGACCCGGCCAGAGAATGGATGACTGTGTGTAGAAAGGGGGAATAAATATTAGTCTTTTCAAGGTTGATGCAACACTACCCTCAGGGATTCAAGCTCTGCGTCTACTTCGGGGACAATTTTTCTGGGGCCAGATAAACCAATGCTCCCTGAGATTGCCTCAGCAATACAATGTGTGGTAGCCCTTTTTCTGGCTTCAAGGCTGGATCTGGCATCCCATGTTAATATTCCTTGCTTACAAACAGTTCCATCACCTTCAGGAGTTAAGAATACCCATGTTCAGATAAGATGTGAGATGATATCCTGCATTGTTCCTTACACTAGTAATAAGGCTTAAAATTCTGAAAAACACCCGTCCTCTTTAGCATTTGGCTTGTAATTGTGTGGCATGGTGCCAAGTCCAGTACTGTTGATAGTACAAAGAATGATGGCTGCAGTGCATAAGGATACTGAATAGGTGAAGGCAGAATAACTTTTAGATTTTGTTTTCATTCACTAAAGTTGAAGGATTTCTCTATAATGAGGAGAATTTCGTATAATCAAGTGCCCTTACATAGCTGCTGCTGCAGTGATTTGATCCAAATAAGCACTTAGCAGAGTGTATTTATTTGCTGCTAACACATTAAAACAGAAGAGACCTACTCCCACCTCAGCAGCTGGGGTAGGGCTTTCAGTTGATTAATCCATTTCCTTTTAAAACAACACAATAATGGTCTGACATCCCGGTATATAAACCAGAAACAAAAAGGAATGAATTAAAATAAGCCTGATTTCTACCTCTTGTAGGGATTCAGAGTCAGTCAAGAAACTGTGCTTCATTCATTCACTAATACATCATCTGTGCTGAACTACCTTCCATTTATAGTCATGTGGGAACAAGCATAGCTTCATGTTCCAAATTAGTTGGAAGGGCATTGCCAATGGCAGCAATCTAAGATCTATGGGTGGGAAAAGGAAATTGTGTCATTCCTGAATCCTGCTGCAAACCAGAACCACAGAAAAATTGAATGATAAAAGAATGTAAAACAAATTTCTCTGATTTCATAGCACTGGAAGAGGACACAAGAGAAGTAGCATAGACTCAGATGTCTGAAATCTCCTTAGTCATGTTGCTAATCTTTTTTTTTTTTCAAATACATCATGCTAGACAGTTTTCTCAACACAATGGAAGCAATTTTGCTCTTCTTTGCATATTATATAATACATCATATTGCTCATAAACTGCCCACATACTCCATATCTTAAAAACAACATGCAATGTGTTTAGATTAAATTAAAGGATAAACTTCCAACAGGAATTCTGGAAGGCGTCTGTATGTTTTTTGCAAAGACCTTCATTCTTCCTATAAATTGGTCTGCTGTTCTCACAAATGCTGATTTCTCTATACAGTTAACTGTTTACATGTACAATAGCCTGAGGTGTAGGCACAAGTCCTGCATCCTGTAAACATGTTGGGAGATCTAGTCCACAGATAACTTAATCACAACAGAAACTGGCCCTAAAAAGTGCCAAGATCCTTCTTCTAACATTTTTTTATGATTTAAGAAATCTACTAACAGAATGAAGGTTAAAGGAATGAAAAACGGGCATTTTAAGATAAATTAATAGCCAGGAAAGTAATGCTAGATCTGAGATGTTTGACTGGCATGGTAATACTACATTTATACAGGGTGCGTCTACACGATACATTTACTGCAGACCTGACCGATTAGTTCTGCAGTAAAACATCAGCATCTACACATGCAACCCTATTAGGCTGCAGTAATTAATAAATGCTTCCATAGAATAGTACTGCCCAACACAAGTACTATCAGATGGTATCATTATTTAATGCACTGCTGTGCACATGTAGATGCTGTTGGGGCTAGCTGGAGCATAAGGGTGCTTCAGTGCATGGGCTTCCTGCCAGCTATCCTTGCACTGGAGCACCCTTGTGACACAGCCAGCCCCCCCCTGTAACACATTGAGCCAGGTCAGAGCAGCACCAGGCTGGCTGGGGCTCATGATTAAATGCTGTGCCTGGGAGCAATAAACTCCAGTGCAAAATGTGCTGGGTTTTATTCAGTCACATTAATTTCACATGTAGATGCATTCAGTTCTAAATAGTGTGTTGAATCACAAGTTTTCTCTATGATATTTGTAAATTTTATGACTTTTTTGTTATATTATTGATGCTAGAACTATCATCATAAACAACGAGTAACTTAGGCAGTTATTTCCACTGTTGTTGTGAAGTGTGTATGTCCTCAGATGTAAAGAATAAAATGTTTTTTACCTGATATCCCTATAATATAAAATGTACCAAGATTTGGAAACAACCAAAAATCTCAACATGCAGCACTGGCAGTTTGGTATTTTTAAATGAGATATAAATTTGAAGCTATTTCTTTTAGCAAAATAGTTCCAGTTTGATTATGAAACTCATTCTGTGATAACATCTTCTGGTTGTTTACTGGTTAGTCTTGTGGCTCTTTTGACATAGATTGACTAACCTTGTAGAGCCCCAGAGTACTGTGACATGGAATATTAACTGTATGATTTTAGTCTTTCCCCATTATTTGTATTTAAACAAACATTTAAATGCAATTTAATTAAGAATGTCCCTCACCCATTTTTGTTAATCTTCTGGCACCAGAAAGGGTTGATACATAGTGGTAAATTTAACAACAGAGCTAAGAAGGATGGGACAATGAGCAAAGGGCTGGAATCCAATGTCAAGAATAGATATGCAGGCAGTGTTGAAGCAACTTAGGATTTTTTTAATAGCCTCTGAGTCAGTCAAAAGTATCTAATAGGAAACAAGAGGATGTTAAGACATATTTATATATTTTCCATACAAGCAATTGATATATTTTTTATGTTATTTTTTATTATTTCTTAACATTATAATGTACTTTAGATCAAATTCTTTCACATACATTAAGGCAAATCCATAAAGAATTCTATGGAAAATGATTGCCTTTTTAATAAGAGCAAACTTTGTTTGAACTATTCCAAATCTTTAGTAATGTACTGGAGGGCAGAGGAACAGAATATGTCCCTAAATCTGTACACAGACTGGAACTGCTGCTTTTCAGACTCTTATGTGGATGGGGGCTAGCACTAGAGGCCCCAGCCCTTCTCAGTAGCCTGTGGAGGCTCATTCTGTACGTTCCCAGACTCTGTATAGAACAGGAAATAAATTCTGCCTGACCATGTGTTGAGGAACTAGGTGACCCATTGTTGGGTTGAAGTGGTGATAGAAGAACACAAACAATGTTCTCTGGCACAGCAGAGATTAGGTTGGGAAAATAAAGCAGCTGAGGACATATTCTCTCTCTCCCAGTGATGATGACTCATTATTAAGGGAATGATGATAAATTAATTTCTGTGGCCACTGTGAGAAGGGCAAAAAGAAACCAGTTTACTTTGCAGCAAAGGAGATCTAAATTAGATGCTAGTTTAAAAAAGAAAACAACTTTCTACCCAGCTTGGTGGCAAAATATGGGAACAAGCTACAAAGCTCTTTCTTTTTAGTTTTTAATGGCTAGCTGAGAAAAATATCTCTTGAGTATGTGCTTATGTATACAGGCAGTCCTCAACTTAGTGTTTCGAGTTACAATGTTTCGCACTTACATTTATAAATTGACACCCTGTTTCAACTTTATGACATCAGCTTCAACTTTACAATGCTTGATCAGATGCGCTGCCATGCCAGCATACAAGTTTGCGGTGTCATCCATCTCCCTGGAGAACATCTGTCCAAACTTCCTTGGACATTTTCTTTAAGAAAGCAGACAAGACTCCAGAAAAACCTGCAGCCCAGACTTCTGAGAAGACTCCAGCCAAGAACCCTTCAAAAAGTCCAGCCAAGAGCCTTTCAAAAAGTCCAGCAAAGTCACCTCAAAGAAGTCTTTCCAAATCAATATGATTTATATTTACAATATAAATACATTGATGTAGTTATATTACTCATCTATAATTGATTGGGTATCAGGCCTTGGTTCAGGATCCAACCCCCCATTTATAACATTGTTTCTTATGAGAAAATTAGTTCCTAGTTACAACGTTTCAACTTAAGATGTGGTTTTCAGTAACCAATTGTGTCATAAGTCTGAGGACTGCCTGTACTTGACCTTGTTACACTGCTGGGGCTTGGACTAAATGACCAGTTGAAGTCTTTTCCAGACTTGTATTACATTGATTGGGACCCTGCTTTGGACTGTGATCCAGTAGTGTAACTAGAGGGGGCGGGGGGAGGTGGTGCAGTAGTTCTGGGTGCTGCCTTTGTGGGATGAAGAATAGCCATGGCTGCAGTGATAACTGATTGCCCAGTGCACTGAGGCTGTCTCAGGTGTGGACCTACCTTGCTTTGCCTCTGCTGTGACCCCACTTGAATAGGTGGCATAGTCACATGGGTTGCAACATTGCTTTAATAGTGTAGAGTTTCTCCACACAAGTGACTCTGGTTCCCTACAGATACCATGGGCTCCAGAAATGACCCTTGGGATCCACAGAGATTTGGAGCAGGCTTTATAGCTACCTATCATTTCAGCCAATTGTTGTAACTGGCTGTGGATCTGGCCTGAAATGGGCAGAACTTCCATAAAATAGTATCTGTAATCATCAGCTAGAAAGGAAAATAAAGTCCCAGAAACCTGAATTATGAAATTATGGAAAACAGACGGAATTATCTTTTTTTCCATGACCAAGGACAGCTATAGATACAAAATGTTCTGCACATGTGCAAAATGCAGATTAATACAGGAGAAAATTCTGTCCCATCACTGGAGAAAAATATCTATCATGAAAGGAAGATATTATATTTGGAAATATGAAAGACATGACAGAAAGTGCCTTCCTAATATGTGGCAACCTGCCAACGGGTAAGAAATAAACATTAAATGAATGTATATATATAACATTTTTTTTTTCACCATGAAACTCTCTTCTTGGAAGATACAGGACTGTACCATCTGCATTTAGCACTTGTCATAGCAATAGGTTTATTTAACTGAAATCAATCTTGAAACAAGCAACTAACTTTTGCTAAAAGTGATTTCTTGCAGTTTGTATTAGGACCTTTCCCTTGTTGGCTCTGGCAGCAGATCTGCAATTTAATTGTGTAGTCTCAGCAGTCCCTACTAAGGAATTTTATCTATGCTTTCTTCCGCAGAAATGTTAGCATGGCATTCCCTGGAGTTGTGCTAAGTGGCATAGGCATGCCTTATCATTGATATTCTTCAGCTACTTATGTGAGATTTGTATGGAATTTATTAACTGTTAAAGAAAATAGTGCCAATGAGAAAGGCAGCCTTATGAAGTATAAGAACGATGCCTGACAGATGGTAAAAACTGGCACTCTACCAAGCCCTTCTTGTTTGGGAATTTTAAAACAACAGCCACATTTCTTAATTCTCTAACATGCACTACATACCAGAAACAAGTTTTAAGATTGTCCTTTTTTTGGTATTTTTTCCTGCTTCAGTTCTTTCCAGAAAAAGAACCACATAGTCATAAAGCTAAAAATGCTTCTTGGCTCAAAAACACTGTTGAGGTACTTGGGGCAGAGTTGCGGTAAACACAGGAAATGGTGATATCAAACAGAAACTAGATTTTCATTGTAAGAGTATCATAAATGAAGATCAAAGAGTTAATTGTTTCAGACACAGCAAGTTATAGTTCTAACATCCTTTGGGTTCTCTGAAATCTCCTCTTGCATGCCTAGAAATCAGCTCAGACTCAGCTGATCTAAAACAGAGCTCTTACTTCCCCCAATTTCTTTCTTAGTCTCTGGACAACAGCATCCTTTTGCCTGTAATCTGTCATTTGGGACTGTAACCTGGGCAATACCTTCAACCTAAATTCCTCTCCAAGTAATTGCATCCATGATGCCATCTTCCATCATCCACTTATTCAATTTGCAAACATCTTTGCTGTCTCTTATGCTTGGGAGGAGCTCTCCATAAACATCCACAAAGCTCTCTCACTATCCTCCTTCAGAGCCCTTCTTAAAACTCTCCCTTTCAGTTATGCCTCCAAAAACGTTCCTGGTAAGATGACATTATACATTTCCTTTGAAATAATGATATTTCTGTGGCTGGGAAGCAGTAAATCAATTTATTCTGTCAGTGTTACAACTGGGACTTGCTTATCTTGCTGTGTTTGTAGAATAGTCGTGACCTATTTAGATAAAATTGCAAACTTATATTGATTTTAAACTTTGTCCCTTCATGATTTGGTAAATTCTCAGTTCCTTTAACATTGGCTTTGAGTATGTCTGTTGTTAGACGTTACTATATCTAGTAAAATAGATACGTTTGGCACAAAAACCTGTTTAGCTGAATGTTTCATAGTTTCATAGTTTGTAGGGTCGGAAGGGACCTGAGCAGATCATCAAGTTCGACCCCCTGCCATGGCAGGAAACAGTACTGGGGTTCATAGATAGATAGATAGATTAAGGGTCGGAAGGGACCTAGTAGATCTTCTAGCCCGACCCCCCGCCAGGGCGGGAGAACAACAAAAAAACCCCAAAAAGAGAAACGGGACTCAAATGAGTCCAGCCAGGTAGGTATCCAGCCTCTTCTTAAAGAACCGAGGGTTAAATGACCCTGGCCAGGTGTTCATCCAGCCTCCTTTTAAACACCCCCAGGGTAGGAGCCAGCACCACTTCCCTTGGAAGTTGGTTCCAGATCCTAGCCACCCTGACCATGAAGTAGCGCCTCCTGATAGCTAGCCTGAATCTACCATCTGCCAGCTTGTGACCGTTATTTCTAGTCACTCCTGGTAGTGCTTGGGGGAACAGGGACTCCCCCAGTGCCTGCTGGTCCCCTCTGACTAGTTTATAACAGGCCATTAGATCCCCCCTCAGCCTTCTCTTGTGGAGGCTGAACAGGTTCAGGTCCCATAGCCTGTTCTCATAGGGCCTGCCCTGCTGCCCCCTGATCATGCGAGTGGCCCTCCTCTGGACCCTCTCCATGTTGTCCACATCCCTCTTGAAGTGCGGCGCCCAGAACTGGATGCAATACTCCAGCTACGGCCTGACCAGTGTCACATAGAGGGGGAGGATCACCTCCCTGGACCCGTTTGAGATGCATCTGTGGATGCAGGACAAGGTACGGTTGGCCTTCCTGACCATGTCCCCACACTGCCGGCCCATGTTCATCTTGGCATCAATAATAACTCCAAGATTCTTTTCTGCCTCTGTACTGACGAGAAGGGAGTTCCCCAGCCTGTAGGTATGGTGCTGGTTCTTCCCCGCCAGGTGCACCACCTTGCACTTGTCAGTGTTGAAACCCATCCTATTCTCATCCACCCACCCCTGTAGCCTATCCAGATCTGATTGCAGCCTATTCTTTCCTTCTAGCGTGCCCACTTTGTTTAGCAACGTTGTTTTAGGAAAGACACAAAATAGTCTAGGATAAGTATATCCATTCATTCTTTTCTTTTTTCTTTTTTTGCCAGTTAATGTAAGCACAAACCTGGACTTACCCTCCTTCAGAGGCAATTGTCAGTGTCACTAACATGGCACTTTTGTTGCAATTGGCCTTTATTTTTTTGGCACGTGCAACAATCCCTGATTAAATTCTGCAATTTCACTGTTCAGGTGAGGCAATTATAAAATGCTTCTAGTCCTTCTCTTAGACTTTTGCAATCCCTAAGTCAACCGTGTCCAACTTTGGCTAGGGGCTGAATGGCCTGTGGGCCATACCGGAGGGGCTGCATACCCTTGGGTGGCTTCAGGGAAGCCATGGACCCCCCAGGATGAATGCTGCCTGCCTCCCACCGCTGCATCACACCATGTGCCCCCCCACAACTGCACTATGCACCTACACCTCCTTGTGAAAGGACTCGCCTCCTAGGATGGCTGTGGTGTCCTCTGGCAGTCGCACTAACTCTGCCCCACCCACTCTGATCTCTAAGGCTACTGCTCTGTTCTTACCTGCCACACATTTTGATGATAAATGTATGTTTAAGAGGCTGCCCTCAGAATATCAGAATGAGCCCTGGGTGCTTTAATCTGCCATGCTCATCATCGGGCTGCCTTGATCTGGTTCAATCTCTGTCTTTAGCATGATATTATTCTTTCTACCTGGCTTCAGCTGCCTCCCCTGCCCTGGTCCTTACCTTGATCCATGGGGATGGACCCTACACTCACTAACTAAAATGCTTATTTTCTTGTGATTTCCCATTTAGTCTAATAAAAGGTATCATTTTGGAACCGAGAGTTAAAGTTTTTTGTATGTCTTAGTGCCTCACCAAACCCAACTGTAGCCTCCTGGTTCCCATACAGTCACGCAGAGGCCTTGTGGATTAAACACTGAGGGCTTTGTCACATATTAAAATTAGTACGTACAAGGAGATAACTCTCTCCTGAATGGGAACAACTTTGCAATGCTCTGAGAGCACGTAACATGCTAAACTGCTTGAACACGAGTCTGCTTGTAATTTACCTGCACTTCATAAGTGCTAAGATGAATATGTGCACCCCCCTACCATACACCACCATGACCATAAACTATTTATCTCTATGTAGATGTCTCTTCAGAGCTCCTTCACTTTCTCTTGTGCTCCTTGTGGACTGCTGTCTATATGCTCCTGTAGCCCATTAGTCCCATGGCCTTGCTGTCCGTGGGGTATAGTGCTGGAACTCGGAGGGAACTTCTG
>NW_017729029.1:63969173-63969671 GCF_001723915.1 Gavialis gangeticus | reverse complement strand
CTTGCTGTCCCTCCGTCAAGTAACAGGGGTTCTGCTGCCCGTGTCCCTGCAAGCAGGCCCCCCAACTCTGTAGTTTGCCTCACTAAGAGCTGCCCTAAACCCCATTTTGCAGCCAAACCAGCTTCTCTGTAATCTGCAGTTTTGTAGCCACTTAGCTCTACTACTTGGCCTCATTCTCAGCAACAGGGGTTACTCATTTGCCCAGTTATCAGCAGTTTGAGGCTTTGTGGCTTGACTCTGTACCAACTGCATCCTCCTAGCCTGCCCTCTGCAACCCCACTCTTGCTTTGCTCCAGTAAAAGGGGTAGGGGCCCCTGGTATACCCCCACTACTGCACCATGCACCTGCATGGCCCTGGGCTCATACTCAGTTCCCTCTGCTGTACTGTATTGTAGTGCATTTCCCCACCCTGGGGTCAGGTAGGGATGGGGGCAGGTAGTAAAAGCTGTAGGGAGGAGGAGGAACCCCATAGACCTAGCTGCTGATGTAGCTGGAGTG
>NW_017729029.1:63953781-63964173 GCF_001723915.1 Gavialis gangeticus | reverse complement strand
CTACTGCACCGTGCACCTGCATGGCCCTGGGCTCATACTCAGTTCCCTCTGCTGTACTGTATTGTAGTGCATTTCCCCACCCTGGGGTCAGGTAGGGATGGGGGCAGGTAGTAAAAGCTGTAGGGAGGAGGAGGAACCCCATAGACCTAGCTGCTGATGTAGCTGGAGTGATGGGGAGAAAGCAATTGGGCAGGAGTGTTGGGGCAGCAATTTAACCCCTCATGGGCTGTAGGTGGCCCACAGGCCATCAGTTGGACAACATTGTCCTAGGTGATCTTCCCATATCCTTTTAAAAATATTTTCTGTAATATCCTGCAAGTCATAGAATCATAGAAATTAGGGTTGGAAGGAACCTCAGGAGGTCATCTAGTCCAATACTCTGCTCAAAGCAGGACCATCCCCAACTAGATCATCTCAACCAAGGCTTTGTCTAGCCAGGTCTTAAAAACTTCCAAAGATGAAGATTCCACCACCTGTCTAGGTAACCTGTTCCAGTTCTCTTACTGAGAAAGTTCTTCCTAATATCTAACCTAAAATTCCCTTGCTGCAATTTAAGACCATTGCTCCTTGTTCTGTCATCGGCCACCACCAAGAATAGCCTGGTTCCGTCCTCTTTGGAACCCCCCTTCAGGTACTTGAAGGCTGCTATTAAATCCCCCCAAAGTCTTCCCTTCTCTAGACTAAATTAACTCAGTTCTCTCAGCCTCTCTTCACAAGTTGTATGCCCCTACCCCCTAACCATTTTTGCTGCCCTCTGCTGGACCCTCTCCAATTTGTCCTTTCTGTAGTGGGGGGCACACTACTCCAGATGTGGAGTCTTCACCAGTGCTGAATAGAGAGGAATAATCACTTCCCTTGATATGCTGGCAATGCTCCTACTAATGCATCCCAGTATACCATTATCTTTCTTCACAATTTGTCATCATACAGGTATTTTTTAAAAAGAACAAAATCCCATTTAAGATTGAAAGATTCCCCCATTATGTGATAATGGAGCTGTGGGGATTTGCTTTCCTGGACAACCTGTGCTAATAGTGATGGTGATTTTATACAAAATCTCACCATGACTGTTTTGGCAATAACAACTTTCCACCTAAGGCCAGACTGGCTTTTAATCATCAAATTGACATATACAATGCACGTCTCTGGATTTTGCACCACTGCACTTTTGTCAAATGTTCCAAAGGATGTGTCTGTAACCTCTAAATCTTGCCCAGGTGTGATTCTATTTGAAAAACTAATATCTGTAGCTTAAAAAAACCTTTGTATTGTCAAGGGGTGGTTTTCCAGGTCCTTTATGGAAATGGCACTGGCAATGGCAATGGCAATGGCAACAGGTGGGTAGAGGTCAGAAAGACTTTAAACCTTTTATACCCTGGGCCTAAAGCTTGAAACTCTTTCTCTTCATGAGCATTGTGGGATTCAGGTTTTGTTAGCTGCTGTGCTGACAAGCTCATTAATCTTCAGTTTTGATCAAGCTGGAGGACAAGAGTGTCCAACCCATGTATGCTTGCCATAAGTGGCTCCTACAGCTGCTTCGTTTGGCATGCAGCAGATTTGGCAGGGAGCAGGGAGAGCAGCTGCAGCTATTCATGAGAGAGCAGAGCAGCAGATAGGGTAGGAAGTAGAAAGTAGAAAGTAAAGCAATGGATCAGGCACTGGAAGGCAACTGGAGGGGTGGCCAGGAAGGGGGAAGGGCTTACTTTGTGACACAACACCCAAAAAGGTTGGGCCCAATGCTGTAGGCAGAGTGCTCCATATATGCTCCTGGAGGCATCTTTAAACAAATTTGTTTTGTACTTATGATCATAGTGTGATGGGCTAGCACTCCAGTGGAAAATTTGGTTATCCTTCTAATAATCAGTCATTGGCTGCTATGTTGGCAGGAAACCAAATAGGTCCAAAAAATAGTCTTTAAATCATCAGGGGAGAACAAGATGAGCTTGTCTGCACTGCCAGGCTCCAGGTGAGTTTTTTGACTATCTTCATCTCAGCATCTTGCCTTGACTCTGGTTCCTGTTCTTGCTGTCTGCTCCTGTGATATCTATGTCTCGCTTCTGATCTTTGGCTTGCTGCTGACTACAGCTTTCAGTTCCTGACTTCTGGTATTGCTGACTCCAGCTGCTGACCCTGAACTGTCTCTCAGCTTCTGACCCTGGTTTAACTTGTGGCTTCCTGACTCTGGTTCCTTGAGTTTCGTCTGTTCTTGACCACTGTCCCAATTTCCTGACTATGATGAGTCATCCAAATTCAGGCTGTGACCTTGTCCTCATTCCTACTTCCGTACTCAGGTTTCAGATCCCAGACCTAATTACTAATCTTGATTGCTCACTTCCTTGTCTTGACATACAGAACATCAGGCCCAGGGGCTTTTTAATTATGGCTACACAGCCTTCATTTTGTACTTGACAACCTAACGCTCCATTATATAGCCGGTAAGTATTTTTAGTTTCTTTTGTGTTTCTCTCTGTTACTCTTTCCCATTACTTCTGGGGAAGTGGCACATCTTAATAGTATCAGCCTTAATTTTTCAAATAATTGCTGTTTCCCTAACTTCTCTTCTTTAGAAGTCAGAAACTTAAATCCTTTTTCCTGTAAAGAAGTCAATGTTTTATTCATTTAGGTGTGTTGTTACAATCCAGAGATGTGATTGTATTTCTTTAAGAAATTGTAATCTTGGTAGCTTGAGTATGTCTACATGAACTGCCATCACACCTTTGATCTGCAGTGTAAATATGATTCTAGGGCACTTCTTTACTCCAAATAGATTTATGTAGGATGTACCTTTAAATCTGCCCTCTTGCATCTCTCATGTTTGCAGAAGGGTGCATGAAAGGAAGTTGTATTATTGCGAAAGGTCCCGAAGGACTAGTGATTACTCATATATATGCAATGTGGCCTGCAGCTGGAATCATTATTTGTTGAGTCTGGGAAGTAGGTGAAGTATAGACATTGCAGAAGATTGGGACAAGTATAGTTAGAAGGAATTCTTCTGGGCTCAGTTACTCCCTGCTCTTCATTATTGTCTGTTTACAAAACTCACCCATAAATTCCTGGCTGGATTCTGATTGGCCATTTTTGTAGTGGTACAAAGATAAACTACCCTCTAGCACCTACCAGAGGAGTCCATTTACAGGGAACTGAGCGTGAGTGAGTGAGTGAGTGTGTGCTGTTGCCTCTACTGTATTTATATAGACAGAAATTCCAGGGCTGTTAGTTCAGCATCTGTTGTAAAACCTAAATTTGTTATGGGGGGAGGGGGGAATACAATTGTGTGTGTTTGTACTGAAAAGGGTTATTTTCTATACTTTCAAAATCAGAATTTTAAAAGTATAATATGAAATTCTGTATTTCAGTAAAACAAGTTTTTATCTGTCTTTCTTTGGCCCTGCTAACCTTTGCCTTATACAGAACAGGGGAAGACTTAAGGGTTTCTGCATATCATGGTGGTAGTAACTTCTGAAGCTTGGCCATGGGGGCCGTTACTCCATAGCTTTCCCTGTTTTTTCCTACTTCAGGGGTGTTAGCACTCAACTCTTGAAGCAGCTGTGCAATAATTTGTAGGATTTGGGCCTATTTGAGTGCTTTTGAACGCCTGCAGCTAGGAGTGTTAGATACCACCATAACTTGTGCTTTTAGCAGCAATTGAATGCCTAAATGGCTATATTAGCATTGACTAAATCAATAAGGCAATTCATGCGACAGAAGTGTTGATGTATTCTGAGAGCCATAGAAAGGTCAAAGAACAAAAGAGGTTAAAGCCCCATTAAAACAACAACTTTCCACTTCATTTTGCTTTGTGTGTTAGTATGTCTAAACTTGAACTTGAAATACTAGTTTGCAAGTAGATTTAATGCACCAATACAGTTTTTGTTGACTCATTAGCATTTGTGTTCTGAAGCAAGAGATCTGAAAGGCAAAGAACAACAGATTAAAGCTCCTGCAATATCAACACTGCACTGGGAACCAATTCTTACCTTCTATCACAGTTTTATCTGAGTGATAATCTGCATGGCTGCCCAGAGCCAACACTCTTTTTATGTTACAGTGTTGCCTTAGTGTGAAGGTTTCTTTGATTTTCTGCTGTTAGCTTTACCACCCAGTGGTGACATCCTCCAGCTTCTACAATGGCTGCCTTTCCCGCTAAGAAAACAGAACTTACTTCTGTTTCAGTGCTTCCACACACCACTGACGGCCAAATTTTCATCACATGTGCCCTACATCTCTCTCTCTTTTTAACTGCCTCTGCAGTTTATAGGATAATTGATAAGAAAAAATAAATCAAATTTTTACCTCCAATAGGGTAAAAAATCTGCTGAGGCCTGACTAAAAAGACCTGTCTGTGCTTAGAACAATCAGAGTGTTGGATTCAGAGGAGAGAAGAATCCTGCTTTCCTTTTCCCAGAAGCAGGGAGTCTATTCAGAGCTTGGTCATGGCCTGGTAGTTCATGCAAGGAAGTGCTTCAATAGCATAACTAAGGGTGGTCAAATGGGGCACTAATCCCAGGTGCCAACTTAGGAGGGGCTCCAGAATTGACTCCCATCCCTGTGAAGTCCATGCCCCTGCAGCAAAAACAGCCTTGAAGCATTCCTACTGCAGCAACAGCCAAGCACATGGACACTGTGCTGCTGTTAGAAGAGCAACAGCCAGGATAGGCAGAGTGGTGGTGGCTGCAGCAGCTTCAGGGGACTGATTTTGAGTAAGACTCATGTCCCCCAACTCTTGGAACCACACCTCTCTGTTACTTAATGTCACCTCTCTACCCCTTCCTCACTCTCCTGCAGGGCACAAACCCTGCTCCTTACACCTGTGAGTTGCCTGTATTATGTTAAGTCATTACATCAAAAAATGAAGGAGCTTAAGGCAGAGCAGACTTGCAGAACCCCCTATCTATTCATTTTCAAGCTCTTTAACAAGTGGTCTTCTTTTGAGACCTGGGATTCTTGCCAAGAAAGTATAATTTTTCTGGGGTGTTTGTTGGACACCCACTCCCACTTCTTAATTTAGACTACAAGTCTCTGGAGAGATCCTGGAAGTGCTGCTAAGAAATGCACCTTCCTCACTCATGCCTGATGCCAGAGTGAAATAGCATCTCTTGGGATCTCTGGGACTTTTACCTAGCTGCCCAGGACCCCAAGTGATGCTGGATTGATTAGTTCAGGAGGACCTTTTCTATGCTCCTAAATTTTCCTATGTTTGTCAGTTCTTTTTGGAACAATTTCAAGGACAAACTAGCATGCATATACCTTAGTAAGAAACACAAACAAAAATGGAGTGATGGGGGTGCTTTTGTGAGAGGTGGGAGATCTGGGTTCAAATACAGTGAGACTAGAAGAAGGATTTCAACTCGCATCTCTTAGGCTACAGGATAAACTATGATAAATCATTTTGTACAGACAAAGTGCAATTCTTCAGATGTCCATGTCCATTCTGGGCACCGCACTTCAGGAGGTATATGGACAACATGGAGAGGGTCCAGAGGAGGGCCACCTGCATGATCAGGAGTCAGCAGGGCAGACCCTACGAGGAGAGGCTAAGGGACCTGAACCTGTTCAGCCTCCACAAGAGAAGGCTGAGGGGGGATCTAGTGGCCTGTTACAAACTAGTCAGAGGGGACCAGCAGGCACTGGGGGAGTCCCTGTTCCCCCGAGCACTACCAGGAGTGACAAGAAATAACGGTCACAAGCTGGCAGAGGGTAGATTCATGCTAGACATCAGGAGACGCTACTTCACTGTCAGGGCGGCTAGGATCTGGAACCAACTTCCAAGGGAAGTGGTGCTGGCTCCTACCCTGGGGGTGTTTAAAAGGAGGCTAGATGAACACCTTGCTGGGGTCATTTGACCCCAGTACTCTTTCCTGCTATGGCAGGGGGTCCAACTTGATGATCTGCTCAGGTCCCTTCCTACCCTACCAACTATGAAACTATGAAATTGTCCCAGGATAAATCCTGAAAAAGATTCCTGGGATAAAAAATACTAACAGTTTATCCTGGGGAATGGTTAAATACATCTATACATTTATCCTGGGATTGCATAATTGACTCAATGGCAGAAAAGCAGCAGTGTTTACAAAACCCTGATTACAAGGACAATGTGTGTATACATCAATACTGGGACTTTTCTGTCCCAGGACAAACATAGACACAACTTGTCCCCATACGAATGCAATGTTTGTTCCTTGCCTTATATTCCAAGCAAGCGCAATAACCACTGCACTAATGGGCACGAAGGTCTTTATGCCACCCTCTTATGTCTATGCTAAGTATCTAACTCCATGAGGAGTACCCCACTTAGCATGCTGCTTTTTTGTGCCACCTACCTCTCTCCATGCATTAAGGAGGCATAAGGTACATAGGAGGTTTCGGGGCATGATTTCCTTTGGATAAAGGGGGACCTAAAGCGTAGCCAATGCACCACTGAATGTATGGTTAATCTAACACATGGTGAATCTAGCATTTGCTCCTTCCTAAAAGCTGACAATATATCCTATTCTGGAGGGGAAAAAACCCATGGATGCTTGTACATGTGATGGGGGTTTAGCCCTTTAGGATTGCATTCTATTCCCCCTAAATTGAAACAGTAGCTTTTATTTTTCTGTCAATCATCGGTTTTAAATCTCATGAAATGCTAAGTGTGCTATTCACAGTAAATTACTGCAGGGGGTGCCGCAGAACAATCTACCTCACTGATCACTTCATACTAAATTATAGCAGAGGGGTGCCACACACCACTAATCCTCATTACCATAGGCAGAGGAATGTGGGGGTTAATGAGGCTTAGGCCCCACCCCCAAACACAGGGCAGTGGTAGGGCCACAAGATTGCGGGCTTCCAGTGATTGCAGCAGGAGTGAAGAGAGGTGCTTACACACTGGTGAGGGAGGGAGTGGGGCTAGGGGAGGGTCAGGCACTGCACAGCCGGGGTGTGGTGAGACATGGCAAGGTGGGGCATGGGACTGAGCTGTGAATGGTTCATCGGGGGGTGGGGGGGCATGGATTCTGATGCTATGTGTATCCTGGAAGACATGGGGTGCATGTGCCCCCAGGTCTGAGTGGGGCAGGGTAGGCTGAGGCCAGGGCAGCACCAGGTTCTTCCCAGTGGGGGTTGAGCTGTGTTGCACTTGGGGAAGGTTGTCATGGTGTTGGGAGGGAGGTAATGGGGGGACTGTAGCCATCCCAAAGTTAGCCGTAGGACCCCCAACCCCCGCTCCCAGTGCTGCCACCACCACCTGCTCCAAGCACAGCATGGCCCAACCCCACCACTGGGAAGAGCCTGGTGTTGCCCATAGCAGCAGCCCACCCCTGCCTTGCTCCGATCCAGGGGTGCATGCCCCCCATTCTTCCCAGTGTGTGTGCAGTGGCAGGAGCCACCACCCCCTCCCTGTGACGGGCACCCCCTGGACAAGCTGCTTGTGGCTCCATCCTGTGCCCTACTCCAGCTGTGCAGGGCCTGCCCCAGGTCCACTCCCTCCTCCTGCATGGCCCTTTTTCCTCCCCTTCCCCCACAGGCTTACCTGCTGGGGGAAGGGGAGGGGGTTGGGCATGCACACATATGCATGTGTGCTCAGGCCCCCCAAATAATATTTTCTCCCTCCACCTATGCCCACTACATACTGGTGATGTCACAGCATGCTATGTAAAGATGACCAAAAGTGGCACAGTTTAATTAATTTAATTAAGTGTCATTTAATTAATTTAATAGCAAAATGTTAGATGGGATATGGTGTTACTCATAGTTTTGCTAACTCCAAATGCAAAATCCATCCATTTTTGGATACAGCAGGATATAAATCTAAATAATAATCATGTCCATCCTCTCTGAGGGGCTTGGAGATCATAAATACAATACTGGATTATATTCCTCATCCACACGTGGCTTTCCACCTGCAACTCACATTGGTACTATTTTTTATTTAACAAGCAGTCTAAGTATAATTCCACACACATTCCAACTATAATTTAGGATTTTTTTTTCATGTAATTTAATTTTGTCAGATAATCATGTGTGGGAGGATATAGCAAAATAGAAACAGCGTATGTAATTGCTAAGACATCCAATTTGAAGATGACAGGAAACTTAAAGGCTTGAGTGATAGGCAGAATGATGGTGTCATCCATGCTGTTTGAGGTGGGAAATAGTTGGGAAAAGTCTGAATGGAAGATTAAGAACTGAGTTTAACATGAGCTGGTGCCTAAATATATCCATGGGGTGATATCAAAGAGGCAGGCTGACCTAAACAAAACACATCTGAACAACAAGGAAAACCTGGTTAGTGTGCCAAGAATGTGTTGGGATGCTCATTATCTAGTCAGTGGCAGGCATGCCACAGATCAGTCTTGCACCCTCCCCAAGTACCACTCCGGTCCTCTTCCCTTGCTTGATCTGCTGTGTTGCTTTATGCTTCCTTCCATGTACTGCTCTGCTTTTTGCTTCTTGCTCTATCTGCTACTGTGCTGCTTGTCTGATTTACCATGTGACACATACAGAGTTCACCTCTGCCACTTGTGAAATGTGCACAGGTTGACCACCCTTGATCTAGATCATTGTTTTACCTTTGTTTCCCATAGGATCTCCTTTTGATCCAATTCCACAGCAAATAACCAATATAAGTAAAATTCATAGAAGCATATACTATACTCATATAAAATAATACAGTAATTTCCCTCTTACTCTCAGTCACCTACGTGATTTGGTGTATAATGTGAGCACTCTCATCCTTCTCTCATAGGCTTTTGTGTGGTTGATATCTGAAGATATTGTCTGTTACTCAGGTTATTATATATACATCCACTATGAGAATGTGTTCTCTCTGCAAGCACAAAATGGTGTAGAGGCATGGCCAAGCATCTCCCTAAATATTTTTCCCAACCTGCCAATAAAACCTCCTGATGAAGGAGCACAAAGTTTAAAAAGATTATTTTGGGGGTTGGGAGGAGTTCATTTCCTAGTTGCCCGTTTGACTCACTACAGCCTTGTGTTCTAAGCAAAGCTGAGGAATGGAAAATTACATCTTACAGGAATTTAGATAAATAGGTTCATTTCTATAGGATATATGCTGGCACTGTTCCAAACAGCTGGGTTTCCACAAAGAAGTCTTTTTACTGTAATAGATTCTGCTGTAATTTTGTCCCTTTTCATTAAAAAAATGCTTCTATTTTAATAAAAAGTTTATCAGCTGAGCTTTCCATGACCTGATTTGGTAACATCAAGTTATTCATTTTGGAAAGACACTTAATTTATTTGAATTATAACAGTTAAATAGGAAAGAAATATCATCTTAGAATTGCTTAGGAAGGTCAAGGACACAAATGTACATTATAAATTCATTTTGTTATTTAATTTTGCCCAAGACAGAATTCTAAGGGAGGACTATGGAAGTTTTCAGTGTGCATCTGTTGCAGAAAGGTACTTCCAAATATACATAGGATTTCCTAAAACCATCCAGTTCTGTGCAGGAGAACTACCACAAGGAACATTTTTTTGGGATGCAGGGTTTGATTGTGTTACTCTGTGGAATAGAAAGTTGTCAAGGGATGGGGTCCTGAAGGATGGCCAAGATCTCCCCAAGGCCCCTTTACCATGTCATGTTGGCCCAATGGGCATCCTCTATTCTCGCTCACCACATCTTTGATGGTACGATTGTTGGGGAGACTGCCTTTAAGTCCTCTTGGACATGGTTTTGATTGATTCTCTGGACCCTGTGGGTTTCCAGACCTCTGGTGGGTCCCGCTCCAAAATAGATGTCACAATGGGTGTTTCGGGGCACCCTAGACTTATGGGCTATGCATGGCTCCAACCATCCCTTTACCACGCCCCAAGCTGCGCAGATGATACCAATGTTGTTTGGTCTAGGCCTTGTTGTGATTTGGCTCCCCGTCCTCCCTGGACTCTTCGCAGCCCCGTCTCACTCTGTGCCTCACTGGCGCTTGTACTTTCCACAGCCCTGCAAAGTTCTGTGCCCTCTCTGGTGGCAGGGTCAGTGCAACCCAAATGCCATGCCCTCTCTGGCACCAGGGTCTCCATGCTGCCGTGGGCCCCCAATGAGGCCTCCTCCTTCCCCTAATAGCCTCACCCAAACAACTGGCCTTATACAACAGCAAACAAAACACAAGCCCCTGGACTATAACATAAATTCAAGCCACCCAGCTATAACGTCATTCAAGCCACACCAGGGGTGCTCCATCCCTCAACAGTATCAGAAGCTTCACCTGCAGTCAGGCCTCTTCCCTTTGCTCACTCTGGGAGAGCTCCTTCCCCCTTTGCTGCTGGCAGGGAACTGCCTTTGTGGTTTCAGCCCTGGAGCTTATATATGAGCAAGGCCCTGCCCCTTCTGGTCAGCTGACTGCTGCCATGTGTGGGCCACTAACTCATTCTGGCTGCCCTGATAACCAG
>NW_017729029.1:63944185-63948781 GCF_001723915.1 Gavialis gangeticus | reverse complement strand
GCCTTTGTGGTTTCAGCCCTGGAGCTTATATATGAGCAAGGCCCTGCCCCTTCTGGTCAGCTGACTGCTGCCATGTGTGGGCCACTAACTCATTCTGGCTGCCCTGATAACCAGCAGCTGGGGCTCCCAACTCACTGCTAGGGCTCTTCCCCTAGCAGTTTCAGCTCTTTAACGGAGCAGGGCATCCTAATGCCCTGTGACAAAAGTGTATCATTGCATTAATCAATTGGAGATGTAGAATAAGAATGTTATTAACTATAGTCCTCTTTCTTAGGAATATAGTTATCCCCTTCTATTGAAAAGAAAAAAACCCCTTTTTTCTTATTTAATTTTCAGTTAATTCTTTTAAGACCTGATTTTTCTGCTACTGAAGTAAAGTTAAAGGCAGAGTTTTCCTAACTTTGGTAGAAGCAAAAGCAAGCTATTATGTCTTGACAAATTAATCCATCATGAGGCTCCATTGACAATTGTGTAACTATTTCCAGGTTGAATTTATTTAACCAATTTTTTCTACCGCTTTATCTGGAGGTATCTTAGGAATTTGTTCTCTCATAAAAATGTCAAAATTTAAAATGATTGTTTTTAATTTGTTACCAATTTGCCTAATGGCTGAGAGTCAATATCCTCTATAATAATTTGCTTCATTTGTATCTTTGTCATTCTGTGTGTCTCACACAAAAAACCATATTCGCACTCATGTTTCTGGACTTGTAGTCTTTGATTTCAATTAGTTATGGTGTACTCTCCGTATCTGAGCAAAAATTGTCCCTTACCACCCTTACTTTAACTTTAACCCATAACACTCTTACCAAGGTGAAGCAGAGAATAGACAGCAATTGAATGCAGAAAGAATGGCAAGAGTAAGATAAAATGATACAAATGAGCAAAGAGGATGTCATAGAAGAGATGCAATGGAAAGGCAAAGGGTTTGCAGAGACAATAGAAGACAGGCTGAAAGAGTAGGCAACAATATATTCACTGAAGACGAGACTGAGGAACATAGTTGTGGGTTGATGCATGTGGTGTGCCATTTTTGTAACTCTTTAAACTTCCAAGCTGAAAGACCATCAGATGGGCAATTCTGGAGTTGTTGTCATAAGGGTAAAGTGATTCTGCTTCCAAGAAGACCATTTTCAGAGTATTTGCGAGATTTGATGACGTACTATAACAACGAACATTACCACAACTTTAAAACAAATATTTGATAGTACAACAGTACATTGTCTATTGAGCAAAGATCATTGTGATGAGATGTGTGCTTCACGGACCATGTGGAAGATTGAATTCAAATGCACCGTGCACAGAAAATCATCAATGTCTGAAGAAATATCCAAAGGAGTTTACAAAAGCGACACTTGGAAATGTTGATGGATACCCATTGTATAGATGGAGACCAGGCAGAACAGGTCAAGTTGGAAATGACACAGTGGATAAAAGAAAGGCGGTATGCTATAACCATGTAGCATATTTTTACCTGTTATTTGTATGGGCTTTTACACTACTGTATTTAACTGACTGTCATATTCAAATTGAAAGTATTTATAACATCAGGGCTGTGATCTAGAAAGTTGTTATCCCTATTTTACAGATGAAAAAGAGAGGCAGAGAGATAAAAGGCAATATTTTTAAAGGTGTTGAGGTTCCAAGCTCCCACTAAAATCTATGGAAATATTTATCCACCTTTAAATCACTGGCCTTAAATAACTTTTAGTGAAGTCTTCCAGAAAACTTTTAGTGAAGCAGGGAACTGAGTTTTTATCTCCCACATTCCATCTTAATATACTAGGCACTGACCCACCACTTGCTTTAATCTCACAACATTTCAAGCAGATTAATTTAGGAGCTGGGTAGTGGGGTGGACAAAAGGAGGGACTTCAGATCAAGGGTATTGGTTAGATTTTTTTGAATATAAGAACCATTGCAAAATTTGCATCCAACTCTTGGTAAAATTAAGTTTTTGGAGTGTTCAGAGAAGAGTTTCTATTTTAGGCCTATTTTAGGGCCCTTCTACACATTCAAATTACAGCTGGATAGAAATCAGCTATAGAGTTGTTACATATTTTCAAGCACTAATTTTATAGCCAGTTGGCTCTTTTTATAGCTGGGTAGTCATTTTTATCATGTGATAATTACTTTGTACATGTGACTGTCTAAATTTATTGCATGATTAACCAGTTAATTATGTAATATATGTAATGTGTAGTGGGGCCTTTGTCTACATTTTTCCAGTCATCTAGATTTACATTTCATGAAATTTCTTGTGATGTTTGAGAAATGTAATGTGGTAAAGCCTTAGGAAACTGCAATCCTAGGAAAGCTATCAGAGCAATAAAATATGCACAGCTCTGATCCTGGGCATTAACATTGGCATCACCTCCTGTTGATGCAGATATTTGTCTTCTTTCATAGTGGTAATAAAAAAGCTGGGGAAGCAGCTGCCCACAGAAGAAACCCTCAAAAAAAAAAAAAAAAAAAAAAAAAAAAAAAAAGAAAAGAAAAGAAAAGATGAAAGATACATTTGTATTGGCAAGAGTTAATAGCTCTGCACATGACTTCCTTTTAAACATTTCTGCAAAAATGTAGGCTGTCACTTGCACAATCTAACTCCACTGAAGACAGTGAGTTGGCAAGAATGTACCTGGGCCCCAACATTGCCTCACTATTCGTAAAAATATACTAAAAGGGTGCTAAGGTACGCTGAAAGATTATTGTTCTTTGTTAAATATTTATAATTGCTTCATCTCTCTTGAAATATTAAATATAAATCTTTTCATTAATAAATTAAACCATCTAGATTAGCTGTGGCATCTGTAATGATCCCCAACGTTCTTCTGATGTTTGCTCTAAGCCTGATTATAAGCCCATTTTAGACAATTGGAGTGTTTTCTTTGACTTCAAGGATGTTGCCTCGATCAAACTCTGTCTGAGGTGAATTGATATTGTAGGTTTAAAAAAAAAAAGTTTAAGCAGAAATCCTTGCAAACCAGCATTACAACTGAGATTGTATTTTTCTAACCAAAGTGACAAAGCTTTGTCATAAAATCAGATGTTGAGAAAAGGAGGAGGTTCTGATTGTATCAATTTCTGTAAGTCACGCACTGAAAAAAAAGGCAAAACCCAATTGGGACAATTACCAGTGCTTACATAAATGTATTAACTCTTCTCTTTATGTTCTTTCTGATCCTTTATCACTTGATGTAGTATACAAAACTGTTAGTTTCCCAGTGAAGTTTAACTAAAAGAGATTATATTTCTTATTCTATAAAATGACTTTACAAAGAAACAGTAAGCCAAGGTCAGTGGTTATTGCTTCCCATTACTACATGCATGCTTTGTTGGGCCAGGCAGAAATAATTGACATATTTTATTATTAATACTAATTCAGCACACCTCTAATTCTGACTTACTGATTGTCCCTGCCACCTTTATAACAAACAACAGGACAAATTTCACTTTTTATAATAATGTAGTGTTCTCTGCATGAAGAAAGAATGAAGTGGTAAAGTTTGTTCAATCTTTCTGTATTGTTCAAGAAGCTGAGCTATGGGGAGCTGTCCTTGACAGATTTTCAGGAAGCAAAGATCTGAAAACCAAGAACACGGTCATTCATATTTCTTATGACTATATCAGAATTAGTATTGCAACATTATTTTAAACCTCGCTTGTGCTTTCTCTCTGGGTACTTGCCTGGGATAATTTTCTCTTGTCTTCTTTTTATGTGACAGCAGCTGTGACTACATAAGATGCTACAGTGCAGGGGTTACTGCACATTTGTTTAGTATAAACAAGCACTAAATAAATGTGCAGTAGCCTGAGTTACAGTTCAGTAGCCCTGGCAAACACCTTTTTTGTGATGGTACTGTACCGTTGCCTGATGCTACTGCAAAGTAACATCAGGTCATGGTTTTTGCCACGTGATTCTAATGTGCAGTAATATCAGGCTACTGTGTAGTCAGCATCTTGTGTAGACACACCTACTAAGAATATTTTTATAATGAAGTCATGCTGATGGCTACTGTGTACTGTGAAGTTACATGAACTATCATTATATTACCTACTTTGGGTACTAGTGGCAATCTACTTTTAATAGCATGGAGCCTGAAATAAAAATTTATCCTGTTAAATTCTTAAACATCTTTGTATTTTTGCCTTGCTGTCCTTATACTTGGTAAGAACTATAGGCTAGGGTTACCATATGTCCAGGTTTTCCCAGACACGTCCTCTTTTTTGGATCCCTGTGCTGTGTCTGGGCGGGTTTGTAAAATAAGAAGAAATGTCTGGGTTTTCTGCTGCCTGGGTTTGGCTGCTCCAGGCTGGGAGCAGCAGGGAAGCTGATTGGATGTTAGGGGTCACGTGCTCTCTCTGTGGGCCCTGGCGAGAGAGAGAGAGTGTAAGAGAGAGTGGGTGCATGCACAATGCAGAAGCTGCTTGGCCTGGACAGGAGGGCTGGGAGGGCAGGGGCCTATGAGTAGGGAGTGAGAGGCACTGGAAGCGCTGTGGACCTGGAGTGAGGGGCACTGCCAGGGCTGGCAGAGGGGCAGGGGCTGTGGGTAGGGAGTGAGGGGAGACACGTGGTCATAGCCCTGGGTATCCTCC
>NW_017729029.1:63939074-63943874 GCF_001723915.1 Gavialis gangeticus | reverse complement strand
TGTGAGGGGCAACAGAATGGGCAGGGGCAGGGCACCAGCAAGTTATTGCCTGCCCTTCCCTCCCCCCCAGGTGACAGGTGTCTTCTTTTTTGGACCTGGAAATGTAACCCTACTATAGGCCATAGGACAGAGACTGCCCAGGACAGTAAGAGTTGAAATATTCAAGAATAAAATTCTGTGGAAAGCACCAGAGTGCATTCAAATGTTTAGAATCTGGTCATGAACATCATGAAATGGACAGAATCAGTATCTGCCATAGCAGATACGAAAAGCATATAGCGCAACCAAAACCTACTACTTGCCTGGGAAGAATGTTGTAATGAAATAATTACTGAGGAAACCCTAAAGTGCATGACATCAAATGTTATTAATCATGGGTGTTCAATGACAGGGTGTGATATAAGCATTTCCAAAGAGTAGAATAGAAATACACTTTGGTTTTATACTTATCTTTGCTGTTGTCCAATCTGATCACTTACGAGGGCTGTGTGAAGCTTTGGGAGCTGATTCAATTTGGAAGAGATTCGAGCCGATTTGGTGGCTAAGTCTCTGAATCCAAATCGAATCAGGAGACCAATTAAAAGGTCTGAATCAATCTGAAGCTCTCCAAATTGATTTGGAAAAGATTTAGTGCCGGCTGGCTGCAGGAGGGAGCTGGACCTGGACTCCATGCTGGTAAGTAAGTGATAGGGAAGGGGAACCTAGAGAAGTGGGGAGGCATCCCATGTCTGCTACCTCTGCCCATTCTCCCAGCCCCCACCATGGCTGCCCTACCCAGCCCCAGCTCCTGGCTCTTAAAAAAAAAAAAGCCCCAACGCACTGGCTGCTGCAGCAACCTTGGGGCTTCTGGGGGCTTGTGGCAGAGCCCACCATGCAGCGCAGGGCATTGGGGGGCAGAGGGATCACCCCCACCCCTGCGTGGCAGCAGTGTTTTTTTTTAAAAGAGCTGGGAGCTGGGAGAGTGGGGGGAGCAGCCATTAAGAGCAGGCGGGGGATGGGGCCAGTTTAGAGATTTAGCAGTGGCCCAATCTTCGAATCAGATTTGTCCGAATCGATTCACAGTGTTTCGAATGACCAAATTGAATCACTGTCCCCCAAATCAGCTGAATCTGAAGCAAATACTAGCTGCTTTGCACAGGTCTATCACTTACCCATGACTGATGGCTACAATAAGTTTATATTCATTGAATGGCTGCCCCACGCTTAATCAAACCATGTTGCAGGATGACCTAGCAGGTCCTTGGATACAACAAGTGTGATCGTGGATTCAGTCCCATCATAACTGCACATTTTAACTTGTGCTAAACCATGAAAGGACTTACCAGTGCCCAGTGGTGCCTGGGGTAAACCCTGCAAGGGAAGGCAGAGGTGGGGCATATGGTGTGCATGGTTCTGAGAGCTGGGGAGAGAGTGCATTGGTTCTGAAAGTGTGGGGGGAGTGGGTGGATTCGGACAGCGGGGAAGGGGCATGGTTCCAAGCATAGGGTAAAGTCTGAGTGGGTTCTGAGAATGGGGGGAGAAGTATGTGGGTTTTGAAAGTGGGGGTGAGGAGGCCAGTAGCCTTAACCATGCTGGAAACTCTTGAACAATCTCAGGTAAAGTGCTGCTGCCATGCATGGGATGCCTGCTCCAGCTATTGCTCTTAAAGCAGCAGCATCTGGAGACTGTTTCAGCATTCCCGGCATGGTAAAACTGCCAGGGCATGGACTCTATGGGAATGTGGGGTGACTCTGGCCCCCTCTTAACTTGGTGCCTAGGGCAAGTGCCCCTCTTGTCCCCCCCTCCTCTTCCCCCCCAAGTTAAGCTACCGTCAGGGTCTACATAATACAAACATGAATCATAGCAAAATGAAAGCTTTTTGTTTAATATTTTTTCGGTTGGCTATAGATAAGAAATAAATTGACCTAAGAGACTTCACCTATGTTGCATAATATGTAAGGAGATGTGTGTGTATAATATATAATGTATACGGTATATATATGTAAAACAGAATAAGTCTGTTGATATTTTTTCCTCTAAGAATAAGATAGGAACATTTTCTTTCTAATGGAAAAAAGAACCAACAGGTTTGGTAGTATGTAATTTCCTTGGTACAGCCACACAATTATGTATACTGTAAAGAGAGTACAAGTGCCAGCTTGTTCTTTGTTTTTAACTATAACCATACAAATGGGATAAGTTAAAACAGAAAACACCCACAGGGACACACAGAGTCCATTCTACGATGTCTGTGTATTATGTTTAGAAGAATGACATAATGTGAAAAGAAAAAATTAAGCAATTCACATGATTAATGTATATTCATTCTTGCTTGCTAGAATATTCCCAGGAAAAGAATGCAAAAGGGGATTTGCATTGGTATAACTGTGAAATGAATTTGGCTCTTCATGTTTTCTTAATTTGGATAACCAGAAAACTGCCAGGAGTTTTCTAACAAACAAAATACAGTGAGACATAATGTAGGTATTTAACTGCTACAAATGCTATTATTTAAAAAAAGTGTAAAAGTTTGGATTTGTATGGTAATTGACTTTATAAATCAACATTAAAACATCACTGTTATGGAGCTTGTGGCCCAAGAAGAATTTGGCAACAAGACAATGGTGACATTGTTTCAAGCTAGAGAGGTTTTATTTTTTTTAAGTGACCTCATTTTTACGATGTTGCTTTAATGTGCCTGTCAGAGGATTTTCTAATGCATATGACAATGGCCATATGGTGGGTAAGTGGACAAGTCATCAAAAAACATTTATTCTGATATTTTTTTCTGAATACCTGGTGGAATTCACTAAACAATAGACCTGTGCAAACAGGGAAGTATTGGATCTGGATTTGGATCCAGCCAGGTCAGAGGGCAGTGATTCGATTTGGATCACTGTCGTGAACTTATTCGGTTGAAACAGCATTGGAAGATTCAGCGCTGATTCGGAGAGATTCAGTGATTTGGACATAGACTATGAAGGGGAATCACTGAAATACCTATAACTTTGTCATTTTTTGGCAGATCTGGATGAAATAGCTGAGATGGTAGCCCCTTCAGAGGGCATAAAGCTTGCCAAATTGCATGGAGATAGGTGCAGAGGTTTCTGGGAAACTGCCCCTTAAACTGTTCAAAGACAAACTTGCGACGTGTGACTGTGCGTGTATGCTAAGGCACAGCAGGGTGAAAATTGAATGGATTGTAGCCCCTGTTCTCACCCTTACAACTCCATTGCCACTAGTAAGCCTCAGGCCTCTCAAAGATCTTACAGGTCTGGCCTTTCCCCAGCCATGACTGTGCAGTGGCTGGAGATTATCAGGTGTCTCCTGCTCCTACCCGCCTTTCACCAGGGAGGTTTGCCACTGGCAGTCCCACCCAGGCCTTCCTACCCTGGCAGAGTGCAGTTTTAGGTCATGCCCAGGATGATGTGGGGCCACCTCCTCCCCAGCCCTTATACCTCCAAGTTCTTCCTGGCACGGGAGTTCAGCAGGGAGATGTTCTTCCCCTGTGGCTGGTGAGAAAATAAACTGTCGCCTCTAGGTCTGAAAGCGGGGCATTAAATGGCCGCCCTCATTAGCACCCGTCCTGCCACATACATAGTGCCTCATGAGGGCATGAGGGAGCCTGTCAGGTTTCAGGCAGAGTGGTGCAGGGGTTTGTGTGGAACTCCATTCCAAACTGCTGAAAGCAAAACTCGTGTCACTTGTGTGTGTTAAGGGGTGTATGCTATAGCCATGTTGCTCTAAGGACATAGCCCAGGCAAGGTTCTTAGGGTCAATCTGATATCTTTTATTAGACCAATGGAATAGTTGGAAAAATTCTTCTTTGCAACCTTCCGGGTTTACAAACCCTTCATCAATTTACGAACTACTTTTCACAGGTGGGCCTATGAACTGCACTTCATCCGCTTCCTAGGTACAGAAACTCATGGACTCAGTATAGACACTGGATTTATGACACACTACAACCTGCCAGACATCTGACTCCCCAGGTACCTCTCCACTTTTACCTGTGCTGCTACATCCCCCTTTCCCACCCACCCTAGCCTGTCCCTCACCCCCTGACACCTCCATTTCCATTTTCACTGACTGATTTTCATGCCTGCATTGCATGCCAGCCTCTGGCTTCTTTACTATTCCTTCCATCCAGGAAGAACGCACACACAGCAACTGCAGATTCTTCCTCAGCCTGATGAAGGTTTTAAACCCAAAAGCCCATGCCTTGCAGATGGCATCCCAGGGAGCTAAGCTTACCTGGAGCCTCACAACTCCACTGCAACCAGCAAGCCTCAGGCCTTGCAAAGATCTTACAGGTCTGGCCTTCCCCCAGCCAGGACTGTGTGAGCAAGTGGGGCTGCATCTGCAGGTGGAGCCTGGGGAACCTCAGCAGCAGGAGGTTTACTTTCAGGAACACCAGCTGCTCCACCAAACCCAGATCCAAGGAGGTGTGGTGGGGTGTCACAACATCCCCAGCAATGCTGAACACCCTCTTGCTTGGAACACTGGTTGGAGCATGGATCTGGGTGGGGAACAGGCTTCCCAGCCCCCCTCAGGGAGCTCCCAATTCCAGCTCCACACCATGGGGCTGGTGTTGGGAGACCCTTACCTCCCAGCAGCAGCTCCATGACCACAGGGCCAACACTGGGAGACTGTTATCACTCCACAGTTATGAGGTTGAACCTGGGAGAAAAAGATCTGGCTGGCTTCCCGGATTAAGGACAACAAGAAGTCCTTTTTTAAATACATAGGGAGTAGAAAGAAGGCCCCAGGAAATGTGGGGCCCTTGCAGGACAAGATGGGGAATCTGGTTGTCACGCCAGA
>NW_017729029.1:63923946-63938442 GCF_001723915.1 Gavialis gangeticus | reverse complement strand
GGTCACAAGCTGGCGGAGGGAAGGTTTAAGTTGGACATCAGGAGGCACTACTTCACGGTCAGGGCGGCTAGGGTCTGGAACCAGCTTCCAAGTGAGGTGGTGCAGGCTCCCACCCTGGGGGTTTTTAAGAGGAGGTTGGATGACCACCTTACTGGGGTCGTTTGACTCCAGTACTCTTTCCTGCCATGGCAGGGGGTCGGACTAGATGATCTGCTCAGGTCCCTTCCGACCCTAGAAACTATGAAACTATAAAACTCTCTCCAGTACCAGCCCCATGATCACAGAACTGGCTCTTGGAGATGAGAATCTCCCAGACCCACTCCCCATTCATGATCTTAGAGCAGGAGGCTTGGAGCTCCCTGCTGCTGGGGCAGGGGGATATAGTCCTTGCCCAGGCTGCAGTGGTGAAGACCACGCTGGCATCAGGCAGCTCCTAGGAGCAGGGAGCAATTTCCTGCCCACAGGTGGATGGCTGACCAGGAGCAGATTTGCTCATGGTCAATCATCTACATGAGTGCTACTGATCTGTTTCTAATCAAAAGTAAATTTGCTACTTGTATTTGCAGGTGCAAATGCTTACTTTGCAGTAAACTACGCTACTGTGCAGTTAAGCATCTCATGTAGATGTGTTCTAATTAGTCCGTTCTTCAGTAAAGCTCACATGTAGATGCACCTAAAGGGTAGTAAATTTCTTCAAATAAAATGTGGCAGTTAATTCCTACCCACTCCCCTTTTTGAAGAAAACAGGGAACCAAATAATGACTGATATGCTGCAGGAACCAAGCAACTATATATTGCTGCTTTACTCAGGAAGTGATTAATAATGAAAATGAAAATAAATAACATATGGTATCCCAGGAACCAGCACTATAAAATATTGTAGTATGAGACAGCTGTCATTAGGAAATCAATTTATTTATATAAGTGCATGCTCAAATGTTGTGAAATAAAGAAGAGTAACATATCAGCCTTTCACTGACTTTTCTGTTCCTTAATCCAGAGTGAGACAAAAAACAAGACATGAAAAAAAGGGAGCAGAATGTTGATGTTTGCAAGGTGCAGCTGGGCTGTGGGGAGAGGCTTCATTTGTTACTGCTAATGATATTTCCTATGCCAAGTCCTCCAAGTAAACTACAGCTGTGAGCAGGCGGTGGTGTAAGTGCTTGTGTACAGAATGGAGAGTGGTTTCTTGTATAATCTTCAGCCAAGCATGAAAAAAACCACAGAACTCCTAGTTTTATGATAGCAGACAAACATTAAAAAGATTAGTCAGCTAGAAAAAGAAAGCAAAGTGTTTGGTTTAAAACCTTTAATGTTGTGCTTTCCTTTCATTTAGGTGGTACACACTGACCAAATACACTTTAGAAAAAAAGGACAGAATGGATAGATATGGTTAATTCAACCGTATTAGTTGAAGAAAAAATTCAAGTCTCTGCTTTGTTGCTGCAGTTATTTTTTCCATAAAAAATAGATTTGATTCCTCTCCAAACATTGTTTCCTGTATTTCACAGAGGGGAAATGTTTGTTCCTTGTTTCAAATGAATGGTAATTCTGTAATTACTTGTTCACAAGAAAGAAAATATATAACACTGGTTTTCAACCCGTGGTCCATGGACCCCCCACATCAAGGGAGGTCCTGTCAGGATTAGGATGGGTCTCCTTGTGCTTAGTATTGAACAATGAGTTGTCGTCTCAATCAGTTGGTAATACAGTTCAATATAAAGTGTAATAAGTGGGAGTATTAAGTACATGGAAACAATGGGATCAATAAAATGAGTGATAGCTACATAACCTGTCTGCACAATTAGTGCACACAAGTTTGTAAAGAGTTTTAAAATAATAGGAACCATATTTTTTTTAACCCAGAGTTGTTCGTAATTTGAAATTTGTTTCCTTATAGAACACACATAGCAGCCAAAAGTTTACTGCCCTCTCACTGTAACAGGGAGGCCTCTCGGGGCCGACTTCCCCATGGCCCACCCACCTATTTCTGGGCTAACTGCCTGCCTTTCTTTCCTGCCATGCCTTGTTGATAATTGATTAATTGTTGTTAATAAAGTGGGAGGCTGCCCATTTCTTGCCCTGATGCCAGGGGGCACTATCTGAGGCTCCGTTCCTCCCCTATACCTCAGCCCAAGCCTCTTCGATGGCATCCAGATGTTCTCACAATCAATGACCCCACACTGGACCCCATAATCCTAGTGTTGAACCCCTCTACAATCCCTCCATTTCAGTGGCCAAATCCGCCTTCATCCTGGGCAGTATAGCTCCCTGAACTGCTTCCCCTTCCAGGTGTGGTCCCTCCGGGACCTTTGGCTCAGTAGTCCTGGCCCACCTCCAGGCCAGTCAGAGCCCCAGGCCCTCAGCTCTTGGGTGTTCCTCACGGTGGGCCCCTGGCCCTTTGACCCATCTGGTCCTGGCCCCAGCATTGACCAGTCAGGGGAGGTCCAGACAGGCGTGAGTCTATGGCCTTACTCTCTTTCTCTGGGGGTCCACCCTCCAGACCCTACAAAGGGGTAACCCACCCAGTTGTGGGGGCTAGGGCTTAAGGCACCCCAACCCACCTTTCACCAGGGTGGTAACTGGTCTGGTATTTCCTGGGGGCTCCCACACCACTGAGAGCCCCACCAGGCCTTCCACTCCTGGCAGGGTGCAGTTTTAGGTCATGCCCAGGACCAGGAGCCTCCTGATCATCCCCTACAGCTCCTCCCTTACCTCGAAATGATACCAGCAGCCCTGCAACCAGGCAATGTTGTAGCCTAGCTTCTCAGCAGCAAAATACCCTGCTTATATGGGCAGCCCTGGATCCAAAATGGCTGCCCTCATCACGCACCTGCTGGCTGCTGGTTTCTGGCCCTTAAAGTGGCAGGCACAAACAGTGCCCTGCCACACTCATGCTTCATCGAATGCCATGCTGAGCCCGTGCAACATTTATAGTTGAATTCTGTTCAGTCAGTTTTCAGTCTAAAACTAAGTGTTACGGTATGCTTTTTGAACTTGAAAATGGACCCGGGGCTTAAGATAGGAATAGTGAAACTTAAGCAAAATTGGGAGGTAGTGATTGCTACAGTGTCATTCAATGACAATTCAACAAGTGCTGATCAAAGAAAGCCAGAAGGTGATGCTGCAACTCCTACTAACAGTGAGAAATGACAAAGCGAACATTTTGACAGTGTTACAAAACCTCTAAAGAAAAGTGATATGACCCAAATAATATTCAGATGGGTTTCACTTGGACCAGCTCAGTTGATGATCAATGGCCTCAGTGTGTCTTGTGTTCTGGAGTTCTCTCTAATGAGAGTCTGAAACCAACCAATCTTTGTCATCACCTTGAAACAAAGCACCCTCATTTTCAAGACAAAAGTACTGATTTCTTTGAGCAGAATATGAGTGAATTGTCAACAAGAAAGACAATTGTCAATTCTGCTTCCAGTATGATGAATTCGCAAGCACTTGAAGCATTTTTTCATGTGAGCCACAGAATTGCTAACACTGAAAAATCTCACATAATTGCAGAAGACCTATTGTACCTACATTGAAGATATGGTGACAGCAATGCTGAGTGAAAAAGCAGCCAAGCAACTTGATTTAATACCTCTCTGAGACGATACTGAAATGGCTGAAGACACTAAAACTCACCTGATTGCCTGAATCAAGAGCAGCTCATACTTTGCTTTGCAGGTAGATGAATCTACAGATGTTGCCAGCTGCCAACTTACTGGTATACATGAAAGATGAATCTGAAAGTGAGCTGCTCAAAGATTTTTGTTTTGTTTTGTTGCCCTTTACCAACCTAAACATGTGCAGAGGATTTATTAATGTACTTCGTACTTTTCTGAAAAAAAAACAGAATAAACTGGAGTGAGTGCATCAGGATTTGTACTGACAGTGCACATTCAATGACAGGCAGTATTTCAGGTTTAGTTGTACATATTCATAAAGTAGTCCCTGATGTTCATGGGAACAATGCAGTATTCACTGGGAGGCACTGGCAGCTAAGCCAAGCAACCTAAAAATTGTCTTGTATTCAGCTATGAAAATGGTTAGCTCAAATATTGGACTTATGTATATTTTCAACTCTATGTAATGAACTGGGCAGCAAACATGTGAGTTTACATCTTCATCCTGAAGTGTGCTGGCTGCCAAGAGGCAAAGTGTTTGTGTGTTTTTTTTTTTTGAATGGCATTCAGAAATGCAAGTTTTTCTTGACCATCCATTTGAACTATTGTGTCACATTGGAAATGAAGCATGGTTTTGTTGTGTTGCTTACCTGCATGATATTTTTTCATACCTGAATGACACTAACTTAGGAATTCAGGGAAAGAATGTAAGTTTTCATTGTAACAAAACCATATCTACACAGAACCAGCAATCACCCTAAACACACCAAAAAAGCTGTAATTTGCAGCCAAGCTCCCTGATACCACCAAATTTGCACTGAGGAGAATGGCAAGTAGATGATCATGGGTAATCTCAAAAGGGCTTTCACCCAGCAAAGACACTCCTCCAGAGATATAGATCACACTTTTGAAAGAGCTACCTGGATACCTTGTGAAGAATTGCTTCAGTACAAAAAGAAAATCAACACGAATTGTATACCCTTAGTTATGACATACCATCCTTCCCTGGAACCTGTATGGAAAATCCTCAGACAATTACACCCCATACTAGAAGACCCAATTCTTAAAGAGATCTTTCCAGAACCACCCATCTTCACCTTTGAACAAGCACCGAAACTCATCAATGTCATCACCAGAAGCAAACTTCCCATGGCCCAAAGCACACTGAATGGATCCAGACCATGCCAGGACAAAAAATGTAAAAACCTGCCAACACATCCCCCCACTCCCACAGTAACTACACCCCACAACAGAACCATCATCATTCCTGGATCTTACACCTGTACCTCCACAAATGTAATGTATCTCATCCAGTGCACAAAATGCCCTGATGGAAAGTATGTAGGAGGATCAAACAACAACTGCGCACCAGAATGAACGCACACTGGAAATCTATTAAAGACAAAAATATCCAACTACCTGTGGGTGCACACTTCTCACAAGACAACCACTCTCTCTCCAATCTCTCAGTTCTAATCCTCAAGGGAATTTACAAAACATTTTTCATAGATGAGCCTACAAACTTCACTTCATAAATCTACTGAATAAAATAAATCATGGACTAAATATAGACAATGGATTTATGGCATGTTATAACCCTCTGCCCATCTGATAACCCCAGGTAACTTGTCTGCATTTTACCAGCTACATTCTATCACCAGTTCAACGTTCCCCCTTCCCCTCTCACCTACTTGTCACACCTATTCCCATTCCCTTGGATTCTCATTGACACGCATTTGCATTTTCACAGACCTGCATTTTGCATATTGACTTCTATCCTACTTAGGAGAGCACACAAAACACCAACAGACTCTCTCCCTATGCCTGAAGAAGGGCATTTGTGCCTGAAAACTGGCAAAGAACAATTTTTCCAGCTATTTAGTTGGTTTAATAAAAGATATCATATCTACCCAAAGTACCTTGTCTGCCTAACAAAATTGAGGCTTTCATCAGTAAGCTTCAACTATGGGTTTCTCAAGTAAGAGAAAACAACTCTGACACATTTGAAACCCTCGACAGCTTTTTGGCTGAAAATGAGTTGATGCTGGACAGTGATGTGAAAAGCAAAATTGAGGAATACTTGCTGGTGCTCAAATCCCAGTTTTGCCAATACTCTCCTGAAATGGGCAGTGAGAATGAATAGACACATAATCCCTTTGTATCAGACTGCAATTCTAGGTCCTGTCTAACAGCTAAAGAAGAAGAGCAATTACTCAAGTTATCCTGTGACAGGGGACTAACACTTGAATTCAAGCAGGAGCTTCTTTCCCAATTCTGATTGAAAATTAAAAAAAAGAGCACTCTGATCTGACAGATAACGCCATTAAAGTCTTAATGCCATTCACCACCCTGTACTTATGTGAAAGTAGGTTTTCAGCCTTGGTATTAATAAAAAGGAAATACTGAAACAAACTGGATGTTGAAGGAGATTGAAGACTAAAACTATCACCTATCCTACCAAATTTTCATGTACTTTCTGCCAAGAAGTAAGCTCAGCCATCTCATTAGAACTGGTGACAAAATGCTGAGTTCACAAAACTGTTGTTGTTGTTGTTGGTATTGTTTTTGTTTTTAACGCAACACTTTGGTAGTAATTGTCTACTTATGTTTACTACATACACAATAGATTTCCAAAGGGGTCTGTGCCTCCATTCAACATTTTTTTGGGATCTGCAAATGAAAAACGTTTGAAAACTATTGATCTTATAATTTGATCATGGGGAATGGAACTGGAGTTGGATGGAAATGGGATACCTGTATTATAGCCCTTCCTAGCCTGAGGGTAAATTCACACCTCCTACCAACCAGAAGTGTGCTCTAAGCCTTATATTCCTCAGAAAAGGTATTCTGTACCTCTACCCTGTGGCTAGGCCAGATGCAAAAAAGAAATATCAGAGTCATGGGGCCAGAAGAGGAACAGGTTCTGCAGACTCTGAACTCCTGTAATAAGGACACTTTTCTCTGAGGAAGAGTCTTTGGGTTTCAGTCCCTATTCCTAGGGCTCTGCATGCATTTTAGGTTAAACAGTTGTAAGCAACAGAAATAACCCTGGCAGCAGAGACAGGAACATTGGCATCCTAGCCAGTAGTAAGTACCTTAACCATTTGATTGCAAAATTGAGCTTCCTCTTGCTTTCTGTCTTTGTCTTCATGACCCCTTGCTGCTCACTGGTATAATTTTTAGGTGAGGGGAGGGGGGGAGAGAGGGGAGTGGAAAGCATGGCAGGGAGAGCATTCACCCAACAATGGGAAAAAGTTCATTTGAATCCCCTTATGCTGAGGAGGAGCTAAAATCCAGGTCTCCCACTTTGTAGGTGAGTGCTCTCACAACTTAGCTTTTCTGTAAAAGGTGAGCAGCACAACTGCTTGTCTGTTGAGTGCTGTCCCTCTGAAGAAGGACAATTTGTTCTGGATTTCGAGTTATACTTTTGGGTATTTGTACACATGCTTGTGCCACAGCACTGGGCTCTTTTAAAAGCTCCCAGTGCTGCAGCTCATACATTTGTATAAATGGCAAAATGCATGTCAGGGCTGAGAAACTGGTGGCAGCATACTTTTAAACTAAAACACATCAAAGGTGTTTTAGTTCAAAAGCACACCACTGCCATTTTCTCAGTGCTAACGTGCATTTTGTCATTTATATAAATGCATGTGATGCAGCGCCAGGTGTGTCAGCTCGCATGCAGAGCAGACTCAATCAATCAAGTCTGCTCCAATGCACCAGATCTCCGATGCATCAGAGTAGACAAATATATGTGTATAAATGTCCTTAGAGACTAGCTCATTCAGAAATGCATAAACTGTCATATGCAACAAACTACTTTGTTAGGTGCTACAAATGGTTATGCATTCCTGAATGAGTTTATTTGTAAGGTGCCACTCTGCCTTGCCTTTTATGTGACTTTAGACCAGGGGTGGGCAAAATTTGGCCCGTGGGCCCGCGGGCCCTCCAGGCCATTGTATCCAGCCCACGAGGCCCCTAAAAATTTAGAAAATTCATATTTATCTGCCCCTGGCTGCCTGTCATGCAGCCTTCAATGGCTTGCCAAAACTCAGTAAGCAGCCCTCCACCCGAAATAGTTGCTTGCCCCTACTTTAGACTAACATCGCGCTACTCATGGATTTTTGAGTGAAGTGAGGTACCTAATGTGCAGGCTGATTGAAGTGTCAAGCTCCAAAGAGAGGTCAGAGTTCAAATACAATCTTAGAGGTAGGGGCAGCAGGGGTCTCAGAAACATCCTTTAGAGATGTCTAACTCTACCTGCTTCCTGCATAAAGAGCATATGTATCTAACTCTGACTTGCTCTTCATAAACACCTGAATCTCCCAATTGACTGTATAGTGATCCTAGATGCCTAACAGTCTGTTTGCATCACGCTCTTAAGGCCAGGCACATAATTTTTAGACCTAGCAGCACCTAAGCAGAAGTGCTTAGGTGACAAATCTGGAAAAGTCACTGTAGTCTAACTAGGTGCTATACATTTGAAGTCCATGAAGTTGTAAACACCTACACCAAGCACAGATTCTAGTCTGTTAAAAGAGGATTACTTTAATATAGTTATTTCACTATGTTTATTGTATTGTTTTAAAAATACAGCATCAAAATAGCAATTTAGAATGTCTTGGGAGATTATTTAAATTTCTAGTTGAGTAACTTTTGTCAGGGAGCCTTATTTTCAGTACATTTTTCAAGCTATAGTTACTACTGGACAAATAGGAAACATAAATTCTTGCATGCATAACAACATTTACTGGTTATATCAGTATAGTTACTGGCATAGTTAACATTCGTTGTCATACCTTTCCCCAAGAGCTATAGGATAAACAAAAATAAAGCCCTCTTATAACAGAGTATGAGTCAACGCAGATTAAGCCAGCATCAGTGTATGATAGAAACTCATGTCTTAAATTAGATTTCAAAAAAAAACTTTTCCATGTAGGCAAAGCCAAACATTGCTATTTACTTTTACTGTTCCTGCAGCTCAGCAAATAGATTTAAGGAATGAAAAGTCCTGCTTAGGTGCTGGGTTTCTGTCTTTTTAATTGAGAGGCAGTCAAAGCTCACTAATGGTATTCAATAAAATAATTTACGGTACTTCACAATGGACTTCCTTCACCATTGGTTACGTTTTAAAGTGCTATTGCTGGGGTATTGAGTTGGAGAAAAATGTCAGCTCTAAAAATACCGTTCTCTTTTAGGTTCTTAGCTGCAGTTCCCAACCCATGTGACCCTTTTTGGGCACAGAACATAAACACTCTAATCCACTCTTTTCATTTCTGCCTTCCAATATTTATTTAAATGAATGATGCTTAAAATAAAAAACTTTCTCTGATTTTCATTCCCTTTCTAGCTGCTGATTGTTACAGACCTTCCCACTTTCGTTTCATACTATAATTTTAGAATTGTAATTATTTTTCAAGCCAGACAGGAACAAGCCTTAGAATTAGCAGTTTAAAGAACAGATCCAAGTTCACCTTCTAGATGTCTAAACAAGACTTAAGTAGAACTTAGGTGCTTAAGTCCCAAGGACAGATCCAAATTCACTGGTTGTTGGCTGCACAGCTATTTATTTACCTAGACAGTGCTTACTGGGCCTGGCAGGTGCCTACAACACCCAGCGCAGGCCAAAGGCAGTTACCTAGATCACATGCTTTAATTTTGACCAGAGAAGAGCCGTAAGTGCTTACATGCGGCCTGCCTTGCATGCTCAGGAGTGACACAGATTGACAACTAAGGGACAATATCCTGTTTCATTTTATGTCTACAGCTGCCAGTTAGTCAGCCACTTAATTAGCAGTGCTGGCACTTGTAATCCTACTGTATGTGCAGTGTGGATATGTAAATATCTACAAGGCTACTGAGCATGTGCTGTGTGCTGAATGGGCAGGTGACAAATGGGTGTTAGGCACTGAAGGGGGAAAAAAGGACACTTTAACTTAATACTTAGTCAGGTTCTTTCTTAGAAAGTAAGATATCCAGGAAAAGCCAGCCTAAGGGAAAAATGGTGCCCTGGGTAAGTTTGTATTTTGGTGCCCCTGCCCCCAAAGTGAGAAGCCCTGCTGTAGGCAGAGGCAGGCAGGCAGTGGTGCAGGGAAGAGTCTGGTGGGGAAGTGAAGCAGCATGGTGTATCAGGCAGGCGGGCTGCTGCTGTGCGGAAGCAAGGTGGGTGGACTGGAGCAGGTGCCACTCCACCCACACATTTCCTGGCCCAGCTCCTCCTGAGCAGTTGCTGAAGGAGGGGAGGAGGGAGGCTAGGCTGGGCACTGCTTTCTTCCTGCCTGGAGTGGGGATTGGCAGGGCAGGGGGAGAACACTGCTATGAGCATGGGCTGCTCAAGTGTGTGTCTGTGTGTTTGGTGCCCCCCTGACCCTGGCACCCTGGGTGGTCGCCCTCATCACCAGCTTCTAAGGTGGTCTCTATTCCCAGGGTCTAGGCCACTCCCACCCAGAGGGGATTTCAACCTGCATCTCATTGATTTTCCAGTATGTTATTCAAACCACTACACCACAGGTCAGGCCTGTGGCTCTCAATCTTTATAGACTGAAGGAACACCTCCAAAACTTTTTGGAATTTCATAGTACCCAGTTGAGAACCATTGTTGTGCTACCTCAGTGCTTTTCAGCTGGGGTGTTGTCACTGCCTCTAGGCAAAAGTCCTAGGGCTATAGCCAAGGGTATGTGGAGTGGTACAGTTGTACATCCTACCCCATTTTTCCTTGATTCCTGCTCCACTGAAACTTTATAATCAAAACCCTAGGAGAAGCAGCTATATTTTTATTCAGGCAGCACAGACAGAGTCCCTTGATTGTATGGATCATTGGGTGCATCTACACGAGCTGCTTTACTGCATAGCAGAGCAAATTACTGCATAGTAAGCATCACTGTCTACATGTGCAGATACTTACTGCGCAGTAAGTTGCTCTACTCAGGAGTTAATTTGCTACCTATGAATACAAGCAGAAAATGAATTCCTGAGTAGCTACTGTGCAGTAATGCACATGTAGGTGCTAACTGGGAGCAAATTTGTTCCTGGTTAGCCCCACCACCAGGGCTCTAGAGCTGGGAGCTTCTCCAGCCCTAGGCCTGGGGCATCTCTTTGCCTGTCCCAGCCCCTGGCCCTTAAAAGCCTGTGGGGACACCACAGTCCTGGGATACCCTCAGCCAGCCTCTGGCCACTGTGTGTCATAGCAGAGGCCCCAGGCCAGCTGCAGCAGCCTGCCGACACCTCAGCACTGGTCCCCAGCACCGCGTCATGAAGAGGCTGCCTTTGGCCTGCGCTGGTTGTTGTAGGTACCTGCCAGGCCCAGCAGCAACCTTGGCCACCTGCAGCCAGCCTCTGGCCACCAGATCCCTCCCCAACTGTCCCCAGGCCAGGTTCAGCAGCCTGTGTGGACCTCACTGCTGGTGCCCAGCACAACATTACTGCATGGCTGCCTGCCCCATGCAATGCTCCGGAGTTGGGCATTTCATGCACCTCCCCAGGCCCACCAGCACCAGGACTGTCACACAGAGGCCCAGCTAGCTGTCAAGGGAGCCACACTGGCATCCTCCTCAGTGCAACACACCACCTCCCAGGGCCAAACTTGTCCCAGGAGAAGACTGTTGACCTCATGATGTTGTGGGGCAAGGCCAAGGTCCTCAGCCAGTTTGTGTCAAGTGGGCACTCCAACATGCACATCTATGACAGCCTGCCAGTCTATATATGGGAGCACAGGCACAACTGGTTGGTGTGCCAGTGCTGCATAAAGGTCAAGGCCTTGCGGGCACAGTGGGTCACCATTACCATAAATGCTGGTCAGGGGCTGCCCACAAGTGCATGCCCTTTATGCTGCAGCTGGATGATAACCTTGAGCCCTGTGACCCTGGATGGAGCTGTACGGTCTATTTGAGCACAAGTGGCCTGCACCCACAGTGATGCTTAACTTGGGGAGGACCCTTGGGCTGCTCCTGGCCTCATCAAACAGCTCCAGGAGCTTAGGCCAGCACCTTCCCCACCAGCTCTGGGTGCATAACCCTGCCCAGGAGGCCAGCCTGGCATTGACACCCCTGGCCTTCAGAAGCTCCAGCTCCTCCCTACACGGGCAGCTGGACTCCACACCCCTGCATCCCAGGACACCACCAGGAGCTGTACATCCTCATGCTAATGACAAGTTAAATGACACTATATTGACAAGAATGCAAATATCAAGGATGACAAGATAAAAATAAGAAAGAAATTAGGTTAGAAACATAGTCATATATATATTTTTTAAATTAAAATGAGGGAAACAGTCCAGTTCATTTAGGAAAAATAATCTGAAACACATACAGTCAAAACCAGGCTCTATTTATGTTTTCCAATAACTCAGCAGGAAGACTATGAATCAGGTTAACACAGACTTAAATCTTTTGGAGGATATTAAATAAGACATGGGTTTGGAATTGAATATGGCTGCAAAATAGTCATCATGAATTTTCTCGGGTATGTATGCATATATTTCAGAGCATGAAACTGGGAGGTGACTCATAAATTGGATTTGGTTTTATCTTGAGATTTGCACTCTGCTTTTTTTCTGTGGGTTTTTTTGACCCCTGAATATCGCTGCAGTGTAGAGAACATCTAAATGTACTATACATGGCACCACAGATGTGTTTGTGGCACCACATACCGTATGGCCGTGCTCATCTGGACATGGCCAAAAAGTCCATTTGTAAGCATCTGGAGGAGGAAAGGCTGATCACAAGCAGCCAGCATGGATTTACTAAGAATAAATCATGTCAAACAAACTTGATCTCCTTCTTTGACAAAGTAACTACTTGGGTGGATGATGGGAATGCAATGGATAATCTGGACTTCAGCAAGGCTTTTAACAAGGTCCCACATGACCTTTTCATAAACAAATTGGAGAAATGTGGCCTAGATGGAGCTATTAAGTGGATAGACAATCGACTGAAAGGTTGTAAGCAAAGGGTAATTTTAATGGATCCATGTCATAGCAGCAGAAGGTTTTGGGTGGAGTCCACAGTGGTCTGTCCTGGGCCCATTGTTGTTCAATGCATTTATTAATGATGGGTATCACCTGGCTGGATAGGAGCACTATAGAGTAAGATCTGAGAGTCTTGGTAGATTGCAGACTCAATATGAGTCTGCAGAGTGATGCAGCTGCAGAAAAGGCAAATGTAGTTGTGGGATGCATCAACGGAAGCATTGGGTACAAGACACACAAGGTAATAATGCCTCTCTACTTGGCACTAGTTAGGCCTCATCTAGAATAGGGGATAGATCACTTTATGTGGTTCTATGCACTCCTTTTAGCATTTTCTTCTGCCACTGTCAAAGACAGGATACTGGGCAGGAGGGACCATTGGTCTGACCCAGTATGGCACTTCTTATGTTCTTTCTTAAATCTTGCTAGAATTCTTTTGTATTTCTGTGTTCACAGGTCTTTTCCTATTCTGATCAAAACTATTTATATAGGTTGTTTGGAGAGGGAAGTGAAATCATTACTTAACAACTCTTAAATGCTTGTGGAGTAGTAGTTATCCTGTGGAGAGGAGCCATTCTCCTCCATTTTGCCTGTTTTTTTTCCAAATAGTCTCTTCCTGAACATTGTTATAGTCATTCAGAAGGTCAATGTGCAACATTCATAATTTATCACAGGGTAAATCCAAATCTGTCATGATGGGAAAGATAATTTATTTCAATCTCTAACTATTGTGATTTTAGAATAGTGGTAGACTTTTAAGTGTCAGGTTTATCTAACAGAGTTGTATGTTTTGGGATTTACTCCAGGGTGTAAAAAAACACTGAAAGAAAGACCTGGCTGGGTAGTCAGCAAAAACAGAACAGAAACATTACTTGTTTATGTATATCTCACAACACCCAGTGGTGAAGCACTACATTTTACCATTTGGTCTATGGTCTCCCTCAAGGAAAATGGTGGCACAAATTAAAAGATCTCATGATAAGAGTGATAGGTTGCTGCAGGAGTCAGGTTGTGGGAGTTCGTATCCTGGAGATGTTATCGCTCACTCACTTCCTCCCCCACTTTGGAGTCTCCCTTGTTACTTACCTGTCACTTCTTGGTGTCAAAAAGGAGAGAAAAAGGGAGGTGGGGTGTGGTACAGACAGTGGTAGGAATTAAGGTGAGTTCTTTCTTCACAGGGCTCCACCTTCCCCACAACGTAACCTTATCACACCTATCTGGGCTCAGGGCAATGATCTTTATCGACGTTTTGTCCTTGCATTACATATTGGGTGCTGCTGGACTACAGAGCAGTCATTCCAGTCCCTTGCCAGCAGGAATTGTCAGTTAGCAATCCAGCCCTTGCTGACTCATTCAACCAATTAACTATTTAATAATTCTAACTATTTAATAATTCACTGCTTAGCAAGTGTTTCAAAAAATCAGTTGGTGCTTATTTATACTTCACCAGTGAATGAGTTTATCATCACTCCTTTGGTCCTTATCCATACTTCATTAATTAGCAAATTTGTTGTCACTCAGTCCTCATTTATACTTCATCAATCTTTACTGTTGATACGACTGATAATTTTTGTTACTATATGTCTTTTCTTACTGTCTTCATTTTGGACCTATGCACACTGTCTTTATAGATTCATGATCTAATTTATCACCATATTTGTACCTGATTATGTTAACTCTAGGAGTAGGAATAATGTTCTTATAATGGTTGGCCTTATTTTATTATTATAGTTGCATTTCTGTTATTTTTGTTTAAATTTATATTATGGTTGTATGTCTGTTATTTTGTTTTTGGGAGCATGGCTTTCAGAATCCTTAATAAATCGAATCAATTTGAATACTTTATCAGTGAATGAGTCTCTCATCACTCAATTAATCCTTGTTTTACATTTAATTAATTGCTGAGTTCAT
>NW_017729029.1:63913841-63918946 GCF_001723915.1 Gavialis gangeticus | reverse complement strand
AATCCTTAATAAATCAAATCAATTTGAATACTTTATCAGTGAATGAGTCTCTCATCACTCAATTAATCCTTGTTTTACATTTAATTAATTGCTGAGTTCATTAGGCACCAGCTTATCCCATTCACTAAGTTTATCTAGGATGGGTCACTTTATGAGTCAGTCCCTCTTTGACTCTCTAACCAACTAGTTTAGTTTATCCTGCCACTGTGGCTGAGCCCTCAAATTTTCTGACTCACCAATTCAGTTAGCTCTCTCCACAATGGATCTCAGTACCACCTCTCTTGTGGATGGGTTTATCCTCCCACGCCTGGCTTTGTCCTCGACACTAGCTTTCAGTTCTGGCTCTGGCTTGGCTCTGGGTCTGACTCCCAGCATTGTCTCCACATCTCCACAAGGTTTGTATGAGCTCAGCTGATCTTGTGCTTGCCCCTCTCTGGGGAAATTCAAACTCTGATGGTAGCACCTCTGGGCTTCCGGTAGAAGCCTTGGGGGGCAATAGGCGCTCGCTTTGGCCATACGTGATCCCGCATGGCTTGGGTCTACCAGAGGGGATACAGCCCATCATCAGGAAGCCAGCCACATGGCTCCAGCAGTTGTGTCATTGTCCCTGGGTCCAGAGGAAAGTCTCTCCATGGGCTCTGGTCCACCAGGCCAACATAGACCATAATAGGGCCCAAAACTGTTACATAGGTATAATATAGTAAATGTGCATTAGGTTTTAGAAAATCACAACAAATCAGTCTGAGCTCTGAAGAGATGTCTGCAGTGCTTGACTGAATGTTTCAATTTGATAAAAGTCAAGAGTATAGAGTTGAACACAGAAATAATTAACCAAATAGTTAATGCCTTCCTTTCTAATAATAGGATGGTTCATCCTTTCTGCTAGCAACTGTGAGGGCCTGAAATCCCTGCTAAGCCACAAGAAATAATTAGATGTGTTGACTCAGATACAACAAAGCTATTATTCAGCAGGCTCACTTGTGACAGTAGAAAGGTTTAGATTTTGAAAGGTTTATGGGGCAGAAAATTAGACTGTCTCAAAATATGCTACAGCTCTAAAGAAAGAAGAGTAAAGTAAAATGTAATGTGAGCAGTTTGTGATTCACTGACAGTGGATGCTATTCCTCCAGAATTTGTTTCACACAGCATGATGCAAACCTTCTTATAAATCCACTCTGACTTGTGTGTCACTTGTATGTTTGTATTCTTGTGAGCACAAAATCCTGTTGGTTGTGTGTGGTTTGGTTTGTTGCAAGGTAATAGCCTTTGACGCCTCTTGCTTCTGTGCCCTCCTTCTAGTGCTTACACTAGTAGTTCTATCTGTTTAGTAGAAAGCAAAGAAAGAGCTAGTCCTACAATGTTTTTAAACAAAAAGAAATCATTTGTGGGGATTCCAGCTCCAATGTGCATGCTGTCTCAGTCAACTGCCTCTTATCCTAAGCCTGAACCTGAAACAATTATTCACTGTACTTGTCTTCACCTTCTCTCCAGGGCCTCACTGGTAGATGCATGTGGCATGAATAATACATTTTGAAGGGCTTCTGAAACTCTCATAACTACCTTTAAATTATCCAGACTGCTGGTTGGCAAATGTAGTTGTTTCACCACAGCTAAGGTTGCAGCAAGGTTATTATTACAAGGCTGAGTTTGGCACAATCTCCTTGCTCTTTTAAACTGGTTCTGTGTACTTCAAACTTTGTCTGTGTAGTCTATGCCTAAGGGAGAACACTTGGTTTGATCAGAATATAACTATTACTGAATAAACTGTCTTAAAAATAGACACATTTTGTGTCTTCTAAATTCTTATCAATATTTTGTTGCATAATTCAAAGTGGGATTGCACAGTTTTTTGGAGGGAAGGTGTATCGGTAGTTATTGAGCATGGGAGTTAGGGGTACAACCTCTGAATCAGAACTTCCTGGACTTTAAATGCTGGAGGCTGCAAATGGGAGAGGAGCAGTGGAAAAAATCCTGGTCATATCCTGTTCACTTTCTCTTTCAACATCCACTATCTGCCACTGTGACACAGGAAACTGGGCAAGATGGATCTATGGTCTTACCCAGTAAATGACAATTCTTATATTTTTATATGACCCAAAAATGTCAGTTTTGTTTCAAGACCCCTGTAGAGATTTAGTTTAAAGGTTTAGAGAGGTAAGGTATACTTATATCCGACATTATTTCCCTTGGTCATAGCAATGAATGGCTGCTGTGTTGATCTCCAGAATTTAATTTACAAATGTGTACAGGTTGTGATATCTTCAATGTAATGACAGCCAAACATATGTTTCTCTCTCTTTTGAATCACTCATTGTGACTGACTTTTCCAGAATCTGCCAGAGACTAGTTCACTAGTGATTTATGTCTATAGACCCTATTATCATAGGAAGATCATCTTCAAGGAGTGGCTAAAGCAATTAGGAGCTGATGAGAGCTAAGTCCATTCCCCATCTCAGCTGGAGGTCTTCTTTGTGAACTTGGTCAACTTACTATAACTATCATCCTCTGCTTATTCATATTTAAAGTGGGACAAATGGTGCCATTTTCTATAAGGTGCTTAAATATTTCTGCATGAAAACTGGTGTATGGGAGCTAGTTATTATAATTTGTATCTGGGTAAAGACCTGGAATTTTCTATTTTGATTAGGTAGGATTTCATCAATATACATCATATCTTTGTCATTTTGAAGTGTCACTACTGAATGCTCTTGTCTTGGGTTTATATCTTAAATCAATCAGTAGCCGATTGCAAATGGTAGATAAATGGGGAAGCCTTATAAAAGTATATTCAACCTGGCCTTCATAATGTGTACTAACTACCTATGATTTGTGGGTGAAGTTTAAGCTGTTTGTTTGACCAATGCATTTTAATAGAGCTTAGGATCATCCTTCCTAGGTGACTTTCTCTTGCCCTGTGCTATATTGCCATGACTGAGAATTTGTCATGGTCCAAACGATTTGCTGTAACAGCATGCTGAAGCAGAAGCACACTGATGAAATTTCAAAGACCGTTCATTTCAGCTTGTGAAAGGCACCTCTTGTACGTGCACAATTAGTGTCTGATATGAAAACTCTTCTGGGAACATTTAGAAACTACATAGATTAGGTATGTCACTGGGCTACCTCTTTTTGATTTGCAATCCCCATAACTTGCGTGTAATATATATCTAAAATGAGTCTCAATCCACAAGAGTTCATACAAAGCTTATACAAACACATACACTAAAAGCTGAATTCTGTTAGCATATACTAGCTTACCCACAAGATCACCATAATTCTCTTTTTCTGATATTTAGAGCTTTCAAAGGTGTTTTCTTTCTATGTGATCCTAGAATAGTATTTTATGTAATTATGATTCATTGCCTTATATACCTTATATATTTAGAAATGATAAGTGTGAATGCTAAGCAAAGGACGTGTGGCAAAACATGAGGTACAAAGACATTTGTAGAAGAAGAGGATAATGTGTCAACACAAACTATCTGTCAGCCAAAACAAATCAAAAGTCAGAAGGAGATGAATTTTCATTGATGGCCTTTTCAGAATAAAAGGTATATTTACTGTGAGTCTAAATGTCTGGGATATTTATTGTACATGTTTGTACTTGTCACAATTAAATACATAAATATTCATAAATCAGTTCTAAAAATTAGTCTCCTAAATCCTTTATTAATATATCAAAATATGTCATCTGGCATTTTAAAAGCACCCAGCAGTTCTCACTGATGCTTAATTTCCTCCATTGAAATCAACAGATGTTTTGATTCTTTTGAATATCAGACTGCTTAAACTGGAGGTATAAATATCAGGTTAGGAGCCTAATCATAGTTGTCAATGTTAAACAAAAACCAAAACCCTGCTCTGGTTATTATTGAACTAAGGAGAGTCCTTTCAGTAGCACTAAGCAGTAATATACATTGGTAGGGTACGTGTTTAATACAATCCTGCAGTATCTGTGTGACATTCCAAAAGGGACTGTATTCAGTTATGAATTCCACTTTATTGGGCCATCTGTGGGCCAGACTGGGAAGCGATGTAGCACTTTGAAATAGAAAATATAAACTAGCCTCTAATTTTAGGGGTTAAGAATACATTTCCTCAGCTGACAGGATGTTCCATCCCTGCCTACTGCAGTTTCTTGCCCTTCTCTGAAGGATCAGGTACCAATTCAGATTGCACTACATCTATGGACCATTGGTCCAATCTAGCATGGCAATTCTTATATTCTTTATCAGATTTTCACGTATTAAAGTGAATGGCATGGATCACAATTTACTATATTTTCTCACATACCATATGCCCTCAAATAAGACATGCACCATGTTTTGGGAAGGCAGAAGGAAGAGAAAAAATATTTTTTGAGAGTTACAGCCTCATTAAGTGGGGACAGAACCTAATCTTCAGCTCACTCACCCTCTCTTTCCTGCTCAGGCAAAAAATATAGTTTTAACACTTTCACAGCTGAATTGTCAGCAGCTCTTGGCTACTCAGCCAAAAAGTTGAAACTGTAGTTATTGCTAAGACTGAATTCTATAAGCAAATCTAGGATTTTGAAAAAAAAGTTAAAAGCAGTCTGTAGGGCTGAGAAATAGGAGAAGAGAAACCAGGAGTGACTAAAAGACAGGAACATTGCCAAAGAAGGACAGCTTAATTAGTGGAAAATCAAGACCCTTGAAAGGGTGAGACTGTAATTAACACCTGTTGAATGAAGAACAATTAGCAGGAATCAAGTAGATTATAATGAATCATGAGGTCAATTGACTTCCTCAGTATTGCCTGAATACTGAGATGCCACTGTTGCTATTTTGGGCAAAAAATTGGTATGTTCTTAAGAGATATGCAACTCAATTTTGGAAGGTTGATTTTTAGGGGAAAGGTGCATATGGTATAGCAGTAAATACGGTATATGAATAAAATCTAAAATTCCACTAAAATAGCATTCATGACAGTGATTAAATCAGGGATTAGCTAGGTGATGCATAGATATGAAATTCAGTGATGTGGGCTAGAACATCACATAAACCCAGAGTCCCAAAAATCTTTCATTCCAAAACCTCACAAAAACTCCAACATGTAATCACTTCCTAAAAACAAGAAAGGAAGAC
>NW_017729029.1:63901779-63908841 GCF_001723915.1 Gavialis gangeticus | reverse complement strand
CACAAAAACCACAATATACTACAGGTAAAAACAAGAAAGACAATGATAAAGTCAATGCCCTACCACTGTCATGGCAAAAACGGTATTACATCAATATTTAGAAGATGGTAGTTAAAGACAATTGACCCACTAACTTTACCGAGGTATAAATATGGAGTAATTCTTTGAATCATTGCTGAATTGCTCTAATGTTAAGGGCCAGACTGTTTCTTCATTGCACACTGCAGTATAGAGCAGGGCTAACTCTTTTACCAGAAATGGTAGCATGGCAGTATGGAGCTACCTCATATACTCCGGTGCCCCATTTGCAGTATGCAGTTTAGACCTACCCTAAGTGAATATATTCTTATTATCTAGTCTCATAAGAATTTTGAAACCAGGAGATAGAACTCCAGAAGACCTGAAAAAAACTTAACTGAGCTCTATGCAGCAAAGCCAAGCATTACTATCTATACATGCAGTATTTCTAATGCCATAATAGGAAAAGGAGACAAGCTAAAACTGTAGCAGAGCTCAAAAACTAATTATTGCTCATTTCAAAGTGTTCTAGTCTATATGTTGTGTGATGGATTTGCTTATTGTTTTACTAATGAAGGGGAGTAGTAGTACTAGCAACAGCAATGAAGAAGCAGTGAAAAACTTACGTTTGCATTGAGAATAAAGGAACAATCAAACTGGCTCAAGCTACAAATTGCAAAGCCAGACAGAAATGCCTCAATTTCTGGAGGATGTTACACCCACTAAGTACATCATTTTCTCAGTTTATACATTTTAAATCGTTTTGTCTCACAATGTTCTAAATTTGGATATTTTTTCAAAAATGCAAAATAAATTTTAAATCTCAAGCTCAGGAAGTTAAAACCCATTAAACCAATGGCCAAATGGATATATCTTCAGGTCACCAGCTAAAACTGAAGCAGGCTATTCCTGGCTGGGAAAAAAAATAGTCCTTATATTGTGAATAATAATTAAACCAACCCCAGTCCTAGTATAGGAATCCTTTTAACCATCTGGATAAATCACAAATCACTTATGAGAGTCTTCAAAGAGAACAGTGGGTGTGCATGAAAACTGCTCACCTGTAGCATTGGACTTTGTCCTTGGCCATTTATAAGTCTATAAAGCAGATGCCTTCAGTCATTTACCTGTACTGGAAAAATCTGATTCCATGACATTTAAAAAGCAGCCTGTACTAGTTGTGGGATGCTGCTATCAGACATCAGTAAGGATTCCCAGATAAGAAAATAAACTAGACAAAGTCCTATGCTTTCCTACACAGGGGGCATGTCTACATGAGATGCCATAATACTGTACATTAGCGCATCACGGCAAAAACAGTGCTAATGAGCTAATGCACAATAGAATTAGTCTACTGTACATTAAGCATCATAGAAAACCCATGCGCCTTTGCTACTGTGTATTAGCTCAGGCTACTGCACCTTTACATAGTACCTCATATTAGAGGTACTAAACTTAATGTGCAGTAGCAAAGGCATATTAATGAACATGTCGACATGCCCAGGAACTAGGAATACACACTTCAGGATTGGCTAAATATTTTAAGGCCAGGATTCCCACACTTCAAGTCGAATTTAGAGAAGTGGGACTTTGTGACAAATCAACTTCTTTTGTTTTGGCCTATGATTATGATTTAACAATGGCATTTTTGAACTAAGGCCTCTCGCTGCTCACCTTTCAGGACAGTGACCCAAGCATCAACCTAGAGGGGATTCTGAGGTTAACATTTGTAAAACTGACCTACTGAAGCTATTCCATAATGTAGAAATAACTAAGTATTTATTGGTGCAGAGACAACAATCATATTACATGCCACCTGCTTGAGAGCCCAACAACATGGTTACAAAATCATTCTTTCTTTTACTTTCTCCCAGTAAACATTCAAATATATTATACCACGTCTTTCCCCTCCTGGCAGCTCATGAGGGGCCATCTTGGAGCCCTTGAGCCATGTGGCCTGTAAGCACTTAAAATGTGCTCCATGGGCCCTGGTAGCTGCCTCTCCTGCTGCCATGCAGTGGGAGAAATTTCAAGGGTCGACATGCTGCCTGCACAGCTTGCATAGCTGGGGGGCAGGGAGCATGCTGCCAGTTTAAAGAGAAGTGCTTGTCTCAGAGGACCTTATCAATAGCAAGTTTTTGTGACCATCAGCCAATGTGAATTTTAGATGCTACCTTAGAAATAGACAGATCTTTGTGTTACAAAGTCTATTTAAGTTTTAATGCAAGGTCACATCAGTACCTATGTTCACTTGCAGAGTGATGTGCAAGGTCTGGCTCTTTACCCTTGGATGACAAACTGAGGCTAGGAGTGGATTAAGTTTTCTGTGATTCTAGATTGCTGGATCAGGAAACTTGGGGAAGAGTGGTCTCTCTTTCTTCCTTTTCCTGAGGCAGCCCAACTTCTGGAGAGAATTGTCAGCCTTTGACAAGGGGAAGAGCCTCTGGTGATTTCAAAAACTATATTTGTTTTGCAAATTAAGAGGAGAGGGATGCAGAAAAATGCTCATTATTGAGTTAACTGAGTTACCAAAAATATAACAAGATGGAGTCATATTTCATCCCTTCCCTATTTCCTATTTACTCAGTTTTCCCCTGACTCAGTTGGGATGTAGTTGAATAAAGCCGCTAGTTCCTTGCCACAGTCCTATGAATAGGGTGCTATTTTTTTTTGCACTGAGTGGTCCTTTTACAAAAGCAAAAAGGATCTTTTTGTTAGTAAGTAGTTTTAGAACAAGTCAAATGAGGAGTTAGTGGCTATATAGACATTTTGTTACTCCTAATAATATTCTTGCCATACACTTTCTTATTTTTCTTATATGCATCTTGTTATCATCAATTAGCAATTTCTGTTATTGCCACAAGTTGACTGTTGTTTAGTCCTCCAAAACAAGAGCACAAAAACAGTCTTTGGTGATATTTCTGAAAAACAATTTGAGAGGCTAATTGCAGTGTGAGAACTGCTGTTGCACACGGCTTTTTTCTGCAAGAATGTAAATTTGAAATGAGTGGGATAAGCAACGCTGAAGCCTGCAGGAGACTGAATGTTGCCTTTTTTACCAGCTCAGACTAAACGAGGAGTATTGATGTAATTATTATGATTCTTACAGTATATGAAATGAAGGCTTTCTGAACAAAACAAACCTATAGCCTATATCATTTCATTGTCAGTAATTATGAAAGCAAAGATATGAGGTAAATTTTGCCCCTTGCTTCAACTCCCAGTGATCATAGTAGGATTGTACCAGTAACAGCACATGATATTTCTCCTAATTTTCAGTTTTATTGAACTTGTTTTATCTTTTTACTTTGTCACTTTCAGCATGACACCAGATAATGTTTAAAACTTGAATTTCCACTGCCTGTCATATTTTTGGCCTTTACATCTGTGCAAAGTGTATATATAATTATACTAGGGCTAGGAACAGAAGTTACATATAAACCACTTTAAGTGATCAGAAACTGGTTTAAACCTGTAACAGAACATAAGTTCAGTGCACATAGACCAGTTTCAAAATGGCTGAAACTGGTTTAAGATAAACCTGGTTGAATGTAGTATCAGACTTAGCTGATTTGGGTCAAACTGGTTTATATAAATTCTGTCCCCGACCCCTTCCTGGCGTTTAAGTTAAATCAGAGTCCCCCAGCATCCCAGAATGCTTTGCAACCCTAGGCTGGACTGTGTTCTATACTTCAGAGAGCAGGGCTGGCCATGCTTCTCTGCTGCATAGTCAGGGGAAGGAGCATGGCCAGATGCAGCGGACATGGTCCCCTGAGGCAAAGGGAGCAGGGAAGGGGTTTATTCCCTCTCTTCCCTCTCCCACTGGGGGACTGCAGCTGGGGTCTGCCTGGCCAGGGTATAGCAGCCTATCAGACATTTGCCCTCCTCCCCACTCCAGCAGGGGTGGGGGCAAGGCCGTAGTCAGTCACTATGGCACTGCCATCTGCCTGCCTCACCTTCAGCTGCAGGGTTGGGGCTGCAGGGGTGAGCTAGGCTGGCCCACTGGGGCTGCTAAGGGTGGATGCACAGGGGCTGGGCTACTGCCACCGCATGACTCTGGTGGGCAGGTGGAAGCTTTAGACCTGTGGCTTCCATCCACCACATGGAGCTCTGCCTCCAGCTCCAACCGTTTTCCACCAGGACCCCCACAGGGGCTGCTCATCATGCCAGACAGGTGGAGTGGGTGGAGATGGAACCAGAGCTCCAGGCACTGGGCAGAAGCTGCTGGGCTAAAGCTTCCACCCCCGAGCAGTGCTATGCGGCAGGGCAGGAGCAAGAACTGCAGCTGGAGGTGTGGGGAGCAGAACAGCCCTGCCGAGCCCAGCCAGCATGCAGTTTTCCCCTCACCTCCAGTGGCTACTATAGCTTCTACTCCTCCTCCTGCTCCTGCCATGCCCCTCTGGGTGGTAAGGAAGTGAGGTAGCTTTAGACTGGTGGCTTCTTCTCAGAGCATGGAGACCTGGCACCATCTCTACCCACTCCATCTGCCTGGCATGATGAACAGCCCTTGCAGGGGTGCTGGTGGAAAACAGTTGGAGCTGGAGGCAGAGCTCCATGTGGTGCCTCTTGTGCCCCAGCTAGCCCCTCCACAGCATGTGGAGCCTGGTCAGAACAGCCTAGGCTGCTGCCAGCAGGGGCTTCTCTTACTGGGCTCAGTGTGCTACACAAGAATAAACTCTAGAGCAATATGCTCTGGGGGTTTTTATTTCTAGGTGCATGTTCAAATGGCACACCTGGGAGCAAAAAACTCCAGGACAATAACCTAGATAAGCAATAAGCTCTGGGGTTTATTTGTGGACATTAATTGCATGTGTAGACATACCCATAGACCCATTGCTTAAGTGGGAGGAAATTTGATGCAAAATTTTTAACAGTAATCTCATATAAATGCATGTGTGCTGTTATGGGTTCAATACTTACTGCTACATTTGACAGAAATAAATAGATAAGGACTGGTCGTTCTGACATATCTGCATGCATGGATGCCAAAAAGTAGAAGGTTGAATGCATTCTATGAGCACAGGTAAATGGCCTGGCAATCATTCCTGATGCATACATCTCCCTGAAAGTTAATATACTTCAATAGTTTAGGAGTGCAAGCTAGAATAGAAGTCTACCATTTTCTTTTGCTATTTTTAACCTGCTTGGTTTAGATAACTGAAAAAAACCCCAACTTATGTTTCACCTTGCTTAGGGTAAAAATGAAAGTTTTCAAATCAGTTGAAAGTAAAAATCAAGGAAACATCATCTACCAATCCACTCACATCTCCAGCCTCCAATTTTCTCATTCTTTTCAATATGCCCATCATATTACTGTTGTTGCTGCGTTAGATATTTTTAGCTGAATACTTGTCTGTAGGTACACATAATTCCTTTATTATTATTCTCCCCTCAAGAAACTTCATAACCTCTGGCAAGCTTGGAAGAGAATGCACAATTCATTGGTCTTTTTTGTTTTGTTACCTTCTTTGTGATATATGATTAATGCAGGACCTCCTAAAATGTTCTTGAAAAGGAGCTCAAATTCTGATTACTGCTATTTTTAGGTGGCAGTTCTGATATGGCCCAGTTTTGAAAAGTTCGTATCAACCTGACGTGCGGCTTATTGCTCTTGTGACTTCAGTCTTTTGTAGGTATAATCATTCCAGTTGAAGTATTTTCCTTTTAATTTCTACTGCATATGATTTTGAAAAGTTATTTGAAAGTTATCTGTCAAGGGTTACACGATGGTTGATATTAGTGTTGTGGGACAGGAACATCTAACTATCAAGTGAGATTTATTATGCAGACCTGAGGATAATATTGTCATTATTCTTTAGCTGCAATGGGGATGTGGAAGAAAAAGAAAGACAGGGATGTATTGGTTTAGGTAATATTTTTTGATGCACCCTTTGTCAAACTAAGTTTGTGATTGGACCTCTGTCTACCTTCAAAAGCCAATAGGGTCATAGGATCATAGGAAATAGGGCTGGTCGGGAACTCAGGAGGTCATCTAATCCAGCCTCCTGCTCAAGGCAGGATCATCCCTGACTAAATCATTCCAGGCAAGTGTCTGTCTAACCTCTCTATAACCACCTGTCACGAGGAGAAAGAGCTGGTGATGGCACAAAACTGGCAGGAGTCAGAAAAAGAAAAGAAGGAGCTGCATATCCGAAGCAGCTGCTCAATAAAGATAGAGCAGCTCCAGAGGGAGAGGGAGGAGGAGAGAGACCCAAATGAAAACAAGAAAAGAGATGTGGCACATTGGAGCAAGTAGGATGGCGGGGGTGAAAAGGAGTCAGATATCAGCTGGCTGGGGAAGACTGGGAACAGTGTCAAGGCAGGAGATACTGGCTGAAGAATCATTGCTGGGAGTGTGATCTGGGCGTCAGCGTGACGTAGGGAAAACAGGGCTAGCCGGGAAGAGTTAGCTGAGCCAAACAGTGACAAGTCAAATTTTTCTTAGTTCTTTATTATTATAATGAGGTCAGGCCAGGCTGGAGCACCATTAAAAAGATGAAATGTAAAGACAGTAAGGCCAACACCATTTAGTGTGCTTAAAGGGGAAGACACCCTATTTATTGGACTTATACCCTTTGTGGAAAAAAAGGGGGAATCGGGATTGTTGAGCCCAAAGAACTAAAAATCATCTTTGTTTATTTAAATGGGTTTATGTCTGTGGTGCTTAGAGAGAGATATTGGACATAATACTTACGTCCACTGGAGAAGTCATCAATCAGTAGCTTGGGGAACAGGCTTCTGTCATTTCCTTCATCTCAGGATGCTGTGATACTTAAGAAACAAGAGAAAACAATGTAAAAAGGGAGATAAATACCTAATAAAAGAACCTTATCATAAAGAACACACACTATGAGTTTTCATTTTTTATGGTCAACCGGATCATTTTATGAGACTATTCAAAACCTCAAGTGAAGTAATCAGTAACCCCATTGTCCAGTAGTGTTTAAGTTGTTTAAGTTGTACCTTCCCAGTATAAACCCTTTAATATCAAGATGTGGCAGGTGAGATTCAGGGTCACCACTGAGAAAAAAAAATGGGGAATAC
>NW_017729029.1:63895974-63896779 GCF_001723915.1 Gavialis gangeticus | reverse complement strand
CAGGGGAGATTCAGGGTCACCACTGAGAAAAAAAAATGGGGAATACCCTTGTTATTTGAAACCTAATCTGGTAGGCTATTATTTTACATACACTAATAGACTAGACAAAATATATCACTTAAGGCTTTTGAAGATTATTATTAATTTCCCCCTCGGTCTTCTCTTCTCCAGACCAAATAACCTTAGTTTCTTCAGCTGTTCCTTAAAAGTGTTGCCTTCTGGGCCCCTAATCATCTTTGTTGCTCTGTACTGGATTCTTTTCAAATTGTCCACATCCTTCTTGAGGTGTGGGGCCCAAAATTGGATATAGGACTGGAGACGAGACCACACCAATGCTGAACAGAGAAAAATAATCATCTCCCTTTATTTGCAAGTGACATTCCTATTAATATAATTTAGAATTCTGTTGGCCTTTATTACATTAAGAACACACCCTTGGCTCATATTCATCTTATGGTCCACTGTAACCCCAGGTCCCTGTCTTCAGTACACTAGCCTAGCTAGTCTGTATTTATCCATGCAATTATTCTGTCCCAAGGCAATTGTCCTTGTAAAATCTAATATGATTGATTGTGGACCATTTCTGCAAGCAATCCAGTATGGCTGTGCGAAACAGCACCATTTCATTTTGACTTCCATTTTGCCGTTTCAACGGGACAGTGTTTTATTTCAAATTTCATTTTGTTCTGAAGACAAGGTTCTTTGGGTGAATCTGATATCTTTTATTAGACCAACTTAAATGGTTGGAAAAAAATTTTTAAGCAAGCTTTCAGGTTTAAAAACCCTTTGTCAGGCTGAGGAAGTT
>NW_017729029.1:63895623-63895834 GCF_001723915.1 Gavialis gangeticus | reverse complement strand
TATGCAGTTGGTGTGTGCTCTTCCTGGATGGAATGAAAAGAAAAGAAGCCAGAGGCTGGGCTGGTATGCATACAAGACAGGCAGTCAGTGAAGATGTGACTTGAGGAGTCAGTGGGTGAAAGACAGGCTGGGTGGTGGGGAGAGAAGGGGGATCAATAGTGGAGAGATACCTGGGGAGTCAGATGTCAGGCAGGTTATAATGTGTCATAAA
>NW_017729029.1:63893901-63895140 GCF_001723915.1 Gavialis gangeticus | reverse complement strand
TTTGCTTCTGGTGATGAGGTTAGTGAGGTTTGGTGCTTGTTTTGTTTTGAAAGCACTTTTCTGTTTTGTTTCATCGAAACGGTTTCACTGTTTCAATGCTGTTTCAATGTTTTGAAGGCACAGCAGGGTAAAAACAGCATGCATGGTAGCCCCTGCTGAGGCTGTGAAGCCTGCCAGGTTTCAAGGAGATAGGTGCAGGGATGTCTGGGAAACTGCACCTCAAGCTGCTGACAAGCAAAACTTCTGACATATGTGACTTTATGTGTGTGTTAAGGTGCACCCTCACTGGTGCTGGGGCCTCTATACAATACGGTAGTGTGCCCCAATGAGGTCTCCTCCTCCCCTACAGCCTCTGTCTGGTCCACCACTTTAAATAACAACAGGTAATAATAAGTTAGTGAGCAGCACAATAGCACCAGCTACATCTCAGGCAACCAAACTGTCACAGAGCCTTTATTTCCTTTCCTGCAGGAGTTTCTTCTCCACCAGCTGCCAGAGAACTCCCTGCCAGATCCAGCCCTGAGGCTTAGATGTGCCCAGGGCCCTTCATCCTTCCTGTCAGCTGACTGGGGACAGGTGCTAGGGGTATTGGTCTAAGGACTTGGCACTGGCAGACAAGATTCTTTGGGTCAGTCTAATCTGGTATCTTTTAGCAGACCAACTGAATAGTTACAGAAATATATCTTAGCAAGGTTTCAGGTTGAAAAGCCCTTCGTCGGGCTGAAGAAGCACCTGAAGTTGGTGTGTATGCTGTTCCTGGATGGAAGGAATAGTAAAGAAGCCAGAGGCTGGCATGCAATGCAGGCAAGAAAGCCAGCCAGTGAAAATGGAAATGGAGGTGTCAGGGGGTGAGGAACAGGCTGGGGGGGCGGGGGGGAGAGAAATGTAGCAGCTCAGGTAAAAATGGAGACGTACCTGGGGAGTCAGATATCTGGCAGGTTGTAGTATGTCAGAATTCCAGTGTCTATATTGAGTCCATGAGTTTCTGTACCTAGGAGGTTGATAAAGTGCGGTTCATGGGTTTGTCTGTGAAAAGTGGTTTGTAAATTCAAACAAGCACTGAATCTCACTAACCTCAACACCAGAAGCCAACTTCCTATAGCCCAGAACACACTGAATGCATCCAGGCCATGCCATGACAAGGCATGCAAAACCTGCCAACAGTATTTCCAGTACCAAGTGCCCTGATGGAAAATATGTAGAGACACCAGGCAACAACTGTGCACCAGAATGAGTGCA
>NW_017729029.1:63877886-63888901 GCF_001723915.1 Gavialis gangeticus | reverse complement strand
TGTTTTGAAAGCACTTTTCTGTTTTGTTTCATCGAAACGGTTTCACTGTTTCAATGCTGTTTCAATGTTTTGAAGGCACAGCAGGGTAAAAACAGCATGCATGGTAGCCCCTGCTGAGGCTGTGAAGCCTGCCAGGTTTCAAGGAGATAGGTGCAGGGATGTCTGGGAAACTGCACCTCAAGCTGCTGACAAGCAAAACTTCTGACATATGTGACTTTATGTGTGTGTTAAGGTGCACCCTCACTGGTGCTGGGGCCTCTATACAATACGGTAGTGTGCCCCAATGAGGTCTCCTCCTCCCCTACAGCCTCTGTCTGGTCCACCACTTTAAATAACAACAGGTAATAATAAGTTAGTGAGCAGCACAATAGCACCAGCTACATCTCAGGCAACCAAACTGTCACAGAGCCTTTATTTCCTTTCCTGCAGGAGTTTCTTCTCCACCAGCTGCCAGAGAACTCCCTGCCAGATCCAGCCCTGAGGCTTAGATGTGCCCAGGGCCCTTCATCCTTCCTGTCAGCTGACTGGGGACAGGTGCTAGGGGTATTGGTCTAAGGACTTGGCACTGGCAGACAAGATTCTTTGGGTCAGTCTAATCTGGTATCTTTTAGCAGACCAACTGAATAGTTACAGAAATATATCTTAGCAAGGTTTCAGGTTGAAAAGCCCTTCGTCGGGCTGAAGAAGCACCTGAAGTTGGTGTGTATGCTGTTCCTGGATGGAAGGAATAGTAAAGAAGCCAGAGGCTGGCATGCAATGCAGGCAAGAAAGCCAGCCAGTGAAAATGGAAATGGAGGTGTCAGGGGGTGAGGAACAGGCTGGGGGGGCGGGGGGGAGAGAAATGTAGCAGCTCAGGTAAAAATGGAGACGTACCTGGGGAGTCAGATATCTGGCAGGTTGTAGTGTGTCAGAATTCCAGTGTCTATATTGAGTCCATGAGTTTCTGTACCTAGGAGGTTGATAAAGTGCGGTTCATGGGTTTGTCTGTGAAAAGTGGTTTGTAAATTCAAACAAGCACTGAATCTCACTAACCTCAACACCAGAAGCCAACTTCCTATAGCCCAAAACACACTGAATGCATCCAGGCCATGCCATGACAAGGCATGCAAAACCTGCCAACAGTATTTCCAGTACCAAGTGCCCTGATGGAAAATATGTAGAGACACCAGGCAACAACTGTGCACCAGAATGAGTGCACACTGAAAATCAAAGACAAGAACAGAGCACTTCCTGTCTCCAATCTCTCAGGCCTGATCCTCAAAGGGAATTTACAAACCACTTTTCACAGACAAGACTATGAACTGCACTTAATCTGGCCATGTGCTGTTCTGGGCTTCACCTTTTTCTCAGTCTGTTTCAGTTAATTATCATGGCACAACTCTCCTGGTTGGCTCCTTGCATTCTCAGGGACTTCCCAATCAGGATACCATAAACAGGCTTACCCTGAGTCTGGGCTGAAATGTTCTAAGGGTCAATGTTTCTTATGCTAGCTATCCTCCCCCGGTTGGCAGAAATCCTAACTTCAGCATGTCTCCAGCCAGTTACCCAAGCCACTTGGTTCAGAGGTCCTCACGCTCACTGCTACCAAGTGTCTATCTCTGCACCTTTGCATAGAATCACACTACTTCTGCTTTGCAGGTCATTCTCTTAGTCCCCTCTCTGGGGAAGAGTGGGCCTCTACCCTCTTACTTTAAATGAGTTGGCTCCAGTAAGGTCCAATCACTTGCAGTTCCTTTCCCCATGTGACCCCTGTAGCTGGAAGACCACTAGAGCCTGGAGTTCCAGTTACTTTTGGGTTTCCCTTGGTAGCCTGTCATAGTGGCCAGTCATGGACATAGGCCACTGTGGGTTGGAAAGGGATTCACCCAGTTCTGGGGGACCCATCATCCCCAAGAAAGGGACTTACTCCCTGCTGCACAGTGTTAGGTCTCCCTTTGGGCTCCTTGCTCCCGGAATGGAGCAAGCCTGGTTATCACTGGGGTCTTGCACATAACAAGGGCTGGGAATTGGCTCACTGTTACACTCCCAATAGGAATGAATATGGGAATCCCTCCTCTCCGCAGTTTTCACTAAAGTTCTGCTGTAGAAGCCATATTTAATGATCCTGAAATTTCCTATAATGCAGCTTTGTTAATTTATTCTAACCAAGAAAGGTATTTTAGTTTAATTCTGAGTTCACTATGTCATTGACCCCAGACTGTTTACTTAATTCTCTATGCTGTTCATGTTTTTTGCAGGATCTCTTCATTTCTAAAAGTACCCTGATGAATGCAGAACTTGCAGTTCCCATGGAAATGCTCGTTGTGTTCCAGAATACCATTATATGGTACTGACTGATTTACAACAAAGAATCAAAGTTAAAAGAGAGAGACTATGGAACTTATCAGAACTTCATAACTCAGAGGTGGCATGTATCCCCTAGCATTGTTTTATTCTCTAGTGTGTGTGGTAAACATTTAAAAATGTGGCTTATCATTATTGTAACAGTATCTGATTCATTTATTTATTTGCATCCTGCCCTTCCCACAAAAGACTCACATAGGCTTACAATAAGAGAACGGAATAAGTTATAAAACAGGAGAATAGAGATCAGGAGAACAAAACAACTTAAAAGGAAACTAGAATATTTACATAAAACAGAACCCCTTTCAATCATATCTCATCCTATCTTTCTTTGTCAAACATGAGCCCAATTAGGAAGGTCTTACAGTGCTTATGTAAGATGTCCAGGTTTGGGTTCTGGCACACCTCAAACAGGAGAGAGTTTCAAACTCAGGAGCAGCTGCTGGGAATGGCGTCCCATGTGTTGTTTGCTAAGCTGACTTAAGAGTACTGATTGTACTTTCAGGAGGCTGCTCTTGGCTGACACTGGGGATTGCAATGATCTGCAAGGGAGAAGGCAGTCCATTATTTTTTAGGGCCCAGCGTGTTTGGGGTCTTATGGGTCAAATCCAGCACCTTGAATTGCACCTGGAAAGTTAGTGGGAGTCAGTGCAGAATCTTCAGTACCGGAGTTGTGTGCTTCTGGAAACCCCCTCTATTCAGAAGGTGGGTTGCCATGTTCTGCACTAGCTGCAGCTTCCAGATAATCTTTAAGGGCAGCCCTAAGTAGGGTTCATCGCCATAGTTTAGCCTTGAGGTTATGAAGAAATGAATGATGGTGGCCAGATATAAATCTGAAAGAAATGATTGCAGGCTTCTCAGCAGCTACTGAAAGGCACTCACAGCCAGTGCTGTTACCTGAAGATCTGGGTGAAGCAGAGGATTCAGGAACATCCCAAGGTTGTGAACCTGAGAGAGAAGGGAATGCTGAACCCTATCAATGATAGGTGTTCCAACCCCCCACAAGTCAAGTAGTCTGCCTATCACCATTATGTCTGTCTTGTCTGGATTTAATTTAAAATGGTTCACTCACATCCAGTTCCCAACTGCAATCAGGAACTGGGAAAAGACAGAGATATATCCCAGATCAGATGAGAAAAAGTAGAGCTGAGTGTCATCAGCATACTGATGAAAGCTCAGCTGAAATCTCTGCACAGTCTTGCCAAGTGGTCTCATATACACATTGAATAGAAGGATAGATTCCTGCAAGACCCGACAGGAGATGCTCCAAGGGGATGATGAGTACTTGTCCATAACCACCTTCTGGGGCCTCCTTGATGGGAAAGAACAGAATGAATTTGAAGCTGTCCTGTAAATATTCCCCAAGTCATGTAAGCACTTTATCAGCACCTCATTGTCAACTCTATCACAGGCCACTGAAAGATCTAGTAAGATCAACAGGCCATAATTTCTCCAGTCAATCCCCAGGCAAAGATCATTGATTAAGGCCACAAGTGCAATTTCTGCTTTAATCAGGATGAAAGCTAGGCTGACAAGTGTTCGAGAAACTGATGGCATCCAGATGTGTTTGGAGCTGTTGGGAACCACCTGTTCAATGACCTTCCCCAGCAAAGAGGAGAGTGGAGATAAGGTGATAAAAGGCTGGGGAATCAGTGTCAAGTAATGATTTCCTGATTAGGACAAGCATGGAGTGTGTGGTAAATACAGGAGTATATGCACATTTGAATCTATGCCAGTGTTTGCTAAACAATCTAGTCTCTGACTTATTTCAGCAGACTTTAAAATAAATAACCATACATTATTATTATATTGTGCTGTTATAAATTCCCACAAATATGTAGCCACAAATATGCTCATCTAGTCAGAATTCCAGGGTCCTTTCACATTGCAGGATGAGTCACAGCTGAGAAAATTAACATACCCTTTTATGACTAGATGAATGCAAGCAGCCTAGGAAGTGTTCTATTACATAAAATAATGTTGAATATCAGCCATCCTAATTAATGTTGAATTTTGCAGTTAATGATTAACGGAGATCAGCATCACCCTGGATGCATCTACATGAGACTCCCACTGCACAGTTGTTACTGTGCAGTCATTTAGTACTTGCACAACCAAGTACTAAATGACTGCGCAGTAACTGGTGTTACTGAGCAGTAGCATCCTGGCACAGATGCATAGTGATGCTTACTGTGCAATACCTCATTACTACTGTGCAGTAGCTTGTTACTACTCTGAAGTAGCACTGTGTCACGGTTTGTGTGTGGCAATGCTACTGCACAGCAGTGATGAGTTGTTGAGCAATAAGAGTCTCATGTAGATGTGGCCCCTTTGACTTAAAGTAGAATCTTTAGTATGTTTAGGGCATGCATTTAAAATAAGTATTTAAAAGAAATATTTAAATTTCTTGCTTATGTAATTTTTGGAGCATACATCATTGCTAAGTGATTAGCTAGGAACACTTGTAAGCAGGGTCACAAGTGAGAGAGCTCAGTTGTAGCATAAAATAAGTCAGTATGTCTGTAGGACAGAAAGAAAAAAAATCAGTTAATTTCCCAAGATGCTTGTTACTGTTCAAGGTGGAGATCTGCTTTAGGCTTGGAGGTTTGCATAACCATGTAAGCAGTGAAGCCAATGGTGAGCTCTGACTTAGAAGGGCACAAGAATGTCAGCTGCTGCCAGCTTGGCTGCTGCACAGGATGCAGAGCCTGTTTGCTACACCTCTGACACTGATATAGAGCCTTAATGGAAAGTAAATAAAGTTTCAGTGTGATGATACATTTATTTTTAAGAAGCAATAAAGTGCAGGGTCCAGAAACTTCAATTATTCTTCAGACTGAAAAATGACATGCACGGGAAAATAATGCTGCCAGCCACCAGGTGGGAGAGGATATTTTTCTGTTGTTCAAGCTGAGGGAAGGTCCGAGGGGTCTTGCTATGCTTCCTGTAAGTGTATTTACCCCTGGCAGTCTCATGCAGAAGCAAGCCATGCAGAGACTGTGGAGCATTGTATTTAATTGATGGTAGAATGATGAAAACTTGAAAATTAGAATGATAAAAATGGCACAAAAACTGTAAGCATCTGTTACTCTGTATGCTTTGAAAAAGAATGAATATATTTAGCAAAAGTTAATTATTTGTTTTTGTTTGAATTTTCATTTTTTCCCTGTTACTCTGTCCCTTTCCCTTGCCAAGGTCCTACTTGCTATACAGATCTTCTTGTCGTTTGCTCTGCAATCCTCACAGAGAAGTAGATAGAGAGGCATTCTTTCCAAGTGGCCCAGTATTTGGATTACATGCTGGATGGAAGGACTTCCTGCATGAAATGTCTCTTATAGCTCTGATTACACAAGACTACCAGTTTATATGTTACATGAAGTGCATCCCGTGGAATCAATAGTAATTCTATGTTACATACAGTCATCAGCTATCACAACAAAAATTAGTAGCTTATATCTATCAAAGCTGCAACTTAATGGATCTACTATAGAAATTAAACTTGAGATACTAAATCTACTTTGGCATTTATTCTAACAGGGCACATTTTTCTTGGTATTTTGGTACATATTTATTCCCATACAAATGATTTTGCCCCATCAGATATATATTTCAAAGTGCCAATTTCCACCAACTATTGAAAAAACCCCATTAAATTTCCATTTATAACTATATATTTTATAGTAACATTATTAGCAGACAATATATTTATGACTTAAGGCATGTTTACCTGAGGTCAGACTTTGATTACTGTTAACAAATGTTAATTCAGAAGAGAACAGAGGGCAGTTCCGCAGTTGCACAAAATAATGGGAAAATTGAATTATATATTAAATATGCATACTCTGTTAGTGAATCTATACTCCTGTGGTAACTTTTTGGATGGTACAAGGCTGTTACTCTTTCAGGTCACTGTTCCATGAAGGAAGTTTACTATAACTTTTCATGGCCAATATAGACAGGTGGCTTAAGTCAATCAAGAGTAAATTCTTATTGCCCACACATCTTACACAGTCCTGGCTTTTATCAGATTTAGGTAGAAACAGAAGCCAACATGTAGTTAAGCAAGGTTAAACCCTCAACTGAGTGTTAAATGAATTATACAGAAAAGCATGGTTCTCTATTGGAATTTAAACAGACAACATAAAACATTTCAAGATTTACATTCCCATGAAAGTTTTGATGAGCAAATTGGCTATACATCATTTTATGTCTACTTGGGGGAGTCAGATTCTATAAGTGTATCTTGTTCCTTAGCATCACTGAAAAATTTCTGGAAGATGGGATGGCTAATTGGATATCCTCCAGATATTGTGTTAGCTTAGCAACCAACCATTTGTTAAATGTCAGAGGGCAAAATGTTGTGGTTGGGTCAATAGGGCAGATAGCTGACATGGCAGAACAGAAAACAATGCAACTCTTGTAATTTCACCTCTGATTCCCCTGTTTTTTACTAGAGATTTTTTTCATTGAAATGTCTATGTCGAATTCAGTAATCCCTTTGTTGTTCTTTTTTTTTTTTGCTGAAATATGTGTAAGAGTTAGTGGTGCTGACAGTTCAATTCAGAGGGGTGCATTTATGAAAAAAATTAGGCATTTTCACACAGAGGTTACATTCCTTATACCAAAAATGGAGGTGCACTTTTTTTTAAAGTTCTAAGGAAAAATGCTTTTTCCACAAATCATCAAACTTTATTTTCCCTTGTGTAGCTGGACACATCTGTTATGCATAACAAGAGATCTTCACAAAACTCTGCAAAAAGAAGAAAAAAGAGCATTCCCAGATGTCACACAAGAGATGTGTAATCTTTTCAGTTAGTGAAAAATGTAAATTTCCAAAACATAGAGTGAGCTCTACATGTGCACAATCCTCATTTTAGTGGGGCTGAACTCTGAAAAGGGACTTTATTGGGTATGGTCCCTTTCATATCTCAGTTCAGCTACTCAAAATTTTATTAAGAATGTATCAGGATAATTGAAAGCATGAATTATTTTTATACATAAATATTTAACAAGAAAGGGACAGATGTGAAAATGGAAGAATACAGCAGACCTGAAGTAGGAAAGCATTTTTGAGATGGGCAACTTACAGCAATAGTTATTTTGTATTTACCAAGAATAAAGAATAAAAATGAACTGATTTAAGTTCAAAGGCATATAGCTGATAAATGCAAACAGTGTTCACTAGTACATTTACTTAGTTTTTGGAAAAATATTTTCTTGGTCTGCTATTTAGGGAGTGGCAATATAGGATCTGGTATTGCATGTGATAGACTCTTGGCCACAGAAGTTTGGAAGCGGATTTACAGAAACTCTTAACTCTGGTCTTAAGTAGGTCCAGAGGTTACTTGTATGACATTTTGTCAAGCTCGTTACTGTAGTTATTTTTTTCTGACAAGTAACTATCTTTAAGCAGAGCAGACAATATTACTCCATGCAGTAAAAATTTAGGTTAAGCACTCTCCATGCTGGCATACATGCTAAGTAGGCCTGTACAAAGAGGCTAGTATTCGCTTTGGATTCAGCCCGTTAGGGGGACAGTGATTTGATTCAGTGATTCCGAATCGTTCATGCCCATCCTCCATCCGCTCTCTCAGACCGGCAATGGCTGCCCCAGCTCCTGTTATTTGGAAAAAAAAGCCCCAACTCACCGGGTGCTGCCAGGCAGGGGGGCAATCCCTGCTCACGCCCACTGCCCCACGCTGTGTGGGGGTCTCTGCACGAGCCCCCTGACTCCCCCGCGCTGTCCCAGTCCCTCCCGCCCATGGCTATTCCACCCTCCCCAGCTCTGGTCCTTTAAGAAAAAATAAACCTAAGAAAAAACCCTGGGACTCACCGCTTCTGGCCGGTGGCAGGTGATCCCTGCTGCCTCCCGCTGCTCCATACCATGTGGGGGGCTCTTCCATGAGCCCCCTGAAGCCGGGCACTGCAGGAGAGGTGAGTCCCGGGGTTTTTCTCATTTTTTTTCTTAAAGGGCCGGAACTGGGACAGGTGGAGTAATTGTGGAGGGAGCTGGGGGAGCAGGGAGAGTTGAGGGGCTCATGGCAGAGCCCCCCAAACAGTGGGGGGAAATGGAGGGCAGCAAGGATTGCTCCCCCTGCCCAGCAGCTCCTGGTGGGTGGGGGCATTTTTTAAAGCACAGGGAGCTGGGGCGGGCAGGGCAGCCATGGGGGGTGGGGGCTGGGGGAGCAGGCAGGGTATGGGGCCTGGCAGGGTTTCCCTCCATGGTCCCTTTCGCCTTTCCCCAGGCCCCCAACTTACCAGCTCCTAGTCTGGCTGCAGCTCCCTGCATGTGATCATCAAAGTTCTTTGAATTTTTTCCAAAGATTTGGAGAGATTTGAATCAATTTGGACTGTTTAATTTGCCCTTGATTCAATTCAGATTTGGAGATTCGACCACTGAATCGGGCCAAATTTGCTCCGAATTGAATCACTACCTGAAGCTTCACACAGCCCTAGTGGTAAGATATGAAAAAGAAAAAAAGAGAGAGGACATACTGTAGTTTATAAGCAGTGTTGCATGCAATGTGGGCAGAAAACAAAACCCTGCTGTGGCCTTTAGGCTAAGTACAGACAGGAAGCCCGAGGCTGAATTGATTCAATCTTTGCAAGTTAGCTTAAGCTGCATAGATTGAATCAATAAGCAAGTGACAGACATTCACTTTTGATTCTGGAACTGCAGCCTCATGTCTGCAGTGGCCCAGGCCAGAAGCCAGGGGGCACCAGAACATGCCTTCCTGCTTGGTTGGAGCAGACAGTTTTGGCCAAAGCTAATCCGCCTACCCTGCAAGGAGGAGGGTTTGTGGGGGATGTGAAAAGCATACTGGGATGCTGGGGGACCATGAGTTAACTGACTGTCAGTTGAATCTGGGGGGGGGTCTAGGACAGAAGTTCAATAAACTGATTTAACCTAAATCAGTTAAGTCTGATATTACATGCATCCAGGTTTATCTTAAATCAGTTTCAGCCACTTTGAAAGCAGTTTAAGTGCACTGAACTTCTGTTGTGTTACAGATTTGAACTGGTTTCCAGTAACTTATACCAGTCTGTGTAATTTCTGTCCCTAGCAATACTGTGCACCAAAAGCTACAGCCCTATAGCAAATAGTACAATCACATGCAACAGGATTTCTGAGGGGAGTAAAGAAATGGATTTTTTTTACCTTATGCTCTGACCTCATTTAAAACAGAACTTCCTAACCTGCACAGGTAGGTTTGTCCTTGCATAACATGTGCCAGCATATGGCTGCCTACTCAGGCCAGGTATAGGCATTACACTTTTACTGGTATAAGTGATCAGAAACCACTCTATACCTGCAATAGAACAGAAATTCAGCACAAAGACTGGTTTAAAATTGCACAACCCAGCCTAAGATTGCCCTCCCCCCTCCCGGCGAATATATGTTCTGTTTGCTACTGATCTAAAGTATGCTGTTTACAGGAAACTATGTAACTTAGATCGATTCCACCTCAGGCTTTTTGAATGTCTCTATCTGGCCTCAGTTGCCAATATTTAAAGAGTTTTTTGGGGCTATGGTTTAGATTTTCTGTTTCTTGTCCTCTTCCTATTTCTCCATCTGTTTTGTCAAAAGTTTTATCTTCCCTGTCACTCAAGCTTGCAACCTCAGGTTCCTTTTTATTTTTCTTTCATTCTTTCTTTTTATTTTTGACTGATTCTTTAACATCTTCCTACAGGATCCCAGGCTCTTATCAAGTCCTGTTCCTAAAACTTCCCAAAATGTCTTTGTTTCTCTGCTAAAATCCAAGTTATACATATCTCATTGTAGATAACATCCACATTTCTTTAAAAAAAAAAATATATATATATACACACACATACAGCACAGCTGGCATTTACTGCTGCAGTGGGATGACACCAAGTTTGTAGGAAGGGAAGGCTAGTGAAGGTGTCAGTGTCAGTGGAGAAAGGAGTAAAAAAGGTAAGATGAGGGTAAATAGGTGTTTAAATGTCCAAGCCACTTAGGATCCTAATTCTTCATTTGAGAATTCTAACATGTGTGTCTATTTTTCATTCTCAGACTTTCTAATGGAATCCTTCAAGATGAACTTTCAGTTTAATAACCTCTGAGAATTTCATAGTAGGTGTTCTTGTGCCTAAGCCAAAATCAGACTGGAAAGTAACAGTAGTGCATACTTGCAGAGCATATGTTGTCTCTACTTCTAGTAACTAATCTACATGGAAGCTAGCAATGTACAGTTGCCAGCTAAAAAATATTGAAGTAGCAGAGGCCTCTGCTAGCAATCTGAAAGTCCTTGGTTAAAGTTAGACTTCATCAGTAAGCTGAGTTGTTCCTGACCCCAAGACATGCTATATGGTAGGGCTGCCATGAAACCAAACAGGCAGAAGATCTGACCTGAGGGTAGCTAGGATGGTGAATTTGCTCCAGAGTGTCAATGAAAATTATTAGATTTGTGTGCTGCCAATACAGGAGAGTCAATCCTGACATGTGCAGACAGCCTAGGCTGCATGCCCTCTGCTCGACCCCTGGGCCTGTCAGTCATCCGTGACCTACTTTTCAGCTTCGCACATGCTCAGTTGCCCACAAAACCTGACCAGGCGCATGCTCAGTCTTTCTGCAGCATGACATAATCTGACTAGAAATTTCTTTGCAGGATAGGATCTGATTGGCCACTAAAATTAGTATAAAGACCTGT
>NW_017729029.1:63873171-63877871 GCF_001723915.1 Gavialis gangeticus | reverse complement strand
GGGCCTGTCAGTCATCCGTGACCTACTTTTCAGCTTCGCACATGCTCAGTTGCCCACAAAACCTGACCAGGTGCATACTCAGTCTTTCTGCAGCATGACATAATCTGACTAGAAATTTCTTTGCAGGATAGAATCTGATTGGTCACTAGAATTCGTATAAAGACCTGTAAGCCCCCACCAAGGGGGGAGTTGTGGAGAGTTGGGGGAGAGTTAGTGATTAGTTATCGGAGGTGTGAGCGGTCGTTGGCCTTGTGAGAAGAGGGAGAGCTGCTTGATCTGTTAGCAGAGGCTGCTTTCAGCAGGGACTGCGAAACAGAGAGAGATTGGGATCTCAATCCCCAGGTCCTCTCCTCACGACCCAACAATAGTTTTCGCATTGATTCTTCTGGCGTATGACTGATCTCGGCACCGGTTACTGACAACGATTTGGATCACCCTTGACTACCCTGACGACGGTTTTCGGCTTCTTCTACCTGGCACTTGACCTCGGCACGGCTATTCGACCATCCATTTGTCCACTTGAACTGGCGTCACGACTCAGTCTTCGTTCTTCGTCGTTACAGTTTTGTTGTTCGTTCTGTTCCTTTAATGAGCCGTTGACCAGCCCTGGGACTATTAAGTTGAGCAGCCGCCCCTAGCTCCGGCTAGATAGCAAGGGCTCACTTAAGAACCCCGTGGGCCAACGGACCCCTCCGTTGTTTGTATTTACTGTAACTGAAGAAAGCAACTCTACCTACACCTTCTAAGCGTAAGTCAAATAAATCACCTTTGTTTAAAACCACTATGCTTACGTGCCTCAGAACTCCACGCCAGAAATCCTGCCTGTTCCATATCCAATTTGCCACCACCCGGCTGCCCCACCATGACCACGACCGTGAGCTTGGCTTGCCAGCTCCGTGTTGTGCCAACACAGAGAAGCACAATAGTCAACCAGACCAGTTAACAGAAATGGACAGGTTTTCAGAGTTTCATCAGAAGAATGTCAAAACTGAAGTTTCTGGGAAATAGACTGGTTTTAACAAATCATTATTTTTTACTTAAAAATTATATTCTTTTGGAAATTTTCTGACTTATTCTAATATTTATTAATACATTTGCAGATAACCATGTCTAGAAGTATTTGCAGGAGAACATTCTATTGCCCTGAACTGGGTTAAGTAACTCTTCCCTTTTTCTGTGGGAAGCAAGATACCAATTTTGTGTACTATTGCAAGATATCACAATCCAGTCTAGCCCATGTGCCACCTTAGGAAATACATACTGAAATCAGCACTGATGCTAGAATCCAGGCCAATTGGTTGTGTGAATATTGACTACTGAATATAGAAATATTAGTCTGGAAGACTTATAGTCCATTAAAGAGTAAGGCTACCATTCACTCTGTACAAACTGGGGAAATCCTGAGTATCCACATAATAAATAGAGATCTATACAAGAATAGGCTGATCATTTCTGGAAAACAGTACTAATTGTACAGATTATTTTTTCCAAAATAATCCTACTAAATCTATCATCACATTAAAGATTCTATAATTATAGGGGGAAAGACTCTTCCCTGGAAATCTTAGCTATTTTTAGATTTTTTTTTTCAGGACTTCTTACAAAATAGTATCTTCCCAGAGTGACTTTTCTTTCTTCTGCAGCATACATGAGCCTCAAAATATTTCCTTCATGTACCACTGCCTAGCTCTGTGCGATATGAGTCCTCAGCAATCTTGGTTTACAACTGGTAACTTCAGTTGCTAGAAAAATTACTGATGGATTAGCCAGAGAAGGAAAACGTTGTTGGAGGGCAGGAGCTACTACATAGAGGGAGGTAGGAGGGTATAATGCTAACTATTATTAATAGGCAAATGATATGGAAAATACCCCTTCCCTGTAAGATATCCTGAGAGCCATTGGTTTTTGAAGACTATTGATTCCTTCATCAACATGTGCAGAGTGATTTAGTATAGTATAGTATATGTTGCACAGGAAGAACTATTGCTTTGGAATATTTAAATACTGTTGGACAAAATTCTGTATTGATTTAAATGCAATGTTAGCTACCACATCAGGCATCAGTGGTAAGGTAGTATGCTATAATATTAAAATGTAACTAATGTACTGCAGTAGCATATAGAGGCCCTTTCAGAAGCCTTAGTAGGGAATGTGTTGAGGTCAAGAAGGCAAATGAAGGAGTGACTAGGCCTGGAACCAGTGAAAATTTGCAGGAATTTTCAATTGTGGCTCATTGTTGTCTGTAGTAGGTTCTGTAAATTTTGAGTTACTTTTTTTAGGCCACGGGGCCCATTCTATCTCCTGCAGCAACTGATAACACTATATTGGTAAAGATAGCTTAAAACCATCTTAGCCTCTGCCCCTAAGGTATGAATTCTGTGAACAGCTGCCTGCTATATCTAACATCACTTATTGCAAGACACTGAGTATTCAGAAAAGATTTGGAAAATGAAAAGGAATATCATATCCCTTTATTGAGCCAGCATCTGCAAAACTGAACTGATTTCACAGTTAATGCTGTCAGCAGCAAAATATTGTTTGTCAGCAATAAAGTAAATAATCCATATCTCAGAACTGAACATTGTAAGCTTGGACCATGTAACCTAATTCTCTAATTTAAAATTTCACCATAGCTAGACTGATTTCTTATGGCTAAACAAACCCCGTTTTCAATGAATTTCAAGTTTGACAAGAAGAATCCCCTGATTAGAGTAGCACATGTGCTACAAAATATAAAGCTGGAATGAAAAGGTTTCTTTTTGAAAAAGAACATAAAAAAATTACTTACTTTTATGCAAGAGGCACGGATTTTTGTGGGTGATATCTTTTATTGGATATAATGAATGATTGGTATAGGCTTAGATCAGCTTTGGGATCAAGAGTATCTTTCTTCAGGTTGTGTTCAAATGCTTGTCTGAGCCTGTCCCAAACATGCAGTTGGTCCAATAAAAGATACTGCCCACAAAAATCCTTGGCTTTGTGTATTTCCTGGCTGCAACATTGCTCCAACATTACAGACTTTTACATACCTGCCTCTGCATATTTATCATGCCTGCAATTCATCACCATTCTTTGCCTGCTCAATGATGGTATGTGAGCGGTGGCTCTCATTAATGAATCTATAGTGGAAGCCTTTGAGGTTCAGATGGGAGTTAAGTAAGACTATGACATTTCTCCAACACTCTTCTCAGTATTCTTTACTGAGATGCTGTTTCTGACCACTAACAAGCTTCCAGTCAGAGTGGAGCTAAACTACCAAATGGATAGTAAACTGTTTAGTCTCAGCCAACTCTGAGCCAAAATCAAGACCACCCGAACTTCAGTCATTGAGCTCTAATACACTGATGCTGTAGTATGTACTCACTCAGAAACAGACTTTTAGGCAATCATAGACATCTTTACCAAGGCATACAAGAAATGGGACTGACATTAAACATTCAGAAGACTAAGGTCCTCCATCACAAGCACTTAATGAGCAGTTGTCAGCTCTGGTAATTCAGATTTACAGTGAGACTCTGGAGAACACTGAGTATTTCCTATACGTCAGAAGCCATGCCTCACAGAAGGCTGTCATCAACAAAGAAATCCAACATTGCCTTAAGTGCAAGTGCAGCCTTTGGATGCCTGAGGAAACTGGTATTTGAAGATCACAATATCAAATCTGAAACCAAGCTCATGGTTTATCAAACAGTTGTGACCCCCACCTTATTGTACGGAGCTGAGACATAGACAATGTACAGGAGACACCTAAAGCCACTGGAGAAGTATTATCAATGCTGCCTGCAGAAAATCCTTGAAATCCACCAACATTAGTGTCCTTTCTCAAGCAATTGCTATGAGCACTGTGGTGATGATCATCCTACATCAACTTCACTGGGTCAGTCATGTCATCTGGATATCTGACTCCAGACTCCCTGAGCAAGTTTTATTCTTCCAGCTCAGTCAAGGCATATGGTTAAGAGGAGAACAGGGGAAGCACTTCAAGGTTGTACTCAAAGCCAACTTGAAAAAAATGAAACATCGACATCAACTGATGGGAGGCTATAACCCAGGAACGCCCCATGTGGAGGAAGAGCCTGCTGCAAGGTTCTCAGTATTTGAAACTTCACAATGACAACAGGAGCTGGAACAGGAGTGGCAGAAACAGCATGTTGTGGACTGAACCAAGAATCCAGAGCAACCCACCTTGCATGGAAATACATGCCCAAGTTGCAATAGTCTTTCACCCCAGATTGGCCTTGCCAGCCATCTTTGACCCACAGATAAAGCAATCATGGAAGAAAGTCAGCCTCAATTGTGAGAGATTGCAGAAGATGAGTGCCTACCTGGAAGGCAAAGAGGCAACATAATTTAAGAACTAATATACTACTCCCATTGTCTCTAAGGCTAAGTACAGACAGTCAAAATGCCTGAAACTGAATTGTTTCAGTCTTGCAGTTTAGTCTAAGCTGTAAAGATTAAACTGAGAAACAACTGGACACACATTCACTTTTGATTCAGGAAATGCAGCCACATGCCTGCAGTGGCTCAGGCCGGGGGGTGGGGGGTGGGGAGGGGTAGGGGGTGCTACAGCATGTCTGGTATGTAGCCAGCATGGAATGTGTGTTCACTTCCTCTTCCTGCTGCCCTCAAGGTCTCTGGGATTTGCAGCCCAGAATCACAGAAGCAGGACTCTGCAGCATTGCTCCTCATTTCCTATT
>NW_017729029.1:63860990-63872842 GCF_001723915.1 Gavialis gangeticus | reverse complement strand
AGCAGGACTCTGCAGCATTGCTCATCATTTCCTATTCCTGCTTCCAGGTGCTCCTGGGATGTGCAGTCTACAGCCATAGCCATCAGTAACTTTCAGTAAGTTTAGCAGGTCAGGGCAGCTCTATACTTGGAGAAAAGGGGTTTAACCCCCCTTCCTGGCCCCAGCTCCCAGCCAGGGTTCTCCTGGGGGGACAGTCCCTACTCCCTTCCCCTCTCCCCACCACAACCCTTCTCTGCTGGAGCAGGAGCACAGCCCAGCCCAGGGCTGAAAAGCATGCTGGGATGGTAGAGGTCTGATTTAACTTAAACCAGGAAGGGGTCTGGGACAGAAGATTCATAAACCGGTTTGACCCAGATCAATTAAGTTTGATACTACATTCAGCCAGGTTTATTTTAAACCAGCTTCAGCCATTTTGAAACTGGTTTATGTACACTGAACTTCTGTTCTGTTACAGGTTTCAACCAGTTTCTGATGAATTTAACCAGTTTTATGTGTAACTTCCCCTTCCTAGCTCCAACCTGTAGGTTCACAAAACTTCAAGCAACAAATGGTATAGATAAATATTTGACTTGAATCTGCTAACTAAACTGCTGAAAAATCATTTTTGAGATTGTAAACTTGGAATGTCAAACTTGCCACAGGCCAGATCCAGACCCCACAGTTTTCTCCATTGAGTCAGCAGCAGCTGTGGTGGATTTGGGTTCAAGGCCAACAGTTCAAGTTAATGTTTAGTCAGTAGCATAGCTTTTGAGATTGGGTGGCAATGCAGATCAAGGGGCAGGCAGCAGCATGGGTCAGGGATTGGGTGGTAGGGAGCAAGCAATGGATGTATCTGCACGTCCACTGGGGTCCAGGAACCCTCGATTCTGCAGCAGGCTAGACCCCAATGACCACACCCTTCAAATTCTGGTAGTCTCATTGGTCTACTACCAGGCCAAATCCAGGCTGCAGGTCATATGCTTGACATCCCTGTTGTAAAGTATTTGGCTATTTTTCACCTCCATGTTTTAGCTGAATGTCTAAAATGACATGCATAAGTACGACAATAAAGAATGTTTTTGTGATAATTCAGGTACAGAATATTTTGTAACCAAGTTTATCATGACTGAATTTCCAGCCCAAATTTTCTTACTTGGAAAGTTTAGAGATTGGAGAAGATTCAGATAAATATCACAAAATGCATTTTTTCCCCCCTGAAAATTATTATGTAAAAAGGTATGTTACTCAAGTACACTGCAGTCTGTCTTGAGTGCCTGTTATGTTGTAATTGTTGATTTTAGTGTTAGAAACCAGTTATTAGTGATTTAAGATATGTACCTTGCTAGCAGTACAAAGCTATCATGACTGAGAATGGTTGGCAAATTTCTCTTCTTTCTTATGAATATTCAATACAACTTTTACTAAATGCCAGCCAGATAATACATGCAGTGTTATTGAAGTAAATCATATTGAATTGATATCACTGAAGACCTAAATTGAGAGCTGGTGAGTTTGCACAGGTGGGCACAGTTAGGACTGCAGAACCTTTATTTCAATTTCAGTTGCCAGGCTGAGTTTGTAGAGCTGTCAATTAAACAAAAAACATTTTTATTTGTGAAAGTGCATTTACAAGGGAATTAACTGAAAGGAAATAATTCAATTTCATAGTGGCACTATAAGGTCACTTTTTATAGACCTGTATGCTGCCATCTGAATTAAAAGGAGGCATTACACTTTTGAGGCTTAGTCTACAAGTCATAAAAATACTAGGATTTACGTTGCAATTTAAATTTATGAATGAGAATCAAAGGTGGATAGTAATATTCTTTACATTATGCCCTTTATGAGACAAACATTATCCATTCTGTGTTATAGTCTTTATATGTATATGTATGGCTTCCAAAACCAACATCTTTTGGTTCTGAATTTGGAAATCATTGTAATTTTGTATAACTGAAATTCTTCCAATAATTATAAGGCAAAAAGGAGAAACCCAAGTTACACTATTTGTGATGTGTATTTTCCAGAGTTAATGAGGAAAGGTGAGGCTCTTAGTTTGAAGTTCTCACCCAGCTATTGAAAAAACTAATGACACAATGAGTAGGCACTTTTCCAGCAGACCATTTCCTAGTAAAAATAGTTATTATTATGCCATTAACATATGATAAAAAGCTTGCACCATACTATTATTAAGGAACCAAATAAGTCTAAGGAAAAGGAAAATGTGCTATCACCAGTCACTTCCCTCTTAAAGAAACTTTGTCACCATTGTAGTTCATACCAGTGCAATGCTCAAAATAGCTTTGACAGTTAAAGTCTGCATCAGTGTCAGTTTTTCCTTTGAGTATTCAACCTCATTGTTTGCCACAAAAAGTAAGGCATTTAAAATGTAAACCTTGACAATGAACTCTTGTTAGCTTCCATCTAGTCTTGTTTTCTTTACTCTTAGCAAAGCTTTAAAGTCTTGGGAAACTCACATCTACACTTAAATGAGGGTCTTTAGGGACTAAAAGTAATTAAGAAATATATCAAAATGCCATGTTTCTGTGATGATGGAAAATACTTTTTGCTCATGCATTAGATTATCTTACTATAGGTAACATGCTCTTTATCTTAAAACAATGATGCCCAACCTATCTGGTGCATGGGATCAGGCCTGGGCACTCACATGTTGTGTCCAGACATGCGTGAATGTTTGGTTCCCCAGGGACAACTAGCAGCAGTGCACTGTGTACTGCTGGTACTTGTCCCTGGGGAATGCCTGTGCCATGCATGCTCTGGTGTGCGGCAAGTTACCCTGGGTGGGGTAAAAGAGGCTGGGACCAGCCAGGGGTAAAAGAGGCTGGAACCTTACCTGAGGTTCTGGGGGACTCCTGAGGCTTCAGCTAGGTCACTCCGGCTGGCTAGGCTCCAGCTTTGGGCAGTGCTCACTGTTGCCACATGTGCCACTTTTTTTTCTGCAGGATTTTTTCAGTGCTGTGGAGAACAACAGAATGTGTGGTATGTGGTGCAGCAGACACATCTTTCATGCCACAGTTCAAACAGCTGCCCACACTTATCTGGCTGCAGCCACAGGTGCCACTGCTTCCCTATGCCAAATTTTCAGTCTGGTGGGGAGTGCCATGGGTCAGGTGACAGGGGTCTGCAGGCTGGATCCAGCTCATGGGTTGTAAGTTGACCACCATGATTCCAAGTGTTTCAGAAAGCCACTAAAATTCAATGTATAACATCCTGCATCATACTGTAGTTGACAATTAAATATTCATAGATTTACTAGGAAGAATGTCTAGCTCAGAAAAATAAACTTTCATTTGGTATACAACTGGGGTGGCCAGCCTATGCTTGAGTGCTACAAGTGGCACAAGCAGCCTCTGTGTGTGGTGCATGGCAGATGGAGATGGGGCAGCACAGTGGCAGATAGGACAGGAAGCAGAAAATAAAGCAGCAAATTGGGCAGGGAGAACAGGGAAGGAAGCAGAAAGCAGAGCAGCAGATCAGGCAGGGGAGAGGGATTGGAGTGGTACTTGGGGAGGGTGCAGGACTAATTTTTGGTATGCTTGCCAAAAATGTGGGCTCCCACTGCTCTGTAATATGCAGTACAATGAAGTACTGTATACCATAGAAATACATGGTTCATGCCCATAGTCTGAGCCAGAATTATGTATATTTAGATGGTCCCTGACAGATATCTGGCCATGCCCCCTCCCCCTCCATGGGGGCAGGTTGGGGGCCAAACCAACCTCTCTTCTGCCTTGAAGCTGGATCATGGCCAGGCTGCCACCCACTCCCCTCTGCACAGCCAGGTAGGACCTCACCAGAGCCAGTTTGTGGAGGGATTGGGTAGTGCCCATCCAGCCTCTCAGCCAGAAGGGTTGAGCACTACTGGTCTAATGTGTTTGAAAAGCCTCCACAAAAAAACCCAACATTTTTTCCTTAAGACAATGCTTGTTTTGAAACTCTTCAATTTCTAAATGAAAAAACAAACAAACTGGAAACCAACTTTTTACTGAAAAGCAATTATTGAATATGCAAGTAGGATACATCACACCTTAAAATGGATATGAGGGGATAACTTAGCTTTGCTACATGATACCTGACCACAGGAATAATGACTAGCTAATGGGGTGGGGACCTCATCTTAGATTTGAGTAAACACAGTACTATAAAGATACTGATAGTGAAGCAATAACTAATATTTGCTTTGGTTTTAAATAATTCTCTATATTTTTAACTCCACACTGAGCTAAACTATTCTTAACAACGTGCTACCTCTTGAAGGTTTGCCATATCGAGAGCACATCTCGGTGTTTAAAGGATGGAGGAAATAAGCAATATCATACCGATAGAAAGCATTGTGCAAAAAATGGAGATCATTGCTCTATAAGGAGCTCCAATGGAGCTGAAATGAATTCTGAAATTTGTCAAAGCAGCCCTCTTCCTCCATTTCCCCAGCTGATCCAGCTGTCCAGTTTCTTCTTAGTGGGGGTGAATCTTCCACAAGGCCATTCTTTCAGGTTTGAGAAAAAGAAAGAAGAACTAGGATACCCTGCTATAGATCTGGATTGTGGAGTACTTGCTAAAGTATTTATTAATTGCATAGATCTATTACTTCCTTCAAGCATCTGTCTATCTCTGATTAATGGGGAAAATATTTTTTAGAATCAAGTTAGCTACCTCAAGTTCATTAGACTACCATTTTGCACCTAATGTATACTCAGGATAACAGCTTTTCTATCATGTTAACTCACTCTAAAAATAGGCTGGCTTTTTTTAAAGCACCTGTTCTCTTATGTGTTCTTTGGAGGGAGTCCTTTCCATTCCCTGTATACCTGCCCAGCTGTCAGTTGTTGTTGCTCTCCCAGTTTTTGCATATAAATAGGAGACTCCTAAGATGGGGAAGAGTCTGGATGGTGGTGGACAGATGAGAGAGATTGGAGAAGGTTTTGTAGGTAGCAGAGCCATAATAGAAAGTATACACTGGAGAGCCTGAAACAGAGGTTGGAAAATAGATTTGGATGATGAAGCAGGAAGGGATAGGGAGGGCTAGTCCTCAATGGCTGTGAAGAGTGATTTTGGCTCTTAGGTGTCCCTATTGTTTGAATGAGTTTCCAATGAAGATACAGAAATGATTGATGTTGGTGCATCCTGAAAGGTATAGCAAGCAGTGGAAAGCTGCAGGTCTACAATAGGACAATGACTTCATTTGTTGTGCAAGGTTTGGAAGCCTCATTTTTTGGCACGGCCTATCTGTATAATCTAACTATGGTGGCCTTCAGAGGGCCCCTGCTTGTATTAACGTAGTTGCACTAGTATTTGTTCATAGTTAACTGAATGAAGACTTGCCTGAACATTGAGCTCTGTGGAGAACAGAGCAAGAATGCATATCCGGATCTGTGAATCCTGGCACAAGCTTTCTGATTCTGGACTTGGAGGGAAATGTAAATTCTGTGACTGAGATTTGAGTTATCATGGGGCAGTCAATGTTGTTACTTACTGTGGGGAGGTAAAAGGAAGTGTGCCACTGTAGAATAGCAAAGCTGTCCTAGCTCAGTGGCTGCTATTCTTGTCACTTTTGCTTGGCTTTCTGCACCCTGTAAAAGGTCTGCATTTATACTTCCCTCCTAGGTTTAAACAGTGTGCACACAGCTTCTCATGAAACTCAGCAGTTTGCGTGTCTGTGCTCTCTCAGTCCTATTGTCATAGTGATAGCCTGTGCACTAAACCACAGATCTAACTTCCTGAAGCATATAAGCAGCTTCCCAATCAGTCATTACAGAATCACTTGCATTGGATCAGGCCCTAGAAGCATCTGACCATGCGCTTTGATGTGATCAATACGGACTTGATTCACAGCTGTGCAAATATGGACTTCTACCATCTAGTACTTCAATGGGGTTAAAGAATGTTCTGTGACATTAAAGCAGCACAACCTATATTTTCTGTTTTGTCTAATGAAAGGAAACACAAATCTTTAGGAAACATCTGGCTTCCCAGAATTTGAAGGAAGCCTGTGGTTAACTCCCTCCTCATGACTTCAGAAGAATTTGTTACCTTGCAATGTCGGACTTAATAAACATTATCTCAGTCAGGAAAGTTAGGCTTAAAGATAATATTTAAACCTTGCCAAGTGAAAATGTACTTGCTTCTTACTCATAGAGAGCCTAAAAATGATAAAAGATATTGCTAAATAGGCGTAATAATGCCAAAGGGATAACAATTAAAGTTTAGCTTTCCTATTAAGAAACTCAAATGACAGAAAATTATTGCATGTGCTTAGAATTGTTGAAATATTGATATTGTTCAAATACCTTTGAGTTCAGTCCTGTTCTACTGTATGTCATTAGTACAGAGATTCTTATTAGCAGGGAAACATAGAATGGAGTTATGTCCTATTTTGAACTATCCAGTAATGTTACTTTGGAAGTACTGTAGGAGAAGCCTGAGAAAATACTGGCTTTTTTGGCAAGATAGTTCTCTAACAGCTGGGCCATGGAAGCCCCAAAGGGAGTTCACAGCTGGAGAATTTTCGAAGTCTCAGCCGGAATAGAGATAGAGAGCAGTTTTAAGACATTTGCTGCCATCTACTGTCTTAGTGTTTTGCTTGGTTCAGTCTTTATAGATGCGTTTCAACTAATTGATAAACTACATTAATGAAAAGGTCAGTAGGGACTGACTTGTACACAGTCTTGCAGCTGTGACTGCATGAGCAGACAAGTTAAAAGGAGCTCCATGTAAACTCAGGGATCTGCTTGTTGCTTATTGCTGTATCAAAGCTAGGTTTCTTTACTTCTCTTTAAAAAATTAAACACTCAAGAAATCTAGAGATCTTGGCTGGTGGTTTTGGTTTATGCCAATGTATAATAATGAACACTTGGAAAACATTTTTGATATAAGATGAGAAGACAACTCAGAGTTCCTATTTAAAAAAGAATGCATTTTTTTCCAGAAAAAAAGGTTTAAGTCATACAGCTGCATATAAAAGATTTGGGAACCTGTGCAAAGTGCTTTTTAAATATTAAACTATTCCAAATCCAACTAGTTGACAAAAACAAAATATGTAGTTCTTCAAAGCCACCCAAAAAGAATTAGGAATTAGAACCAACTTTAATGGCAGAGATGCAGCTAATGCCTAATTTCCAGATAAATATTCTGAACAAAAAAGATTTAGTCATCTGAAAATAATATGACTTTAGCAGCTGATTTTAATTACTTTACTAAAAGCTTACAAAGAAACAAAGGCAGCCCAATACTATTCTATTGACTCAGAGTTTGTACTCTATATCCCCGTCCTTTCCTAGCTTCAGATAGCTTAAAATATTTTTTTAATAGTTCTGGCTATTGTCTTAATAATGTCTATGTATATTAATATTTTCAATACCAGATTATGTTGAACTTTATCTCAGGAATGCAATCTAGTTATAAGGTCAAGTATAACATTTCAAAAGAAATAAAATGACTTTTTAAAAGTGACCTAGGTACTTCATTCTCTTCAGGTGTCGAAGTCTACTATTTAGTCCAATGACTGCCAAGGATATTCTCAGAACTATGATATAAGTATCGCCTAACATTTAAATACCTATGTTTCCATCAGACAGCATTTGCAAAGGTGCTTGCAGGAACCTGAAACTGCTCTGAAAAAGGCTTCTCAATTTATAGCTCACCACTTTAGACAAATCCTCTGTGTGCGTTTGGAACAGGACTACATTTAATCTGAGCCTGTCAGGGCACACAGAAGTTACTGACGCCGCTTTGTTTTGGAGCATCTTCATCTGAACCCTCATGCAATAAGGATTCAATTTTCACAGGATCAGGCCCTTTTACAGCACTCTGCAGCCATGTGCTTCTGTTTGGTCACAGATGCAGAGCATTTTCAGGGGCCGGATCAGACAAAAACTGTCACTTTCATCTGTGCCTAAAAGGACTAACATAGACAGTGCAGCAGAAGTAAGTAAGGAGGCAGCAAAAGACAGTCAGGGACATAAGGAACTGTGTGCATCTATTTGTCTAGGCACTTACCTGGTGTTTGGGAGACCCACACTCAAATCCCTGGTCTGTCCATTTCAGGGTCAGTGGAAGGCCTTAAATACCACACAGCTTTAGATGGGCTTACAATTTGAATATCCCAAATTGAAGAGTAGTCTATCTCCAGCATGGCACTGAGTTTCAGTTCTGGGTAGCTTTGGCTCAATCATCTAACATCTCAATCAGTGAAGTATAATATAGCTACTATATTTAAAGTTAATTGCTGTACTTTAGGACAAGAAATCAGGATTAAAACTCCCACATTCTCTACTTTTGAAACATAAACTAGATTCTTTACATCCTTCTGAGCCCTGGAGTGTTTCTGTAAAAGAGACACCTCTTACATAAAGAGTTCTGTTGGGGAGGTGAACACTGGGCACATCTACATCCTACATGGAAATGCTGCTGGATGGGTTTACTTCAGAGTAATTTACTCTGGAATAAACCCACCCAGAGCAGTTGTTTACATGTGCAGTCATATGGGAGCAGATTTGCTGCTCCTGGTAGCGGTCTGCTCCTACCCTCTCCAGCCTTGCACTGGCTCTCTGCAGCAGCCAGGAGAAGCTCTAGGCTCTTCCTGAGTGCTAGCCTCAGCCACCAGTTGGCAGTTGTGGAACAGGGGTTGGGAGATTGTTCCCAGCACCAGCTCCATCATCACAGAGCAGAGGCAGGGAAAAATCTCCCAGCCCTTGCTCCATGACTGGGAGCTCCCTGAAACTGGGGCAGGGGGACATTGTCCCTGCCCAGGCTCCAGTGGCAGAGCCCTCCCTGGCAGCAGGCAGCTCCAGGGGGCAGGGAGCAATCTCCCACACCCTGCTGCCCAGCTAACAGGGAGCAAATTTGCTTCTGGTCAGCCAACTACACATATCTTACTGCACAGTAATTACTCAGCAATTAATTTGCTACTTGCATTTGCAGGTAGTAAATTAACAGTGAGTAGAGTAAATTACTATACAGTAAGGGTCTGCATGTATAGATGCAGATGCTTACTATGCAGTAATTTGCTCTAGTGTTCAGTAAAGTACCTCATGTAGATGCGCCCACTGTCATTTTTAAATATATATGGGTAGTATGCATACTATTTTTGATCAGTGAGTTTAGATTAAACAGTATGAGACAGGAACACTTCTATGAAACAATTCACAGTTCAAGGTGCTCAAAAAATAATCTCAACAGAAGGGAAGTATGGTAGGCTCTCTTACTGGTCACTAAGTACATCCTAGGTTATAACTGTTCCCAGAGAGAAGCACAAAAAAAATCTTCATAACTCTTCACAGCTGCCAGGCACAACTGTAATTTCTATGTTTGCATTTAAGTGTGCATTTCCAAGTACATGTTGGGTATAGAAATGAGGCAGCTGTGTTGCTGTAAACTATCCCTGTTCTAGCTAGCAGAAGATAGGCAACCCCCAAAGGGCTACAGTCATAACGTGTTCCTTCTTCACAATGCAACTCAGCAACTCAGCACAAGCCAGTCATAAATAAGCTTATAATATAACTTTGCTTGGCGGCACAATTTATATAATACTGTATAACTCATAATGTCTTAGACGGAAGAAAAATAATGAGAGTGATTATTAGAATGATGCAGTTAGGACAGATTGGCTAACATAAATAATGTTGCTGAGTAAAAAGTAATTTATCTGAGTAAGTCCAATTATCACTATTACACTGTCTTATTAATATAATTAGCACCTTTTTCAAGCTTAGAGCACACTGACACATGTTTACAGTAAGACATTAATTGCTGTTAATATGGATTTTCATTTCACAAGTCAATTAAAGCTACTGTAGATTAATTATATATTCTGATACATTTAAATACAAAAATAGGAATCCCATTTACTTGCATTTCTTGGTCAATAAAGTTAAGTTCTCTTTTGTAACATGAAAGGAGTATTAACTTTAATTAGTTTAAATGGCTATCAAAGAATAAGTACCCAAGCACTTACAGGTACTACTACTAATGACATAGTCCTACTTCCTGGAGTTGGCTGGCCACAGCATTTAGGATCTTCCAAAGGTTAGAGAACAAGAATTTAGGAAAGACTATGAAAAAAGAAGTAATTGTTATTGTAAAATTAGTAGCTCTGACCAGTGCTTGTTGTTAAATGCTCCCTGTAACAGGATCAAAGCTCCAGGGGTGGCCATGATGGCCCCCCGGTGGTGGCATGACTCCTGGCCAGCTCTGACTCCAGGGTACCCTCCCCTTTTTCCCTGTGTGCCACGCCTTGATGAACCTGGCGGATTTTTAAAAGGGAAGCTGCCCAAAGGTCTTAAAGTAATCCCTATCTTTCTTTCTGCCAGCAGATCCCTCTTGGACCCTGCTGGTCCCAATTCTGCTTTCATACTAGGTAGACCCTTCTGGCCTGTTCATGCCCTCAGGGCACCTGTCACTTTATGGGCTATTTGTGGCCTCCAACCTCCCTTGCAGCCATGCCCATACCTCACAGATGTTACCAATTGTCCCTTAGATGGGCAACTTTGCCCCCATAACCAACATCAGGCCACCTCAGGCCTCTACGTTTTTATTGCGTGCTTCGGTCCTTTCAGTCTCCACCCCTTTCCTCTCACTGGTCCTCTAACCTAGGCCTATTGTTCTAGACATGACTTCTGGGCTCCAGCCCTTGGCCCCTGGGCCTGTCTCCACCCCTTTCAGGGGCTTACCCCTGGCCCTGCCTGCATGCCTGTCACCTAGACTGGTCTTCAGACCTTCTCTAGCTTAAGCCTGCTCCATTGTCCTGAGCCCCAGTGCCTAGCAGGGCTCCCAAACACTGGTATGTCCCTGGCAACCTGCTGTGAGTAACCTGCAATGCACCTACTGTGGCCTTCTCATGCACCCTTACAGCTATGTCTAAACCACCAGTCTAAACTAGAACATAAATAGAAGCACCCTGGCAGTAACAGAGCTCTTACTCCTGGATCCATAATTCCTACCTGCAGGATATCAGTCTCCCCTTAGCCCTCTACTTGCATCTTAGGGCAGCCTGCATGCTGGTCAGTCACTCTCCTGAAGCCCTCATAGTCAGGAGTTCCTCTCCCTGTGGTATCCAGAGCCAGACTGCCTGTTGGGTATAGGTACTAGCTTTGTGTGTCTCCTAATCCCAGAGCCTTTTGGTTTGGTGACCCTTCTGCCACACATTGGGTTTTTCACTTGGGGTCTGATGACCCACCTGTTTTCCATTGCTGCAGCTTAGCTGAGCTGTCTGAAGCTCTTAGTCACAGAGTAGCCTAGATGTCTGCCCCCTTGGGACTCTTACAGTTGGCATCTGTCTACAAGTCAATCTGTTCACTGGCAGTTATCCTGCTTTCTAGTGGCAAGTCCTGCCTGAGCCTTCTCAGCTTGCTATAGTTTCCTCTTAAAGTAATAGGAGCCTTCTGACTCCCTGCTACACTACCCCTTGTGGTTGAAGGGATATCTCTGGAAGCATGCTCTTCTAATGGTCTGAAGTAGGGATTTAAATATAATGTAAAAGATTATCCATTTAACATCTTCTAATTATCCATATAACCACTTCAGTTAAATGGTTAACTGCTGGTGTTGGCTTTAGAATGGTATTTAAAGGTTTGCTTTCTGGGAATTGGCTTATAGGTATATTTATATGCATTAGAATGGTTCAGGATGGGCAGCAGGGGTTAACTGAAGTCTAAGGGCCTGTGTCATACAGTCACACAGTTTTACATAGCCTTGGAAGCAGATAGGCTGTCTAATATAAACAAGGCCAACAAGGACACATAGTCTGGAAAACAGAGGGAGCATGTACCATACTGTTCCATAACATGAGATAAGATGGCACCAGCTAGCAAGGCCCCAGAACAGGGGGCGCTGAGTCCCAGTTTTGAGGGAACAAA
>NW_017729029.1:63853234-63855990 GCF_001723915.1 Gavialis gangeticus | reverse complement strand
AAGTCTAAGGGCCTGTGTCATACAGTCACACAGTTTTACATAGCCTTGGAAGCAGATAGGCTGTCTAATATAAACAAGGCCAACAAGGACACATAGTCTGGAAAACAGAGGGAGCATGTACCATACTGTTCCATAACATGAGATAAGATGGCACCAGCTAGCAAGGCCCCAGAACAGGGGGCGCTGAGTCCCAGTTTTGAGGGAACAAACCAAATTAGGAAAAGGCCTGGGAAGACCAAATGGGTATGTATATATGTGATGAGCTTGGAATATGCTGACAACACAGGGCATGGGCATATGACAAGCAACTAGTGACAGCCATGGATCAAGAGTCATGAGTGGGAAGGAGACTACAAAAGCAGAGACTTGAAAGTGACAAAGTGTCCTCCACCCCATCCCTCCTCATTGTCCCTACCCATCCCTCCTCATCATCCCTTCCTGTCCCTTCTCCTCCTCCTCCTCCTTGAGAGGGTTCCGCATCCCCCTCTCCTGGGAAGGGTCCCTGAGGTTACCATGAATAAAGGGCATATCACTAGCCCATCTCATCCACCCCACTGGATGGGGGGGATGGGCTTTAGCATCCCACTTCCAGGCTGCTGACATGCTGACATCTGACACCTAAGAGAGATCCTCAGAGTGAAGACTGCATCCTGGCCACATGTATTTTGGCTGTGATGAGAGCCCTGGGATTTGGTAGATATATAGAATTGCTTAATTGTTTTCATTGCTTCTTTGCTGTTATTACTGTGTATCAATAAATTTCCCTGTTATCAAATGGAAAGGTTGTGGTCAGTTTGAGGCTGGGGTGGGTCTTCCCCATTGCCTGTCACCTGTTGGCCTACCTGGGCCCTCCTGCTGCAACCTGGCATCTCCGTCCCTCCCTCCCTCTGGCAACAGAATCTGGGCACAAGAAAGGTCTGCAGCTCAGGTTTCATCCAAAGGCCCCAACCGCTGCCCATGAGGCAAGGGGAAGCCACGGCTCCACAGATGGGCAATGCCTCCTAATGGCTCAGCCATGCCCACTACCCCCGCCTGTAGCTCTTTGCCTGTATCCTGGGGCCTGCACAGAACTGGACACACAGTGAAGACATAAGGGGCCAGGGCCATTTTCACTGAAGGTCACTAAATGATAAATGGTAAGCAGTAAATGTTATAAATATAATTGTAATTTAACCATTTACATCCTGAGTCTTGAACACCACCAGTGAAGTACTACATGTTTTGGAGGAAGGATCTTACCAAAGCAGACTTCCTGGCCCATCTTAAAACATAAGATGTATATAGATTTAGCACAACACACTGTTCAATATGCAAACCTGGTCTGGTGATAATTATATAAGTAGAGCAGATATATTATTGATGCATGACTACATTAACAGGTAGGATACATTACCTACAGATGCGTCTGCAATAAAATTTTCAGTCAACGGACACTTTCTGTTTAAATCGTAGTTCTGCTTGTGAAATTATACCCTAGTGAGGATTAAGAAGTGTTAAAATTTTGGACATTAATTTTTTTCTGCCTCCTGGCTTCAGACGTTAAAAGAAACTTCGTGTATGTTAACCTAGAACATACTTAGATGAAGCAAAACTTGAGTAAAATGATTAAGTTATAATTTAGGCATTTTATAGCAACTAGATGCAGCACATGTATAGCGTACAGGGCCGTCCCTAAGGTACAGCGAATTGGGGCAGCTGCCCTGGGCCCCGTGCTTTGGGGGCCCCAAGTAGCTGAGATTAGCAGCTGCAGCCCCTCCCATGTGGCCCATCTGGTGCTGAAGGCTCCAATCCACAGCATGGAAGAAACATGGTGACTCCTTCCCTGGGCATGGGGAAGAACGAAGCCCATGCTGTGCCTTTGCAAGGGCCTACTTCGTGCTAAGGGGCCCCGCACAGGCTGATTTGCCCCAGGTCCCACACCCCCCTAGGGAGCAGCCTTGACAGCAAGCATATTGTGGATGTTTTGTTTTTGTACATTTAACTTAATATTCATTTTATGCTGTTCCTTCACTACATTGTTAACTCCAGCTCTTGCCTATGTTTAGCCTCAACATCTTTGCATCCAGAAAGAAAAACATATTTTGAGGTTCTATAAACTCAGGTTGTAACCCACAGCTGGGACTATGGGTTTAGAGATTGGGTTCTGCTACAACTTGTTGTGGAATTCACTTACTTTGTAGTAAGGGTACAGGCAAAATCATTTAAGTACTGACAGTTATTTAACACACTTCCCACAATACCTGCAAAGGACATAGAAGTGCTCCTGAAAGAATTCTAGAATGTCCAAATACAGAGGACTATGGGATATAGTTGATTTCCCATGCAAAAGGGCAATAAGCTGATATAGTGAGGACACAGTTAAAAGACAAAGTTTGCTTTGGAGACTGAGAGAAAGCAAACTTAACACAAACACTTGAGATAAGTGTTCAGTGAAGGAATACTTTTATGTATTTATTTTGGGTTTATAAACATTAAAAAGTGCCAAAAGCAGACTTTGAGCACCCTGCCAATTATTTATAATTACAAACCAAATAGGTTTCAATCAGCTCATCCTGTGTCTCAAGCAGCTACTCATAATTAAATAATAACACTCATAAACCCATCCATCATAGTATCTGCCTTATAGAACCCCTTGGAAATTTAAAAATCTTGGGTATTTCTGATGAGGAGTGGGAGAACATTCCTGAGTGTGAAGACCTTGGGAAGTGCCCTCCACAGCAGAGTGGCAGACAGTCACCTCCAGAACCAGGGCTGCT
>NW_017729029.1:63840484-63850267 GCF_001723915.1 Gavialis gangeticus | reverse complement strand
CAGGTCCCTTCTGACCCTACAAATTATGAAACTATGAAACTATGAAACCTGTTGGTGCTAATCATGCAGTCAATTACATTGAAGAAAATAATTACCCAGATCAAAACTTTAAAATCCATCTGGAAGCTGATATGATTGCTGTAGAATGATTAGCACAAACATCAAGCACTTTCTGTAGGTTGCCCCCTTACAGCATGGTGGCTTTCAGCAACACTTTGAGCTTCTGAATTAATTAAAAATATAGGGCTGCCTATACACATGCTTGGAGGTGGGGGTGGGCATCTTAACTGGACTGGTTCCCAGAGAGCCATTCTAATTCAAATGCCATAGCATCACGTGTATTAAGCCCCTGCACATTTAAAAATAGCTGTGGGATGCTTTCATTGGTGATGCGTAGGGGGTGCACATGCACCCCCTGAGATTGGCCGCACACCCCCTGGAAGTGCCAGCTGTGAAACCAGAAGTGCACTTCTGGTTTTGCTGCTGGCTCAGCAATTGGCCGCTGGAGGACCTGGCTCCCCGGTCGGTGATTGGCTACTGGGGGGATCCCCCCATTGGTGATGTGGTGCCCCCCCCAGACTCTGTAGGCACCAGTTGTCCATGGATGCTTTAACTAAAGCTCATTTGACCAGCTTTAGTTGAAGTATACCAGCACTTTTAAACCCATGGGGACTTATACATGTGACACAAGGGCAATGCTAGAGCAATCTAATTAGACTGTGTCACACACTCGATTTATCTAGTCTAATTAGGATGCATCAGAACACGTGCATAGGCACCCTAGCTGCTTGTACTGTGTACTACAATAGTCTAAGAATGAAGTAAAAGTGATGTGGATAAGGGCAGTAAGATAAATCTTCCCCCATGCCCCTGCTCATGTATAGATGATAAAATTATTTCCTGAGTACTGATATGACCTCATCTAAATATAATTGTTGATCTAGCCCAGTGATTCTCAACCATGGTGCCGTGGCATCCTTTCAAGGTACCAGAGGATGCTACACTGTTAGATGTGCAAACACTTACACATGATTCACAAGATTTCAAATATAAATCTATAGTGTGAAACTCTTTCTGAGTTGCTGTGGTCTTTCTAAGTTCTTGGCAACAGAATTGTTCTATTTTTTTTCATAGTCAAAAAGTAGGCAAAATTAGTTTTTGTAGATTTTGAAATAGAGTGCTGCTAAATTCAGAGAAATTATGCATGGGTGCTCTGAGTCTAAAAAAGTTGAGAATCACTGGTTTGGTCAACCCCCAAACTTGAATTGTCAGTGGCAGCTGAGTACTCTCATCTTAGGGGGAGATTTAATATCTATCAACTTTTCTGGTTAGTTTTCCCAGCTTTCCACAAGCAGCTTTATACTTCCATAGTCCAACTGCCACAGCCCTGGTTGAAAGAGACAATCCTTAGCTTGCAGATAAAAGAAAATCTCCAAAGTGCATGCCGTGAGGTTGAAAAAAGCAAAAGCAGAAGGAATTGCTATAGTTTTATGCAGTATTTTACTTTAGTAGCCTTAAGGAGTTAGGTATATTATTCCTGTGGAACTTCTCCTTAGTATCCTTTGAAAAATTGGATCCTTATCTTTTTGGAACTATTGCCAGACCACATTTCTTAGGCTCCTGTAGTTTCTGGCTCTTAGTAGCAAGCTGCTTTTCTCCTTGTTCTCAGGCAAGGTCTTGTGCTGATTGGTTAGTGAATACAGAAATCCTGCTAGGAAGGAATAAAAGGTGTCTGCCAGTAGATGTACAGTGGAGGCAGCAAATACAAGGCAGGGTGAGGGTAATTATCCCAGGGCCAGGCTGACATGAGTCACCCATCTGCAGGACAGAGGGAGAAAAGGAGACCCCTACCCTGCTGGCTCCTGAGCCCAGTGTCTGCCCATGTGGGGGAGCCCCATACCAGGGATCCCCCAAGCCCTGATCTGTCCAGCTGTGGGGGGATGTTATTCCCCCCATGTGGCCAGGCCGGCACAGGTCACTGATGTGCAGGAGTAAGGGGGGAACAAAGCCCCCCATCCTAGTATTGGCCCCCTAAGCTGGGGTCTTCTTAGCTGGGGGGAGCCAAGCCCCATGGGGTTTCTCCCACGCTTGACCAGCCAGGCCAGCTACATAAGGGACACATCTACATGAGACACCGACTGCGCAGTAGCCCGATACTACTGTGCAGTAGCATCACATGGCAAAAACTGTGATGTGATGCTATTGCACAGTAGTACTATGAAGCAGCATCACAAAAATGGTAGTCGTTGGTGCTACTGTGCAGTAACCACTGTGCAGTAGCATCTTGTGTAGATGCAGCCAGAAAGAAGGATCTGGACCTGCTGTCTGGCATAAGTCCCCCGGAGCTACCTGGCACATCTTGCCAGCTGCTCACAGTACTGGGCTTTGGCAGGATATGCTGGCAGGCCTGGGAGGCTTGCACCACGTAGCAGGGTTAGATTCTTCTCTCCGTGGAGTGCTCCCATCTCTGCCACCCAGATCAAGCTCCCTGGGCTGCCTGGAGTGTCCTGCCAGAGCCTGGCACCACCAGCAGCTAGCAAGACATTCCAGGTGGCCTGGGGAGCTTGCACTGGGTGGCAGAGCTCTACAGAGTGCTCCTGTCCCTGACACAATCTCCACAGGGTTGCCTGGCATGTCTTGCTGGCTGCTGCTGGTGCTGGGCTCTGGTGTATGTGCTGGGAAGCCTAGGGAGGTTGCTCTGTGTGGCAGGAATTGGAGACCTCCACAGAGGGCAGAATTGGGCCCCATCCTCTGGTGCAAGTCCCTCGAGCTGTCCAGCGCATCCCACCAGAGCCAACATCATCATCAGCTGGCAGGATGCACTGGGCAGCCCTGGAGGCTTGTGCCGAGTAGCAGGGCCAGATTGTGCTCTCTGTGGAGCGCTCCCATCCTGGCCACCTGGCACAACTAGGCTGCCTGGCATATCCTGCTGAAGCCCAGCACCAGCAGCAGCTGACAAAATGTGCTGGGCAGCCCTGGGGGCTTGTGCTAAGTTGCACAAGAGGGCCCAATCCTTCTTTCTACTGGGCCCCAATATGCAGCAACAAGGGATGTGTTCAATTTTGGGGTTCTACATATATTTTACTGTGGCTCAAGCCCCTACCCAGACCACCTGGGAAACACTAAATGAATTACTACAGTGTCCCACAGAAATAAACCCCCCTCCTCACAAACAGTGTAAACACAAAAGATAGATTTATTACAGAAAACAGAGAAAAACACCACATGCAATTTAAAACACTACTAACTACAGAACAAAGTCTACAAGTGGCACCCTCTTGGGCAGGTTTCACCCATACCCAAGCAGTCTGGGACTTGGGGCTCCCTAATGGGTAGTTCTGGGGCCTGAACCCCTATACTTACCCTTCAGCAATGGGTTGGAGAGTGGGGGCCCACACTGGAGAGCCCTGTGCTTCTCCCTGGGTTTGTTTCACTGCAGGGAGCTGCTTGAGAGTGTGGGTCCTTCTGTATTGCAAGGGGCTCCATTGCTCCTGGAGACATGGTACAGTGCCAACTTCCACTTCTGCATGGTGGCTCTGAGGGGTTAACTGCAGCTTTTGTCAGCATACTGCACCCCAAAATTCCTAGTCCCAATCCCAGCTATGATGAGCTGAAAGCTGCAAAAGAGTTTGGAGGACAGGTCAGGCCTATCTTGGCTCGGACCTGAACTACAACTAGCACCCAGCCACACCGTTTGGTTGAGACGTAAAACTGCAAAAAGGACAAAAAGAGGCCTGGGCCTATCTTGCTGGGCCTGAACTGGAGAGCAAAAGCTGGCCAGGCCTATATCATGCTGAGCCCTGGATCAACAAGAAATAGTGCCAGGTTTCATCCTAGCTCAAACTATGCCAGGCTTCACCTTGACTCAAATCTGCCAGCCAAACATATAGTTGGGGTTCAGCCACACACAGCTAGGCTGAAATGCAATAGTTGTAAAACAGCAAAAAAGGCCCAGGCCTATGGTTGTAGCCTGGACATCCAGTCTCAGCTGTTCCACAATGCTGAGACACTACAGTTCCTGAATACAGGGGCCAGTAACTGCCAGGACCCATTCCTGGACAGTTTCCTCCAGGGATTAATACCCCCATGGCATTAACCTACTTAAAAAAAAAAGTAAAATGTGAAGAAATAGTCTGTCTCAGAGTTTGAGACTTCTATCTGAGGCTTTTCTGTCCCATAGCTTTTGTTTGCCTCTCCAGTGAAGGGAGGGCTGGAGGGAGTTGGTGGGGAGGACACCCCTATAGGGAGCAGGTTTTCTGGCTCCCAATTCAGCTGTGCAGCTATTAGCCGCCTCAGGAGAAAAAAACTCTAAACCTTAGTGAGTTATTCTTATATACCTGGTGTGACATCACCCAAGCCTTGTCCAATTAGGGACTGCCAGAGTCCAACCTCTCTCTTATTTATTTGCCTGGAGGATCTTCCATTTCCTGTTGCCAATGAGGCCAGAGGGCTTTACATATTTTCCCCAGATACAGGCCCCAGCTTGCCATGTGCTAAGCACATGGGAACAACGGGGGCAATCTTGCCAACATTGGCCTGGCCAGGTGGGGAGGGGAAACTCCCCTAGGGCCCGCCCCTGCCAGGTGGGGCTGTGTCTGGGATTGGGGGCTTTGTTCCCCCCTCCATCCTGCACATCAGTGACTCACACCAGCCCAGCCGCCTGGGGGAAAGGGGAGAATCACCCGCCTGCAGCTGGGCAGACCAGGGCTAGTGGGCGGGAGGGGAATCTCAGGCCAGCCTGGCTCCAGAGGCTGGAGCTACCCCTCTGTGCACAGACAGTGGGTTCAGAGGCGGGCAGGGAGGGGGGTTCCTTCCCCCTCTCCCCAGCAGGTCATTGATTTGCCCCAGACTGTCCTGGGATGGGGAGTAACCCTCACAGACCAAGGCTAGGGACTAGGATTGGGGGCTCTGTTCCCCTTCCTCCCCTCCCAACTCTGCCTCAGAGAGCTGACAGGCACAGGCAGGATGAAGCTAGGGAGCAGAGGCATTCCCACCTCAGCTATGTGATGGCTGTAGGATGTGACCAGCCCTTAGCCAGAGCAGACAGTACAGCTGAGGCTAGGCTACCTGCCCTGCAAAGGTTAGTTGTGGGGCCCCAATGCATCCTGGGATGCTGGGGGACTGGGACATATCTTGAGTCAGGAGGGGATCTGGGACAGAAATTCCAAAGACCAGTTTAACCTAAGTCGGTTAAGTCTGATACTACATCCATCCAGGTTTATTTTAAATTGGGCTCAGCCATTTTGAAACTAGTTTATGTGCATTGAACTTCTGTTCTGTTACCGGTTTAAACCAGTTTCTGATCACTTATAATTATATGTATAACTTCTGTCCACAGTCCTACAGACATGCTAAATGGGCAGGGATATAGGTAATATATTCATGTTAGTGCTTTGAAACATAGTTTTTTGTTTAAATGATAGAAAGATTTCAAACAGTGTTATGCTGAACAATGTAAAATGGTGTCTCCTTCTCTCTGTGATTACAGATTATGGAAGCCAGAACATTTTCTTTGGAGCACTAGAGGGCACTAAAGTATTGAAGAAAAGGATGCTTCACAAAGGACATTCCAGAAATAATGAATTTTTGCTGGTATGGAGAGGGAATGGGGGAGTAAAAGATGGCAGAACAATGACAGTTCATTAGTCTGCTTCTCAATCCACCCTTATCTTGAGCGTTAAAGTTTCGTGTAGTCCTGCAAAAGTCTGAATAAACATGTATGCAGGTGGGCTCTGCAGTCATGGACTTGAATTCATGCGATTTTTGCCTTGTCAAATGCTTGCAATTTTGTTGAGCACTTTTCATTTATATGTATTAATATGTTATGCTTCAGAGCCTATTGAACAGAACACCCACTAAATTCTATCCACCATAACACTGGAGTCATGTAGGGAGAAGCTAGATCTCAGTTCATTAGCCTCAGCATGTCACTTGGTCTCTGTATATACTATGTAAACCTAATTTAGGTCATTCTTTGTTTAGCACATGGGGTTTTTTTTGTAGAAACATAAGCAGGTTCTGTTGCATATCTTCCTCCTCTGCTCTCATTTCCAATCTAATCTTTTTTAACTTATATGAGAAAATATCAAGCACTCTGCAGCTACAGAGAAACCCTCCCTCCCCACACAAAAAACAAAACCCCTTTATTAGATGCCATGACACTTCCCTGTTTTTTAAAATAATTACTTCTGTGCAGTGAACACTATTTTTAAGGGGAATGATTTTTAAATGAACGCCCAGAGGATTTTAGAATGTAAAAGCCTTTCCATGGCTACAGGACATGGAGAAAAGTCAATGTTTGGAATTAGAGAGGCTAATTTTTAAAATGCGGGGGGAACAAGTCTGATTGCGAGTCCCTTCATTTGCATAGGCAGAACGTATAACTGGATGCATTGCCATTTTCCCCTGTTCAAATCTGCTTTCCTCTCCCCACCCACTCACTGCACTTAAGTTTTTTTATTCCCCTGCTCTTCCAGTTTTCTCTGCTGGCACCTTTTATTATATTTTACACAGTTGCTCTAAAAGCTGTGCTCCATTTATGTTGTTCTCTAACGCTCCTCATCTTCTACTTTCTTCTAGCTTCAAGTGCCTCTGTATCTCTAGGTCCTTTTCTTCTGAGTACTATGACACCATCACTCAGAATTTCAGTTCTCTTGTCTGTCTTTGCTTCCTAAAATCTCATTTCCTATTACCTCTAGCTCTTCCCACTCCTAGCCCTGTATTCTTGTTGTCTTTGCTCACAAATCAACCCCTAACAAGCTTGATTTTCCCTCCCTTAATGTCTCCTCTCATGTCTTCTTTGACGTGGAGCTTTTCAGAGCTTTAGCAATGAGCTGGCATTGCTATGGCTGTCCTATTGTAGCTCTCACCTTAGCTGCTGTCAGCTGTGTTCTGGCAGTTACTAACTAGTTAGTGGCTAGCAGCATGTGGGGTAACTGCTGTGCAGAGAGATGGTCAATGCAAAGCAAACATCCACCATTAATGGAGGAAACAGGTGAGTGATTCCTGGAATAACCTGGCTGCTTAGTATTTTAATGAATCTGGTTCAAAACACTGGTATCAACAAAACCAGCAAGGATATGACACTGCCTGTCCAGATTGGGGAAGTTCCAATAATCAGGGATATCTGGTCATGTATTCCTACTGTTTTTGCCTTGTAGTGGAAAACAGTGATTTTGCCAGCTTATGAGAGCAGAGGGATACAAACACACAGAGGCATAACTGGATATTTGAGGGTCTTGGGAAGCATCTGTGATGGAATAGCATCAGTGGCTGTGCTACTAGCAGCACAACGGCTGCTATTTTTGTTGTCCCTGCCCCCCCCAGAGTGGGTGCCTAAGGCTAGTGCCCTGGTTGCTTTTCATCTCCCCTTCTTTATGCTTCTACAAACACAGGTACTTATGGAACAAAAAAAAATTATAGCTCCCAGAGCCTAGAATTAGAAACTAAGGCCACATACAGATACTCAGTTTCTCCTGTGGGGGTCACTGCTCTCCTAGGAGAAACTATAAGTGTACTTATGTTTAGGATTTTTCTCCCAGAGCAAAAATGGCAGCTCTAAGACTAGGGTTAAATCACTCTGTACAACTTACCCTCCTATGAGAGGCCACAACACAGTCCTCCAGCATTTTTAAGTGTTTTTCTTCTATCCATTCCCTTCCCACCCTGCCTGGGACAGTGTGTTACTTGGGATGGACTCCATTATTCCAGCCAAGCAGAGGCAGAACATATCTCCTTCATAATCCTCATTGTGCAGGGGGAGACATGGGCAGACTCTGAGCAGTCTGGATCATTCAGTCTGAACAGTCTGACAGAGACTGCAGGGCACTCTGAGGTGTGTGCACAGGGGGCTCCCTGGCTATGTAGCATCAGCATTGCAAGCTCCCTACTCTTAAGGAGCTCAGCATTCGAATGTCTGTTCAGGGGTCTCTAGGTAAGATTTGGACCAGGAGAACAAACTTAAGAGAATTCTCCCAGGTTATTTTAATGTGTATACAGAGCCTGAGGAAGCAATTTATCTTACATGTCTATAATATGCGTCCTATCTACACTGGGCCGTGTAGCAAATGAAGGCAGTAGATTAGGTGTGCTTTGAACAGCATGGCTAAGGCCAAAGCAAGTTATAGAGATCATTACAAGTAATGTTCTATCTAAGGTCTGACTTGTTCAAACTCGTCATTCAGAACCAAATACAAGATGAGTTTAAACTGGGTTTTATGATTTAGAACACAGACTAAATATTTACATGGGTGAGAACTAAGAATTTTGGCTTTTCTTCTAAACCGAATGAAGAAGTGATATCTCTATATAAAGAAAGCTTTCAAAAATGCCAACATGAATTCTCCCTTCATGTAAACCTCATTCTAAACTGAGTGAGTTGTTTCCAGGCTCATCCACTTGACTAGTTTTATTCTTAATGCTTCATCATGGACATAACTCCAAAATAAACTCAGTTTTCCTAAATGATAAAATAAAAAGTGCTCATACTTACAAAGACTAAACAAAGACTGATTTCTTGCTGTCTGTCACTAATCAGTGAAAGGGGGAAGAAAAAGCAGAGCTATTTTTGTGCTTAGAATCACAAACTTTGTCTTGTGATAACATTATGCTGGAATCGCTCATTCATTGCCCAATCAAACTTGTTTAGTTTAAAAAGGTCAATTAAAAATGCAGAACAAAGAGTACCCTGTGTGAGGTACAGTGCTGTAGCAGCTGGAAAATTTGGTAAAGTTTCTATTCACATGCAAAACGAAACCTTTCAAAGGATGGCAAGCCAATTGCTGATATACAATATGGCTGAGATGGAGAACTTTGTTTAGATACTATTTGAGTGAAAAGAAAGGTTTGCTTTGCATAAAAAAAAGTCTATGGTCTATGTTGAAGCACTCCTCAGGGGAATGGTGGAATATGCCCACTTATGCTCATGTGAGGGCTTCCTAGGGCTCTGAGTTGTAGCACAAGGGGAGATGTAGCTGTCACAGAGTTGCTACACCTTGCCTACCTTAGCACCCCAAAGACATGGCTCTCTAAGTGTCGCTTTGATGCAGGGTACTTCCCTTTACAGAAAGAGAAACCCAAGAATCACAGTCTACATCCTGAGCTACCTGCATAACAATGCAAAAGCAGGCTGCCCTTTGCTCAGGGCTAATGTAAAGTTTACCCCTAAGAAACTGAAATTTCTTATAAGTGAAAATGATGCCAATATTATCTGAAAGGTATGTAAGTACACCTCAGAGACAGTGTTAATGCTGCAGATAATAAAACAAGCTGATCTGATTATGCCCAGTGTTATTCATCAGGGGAAATATATTCACTTGATGTTGCTAGGTTACCAGCCTTATTTAAAGATAGTTAGAAGTTTCCAGAGCAGAGAAATTTGAGAAGTTTCCTGACCTGAAATAGGGAATGGGGTGGGGGGGGCAACAATAAATTCATATTAAATAAATGGCACACTAAAATGAATTTTCACTGCCTCACACAATGAAGCCTTGTGTGAAAGAAGAGTCAGGGTGAAATGGTGCACTAACTTGCCTAAACTAACCTGCCATGCTCCAAGATATTTAGATTTTAGAAGATGACAATGGATAATGAAAGGAAATGGAAGTGTATATGAGTGAATGTGTGTGAGTGTTGAAGTGAGATATTTGTTTTTATTTTTTTTCCTCTAACCAACTCTCCAGTTATTACCTGAAATAAAATAAATAATGCAATCACTAGCAATTCAGGAAATAAGTGCTGTAGGGACATTACAAAATCTAATTAAGTGATATACACTAATGCCAA
>NW_017729029.1:63819468-63835484 GCF_001723915.1 Gavialis gangeticus | reverse complement strand
TGCACTAACTTGCCTAAACTAACCTGCCATGCTCCAAGATATTTAGATTTTAGAAGATGACAATGGATAATGAAAGGAAATGGAAGTGTATATGAGTGAATGTGTGTGAGTGTTGAAGTGAGATATTTGTTGAACTGGTATACAAATTAATACAGTATCCAGCTTGGATGGGATTCAGTAACTAGAAGTACCGAGAGATGAACACCATAAAATGCCTGGAGAGAGATACCAATGAGTGTTATACTTAACTCTTTTAGTATATGGCAGGTGTTTGTTTGTCCCAGCGAGATTAGATGGGGAGGAACAGAGCAGCCATCTTCATTGTACCAACAAAAGGCTTAATTGAATGCTCTTTAAACATAACAGCAGGCAGTAACTGGAGACAAACACAACACAGAACAGCCTGACTTACTGGTGGGACTGGACACACATGCAATACATAGTACTTAATACCATTCCTCCGCAGGTAAGGTGACTCACCTTGGATGGCCAATTCTGGGGTAGGAGTCATCTCACTGGAGATGGAAGCTGGCTATGTCTGCTCTTCTTGAGTCATGTCACAAGCTGGATGATTTGATGGGTCTAGGGCAACTGTCCTGCTAGCATTAAAATGTCTTCTGGATCCGTAGATGGTACATCATCTTGAACTCAACCTCCTATCTGGTTGACATGTCCATCAAATGTCTTGCCATCTGTAGTCTTGGCTTTGTATGACACTAGTTCTGCAACTTCAAGGATGGTTGAAGGCACCCACTGTGATGCAGCTTTATAGTTTTGGAGGTAAATTGTGCAGGTGAAGTGGCCTGGATTTCTTGCTTAGCTTGACACTTGGCTACAGGGTTTGGTGGAGCGAATCCAAACAAGTCTTCAGTGAGTAGTTTATCAGTAGTTCTTTGGGGCTATGGCTTGTGGCTGTGCGTGCAATAACATCTTATTGTAATCATAAGTTCCAATCACTACTAACAACCTACTTCAAAGCATATTTTAGTTTGGACCATCTGCTTGGCCTGGGTGTTGGATGGTGGATGGATTAGTGCAGATGTGATGTGCTGGATTTACTACTGCTTTTAAGACACGTTCTTCCACAGTACAATTAATCTTTGGATTTTGGGTGAATGCAACACAATGGATCTGGTATCAGTTTACTTGCAAGCAGTTCCTGGGCAAGCGTTTACACATGCACATAGAACATAGGATCGGATTTTCTTCTCCTACTAGCAAACTGCTCCCACTTCCTGTCGCCTTGCAATGGGCTTCTGCTGCCACCAGGGAGACTTCAAGGCTCTGGCTGCAGCTGCCAGCAGCTGGAGCTATCTTGAAAAGGCAGCCTGACTCTCTGCTCCGTGGCCAGCCACTTCCCTGGCCAGGAGCAGTGTGCACAGTGTGGTGGGCCAGGAGGGGTGCTCCTGTGCTAAGCCACCAACCTCACTGTGCCCGACCACCTTCCAGGCTCCAAATGCCTTCCTGGGGGTGCCTCATGTCTGGCTGATCCCCTTCCTGGAGCACACCTTCAAGCCTGAGTTACCACCACCCAGGGTCCGGACTGTTCTTAGTCTTGTACCCCCTGGGAAACACAGGCCTAGTAGTCCGAGAGGGTACTCGAACCACTTCAAGAACCTGGGGTGCTTCCCTCAGTCTGAAGCACAAATAGTGGTCTCCCTTAGTCAGCCAGACCAAGGGGACCCCAAGACTAGACCCTCTCCCAATAAGTATGCCACGCTAGGTACAGAGAAGAACTTTATTTATTACAAGGAGTAAGTTTGGAGTAGGGCGTACAAGATAGAGCAATATCAGAGAAATACCTTAGAGCAAATGGAGTGGCTGGGTACTCTTTGATCATGCATCTGAGTTACTGAAAGCTATATATCTATTTAGATCTCAGATAGCTTACTCACAAGTATCATCCAGAGCCTGATAGAACTTCCCTCTGGGAAGGGCAGATTTGTAGTGCGCAGGCAGTTTGTAGTGTGACCATGTGTTTGAAGACACAGAGAGAGATAGAGAGCTGAGCTGCTCTCAGTGTCTTCATCATGGCTGCTGCCCCTCCTCCTGGGAAGCCTTTAACGTATATAGACCTTATAACCTCATTAACCTGATCCAATGAAGGCTAGTGGTTGTTGGCTGCCAGCCAACCAATTTGAAATGCATCACTGGTTGCCAGGTAGACTGGCCCCCCTTCCTGTCATGAAGTTATTGCTTAGAACAACAGGGAGTTTAAGCCCCTGCCTAGGTGTGTGAGGCCAGTCACATAGGCAAAGGGGTTTCTCACTCACTTGTCTCCTCCATGAACCTGTCTCACATACTTGTCTCACTTACTTGTCTCCTTCATGAACCAATTGGGGCCTGGGTGTTGGGCACTGGCATGGGTGATGACAAGGCCATCGGGGCTCCTGCACTGCCTATCTGGGCCTCTGGGTGGCTGTTCCTGTGCTGCTGGGCCTGGGCAGCTGCCTACAGTGCCCTGTGCAGGGGCTCAGAGCAGGACTGGAAGCCGTGCAGAGAGGTGATGCCCTGGAGCACCTGCAGGCTCTAGGTAGGCTGCTGGGGGTTGACTGTGGGCAGCTGGAGCTGGCCCTGGTGGCCAGGAGCTGCCTTCAGCTGAGCCCAAGTGTTTACAGGCCTGGCAGGAGCCTGCAGCAACCTGCAGGCCTGGACGACATGGGTCTGGCAGTTGTACAGCACTGCAGTGCCAGGTAGCAGTGTTGGGGTGCAGGCAGGTTGGCACAGCTATGACCCGCTCAGGGAGACACAGTGGCCTGGTGTGGCCTCAGGCTGCCTGTGTATTACCCAGGGCTCACTCTGCCTGCAGTTTTTCAAGGGCCCAGGGCTGGGGCTGGCATTGAGCAGGCCCAGCCCTAGGGCAGGAGACAGTCCCAGCCCTGGAGCCCTGGGGCTAGCCTGAGGCTGACCTTCAAGTGGCAGGGGTGACTGAGAGCAAATTTGGCATCTACATGTGTGTTAGTGCTCAGTAACTACTCATGAGTAAATTTGCTACTTTTATTTGCAGATAGCAAATTTATTTACAAGTAGCGATTTTACTGTGCAGTAAGCATGTGCATGTGTAGATGCACACACTTATTGTGCAGTAAACTACACCACTGCTCAGTAAAGCATCTTGTGTAGACACACCCAGTGATGCTTCATTCTAATTGGTGCCATGGCTGGATCCAGAGCAAATGAAACTAGTGGGTCTATGCACACACCTATATATTTGGAAACTTCACTGAATTCCTTTAAAAGATCTTGAAGAGATGTTAACACTGTGCACTGCTGTGGCTTGATGCCCAAAGGCATTAAGATTGCTCACTTGTGGCCCAAGCTGTTCTTTGGCAATTATGAGGTGGAGGACACCGTCAATCTTTCCATACTGGTTGTTGGTTCAACATTCTCCCTTAAAGTCAACTGTTTGCTTAATGTAGTCAACAAGTCTTACTTCTCATGAAACAATAGGAAGATGAGTTTGAGGTCATAGCAATTCACATGTCTCTTCTGAAATGAAGGCAAGCTCTCATTCTTAGTCTACCTCCAGGATACATAGAACACCTTGGAACATCATTGTTTCCACACAGTTGACAAACTTGGTAGTGTTCACATCTGCGAATGTTTCACAAGGTGAAATTCCATTTGGATAAGCAACAGTATTTTTGGCAGCCAGATGCATAGCCTACTTGTTTGACACACGTTTGATGTGACCCTTGACTTCCTATGATGGCATTCATTATCATGGAAATGGCATGTTATATCTCTGACTCCCAATACATCTATAGTAGTTTCCCAGGGATGAAGGGTCTTTTCTTGTGCACTGATGGTGACTTCCTTGGAGGATTTATTTTGGATTATACTTAGTGGGACATGTCTACATGAGAAAATAATGCAACACACTAAACCCTGGTGCAGTTTGCACTAGAGTTTATTGGCCCCAGGCACAGCATTTCCATGTGCACCTGGGACCCCAGCACATTTAACTAGGGAACAGCAGCCCTGGCTGGAAGGAGGTTCCAGGGGGCAGCCTGCCAGCTCAGGGCTGCTTTGACCTGGTTCAATGTGCTGTGAAGGGGCTGACTGGGGCAGGAGAGTGCTTCACTGTGGGGGCTAGCCAGCAGGTAGCCCCCACACTGAAGCACCGTTGTGCCCCAGCCAGCCCCATCAGCATCTGCATGTGCGTTGCAGGGAAGTATATAACTCTGCTGTAGGATAGTACCACTGTCTGGCAGTACTATCCTACAGTGGAGTTAATTAATTTACTGTATCTTAATACCACCACATGTGTAGAAGGTGAAATTTTATTGTGGAGCTAGTTAGTCAACTCCACAGTAAACATCTTGTGTAGACATGCCCAGTAAATCTCAGCTGATGTAATTTTTGCAGATAACATTTTGGTCTCCTTTGAATGGATAGATGCAGTCTTGTCAGCAAGAACTTCCTCTTGTTCAATGGTGAATGATAAGTTTTCATTGAAAAGTATCTGTGTCATAGGGCTTCATTTTGAACCCAACATATGAGCTGATCCTTCAGTAGGGACTCAAAATTGATACCAAAATGACAGTTTTTAGACAAACAATGTAATTCAGCTATATACATATGTATCAGTCTCTGGCTGGCAGTTGATCATGCTGAATGAAATGGAACTGTCTCACTGTTTCAAATGGAGTCAGTGCAAAGTGACTTTTGAGTAGTGTGAGGATTTTGTCATAAGACTTGTCTTTAGGTTTGGACAGGGACATGGGTGAGTGAACGTGGTCAAAAGCCTGTGAGTTGATGGCAATCTGTAGCCTGAACATTTCTGGTTAGCCTCAGTAATCTGGTTGGCTTGCAGATAGAGAATGAGTCAGTTGGCATAGGAGTCTCAGGGCATGGACAACTGATGCCTCCTGATACTGGGGGGGCACCAGCGGCTGATCGCTGACTTTGGGGAGGAGTGGCCAATTGCTGTTTCTCTAGGCACCCCCACAATCTCGGGGGGGGGGGCACTGGTCATTGCCCTCCACTCCGCAGCTTGTGAGGGCCAATCTCAGGGGGAGGCACGTGCCCTCTGTGCCCCCCCTACATGTTGCCTATGTCTCAAAGTGATGACTTGGCCACATCAAATATTTAATGCAGCCCAACTTCACCATCACAGAAAGCATTTCCACTGAACAGCCTGTGGGAAGGAACCCCCTGGTTTGGGCTCCTGAGTGGCATGGGTCCTCTTCTCCCATGCATCTTTTGGCACTTACAGTTCAGGATGGATCACTGAGATGCCAGTCCTCTTTGTCTATTTTGTGTGGTGCGTGGGGGTTTTTTCTCAGTGAGAACCTGCAGGGAGCAACAGGGCAACCATCTTTATGGCTTTAATAATCAAAAAGCTTTGCTGGATGCTCTTCAAGCATAACAGCAAGCAGCAACAGGAGACAAACACAACCTGGAATACCACACCTACTTGCAGGACTGAACATGCATACACTATACACCAATACAGAACAAATTTGTTCAGTCTTTCTGTCTGCTCTTATTTAGGATTGATTGTGCTAGTTCTAAGTAGGTGAGATCCTGCAATGGGCACCATAGTTCCTACCACCTTTTGGTAGGTGGTCTCTTGGAGCTTCCCACCCATTCTTGGAGCATGGTAGGTATTCAATGCCATACTGCTTTGTGAGGTGTGGCTTGCTGTTCTCTGAGCAGCCTGCTGGCTCTGGAAGCTGCATAATATACCATTTGGTAAACACTGTGCCCTGAGCTACTGACATATCTTGCCTAAACAGAAATTTGTTTGATCTATGAAATACCATGCCACAAAAATTGGAGTCAAATGTATATTCTTATAATACTGATGTTTAAAAGTCATAGGTTGAGATTTTCAAAACCAAAAATACAAGATTCAGATAACCAATTTCCTTTAACCCAGATTCCTTAGGGAGTTTTGCACATTACAATAACTGATGTTGAAATATTTGAGAAACACATTTTCTTATTCAATTGTTAGTCAAATGTATCTTGAAAAAACAATAGTGGTTTCTTTCACAATTGAAGCATACCACCAATCTCAAAGAAAAAATCCATTAGAAACGCTGTCTCTGAGACTGAATTGTTTGCTTGTTCTGACTGGAAGATAAGCTGAAAGAATTTGGAATAGCAGAGGTATTAAAATCATAGTGCTAAACCAAATCAATCTGTGTACTGCCTGATGATTAAAACCTGTTATTCATTATGAGTCAGATATTAGGCTATGTTTCTGCACTCCATTTTTGTATGATCAAGTGCTGGAAATATAAGAGCGTGTCAACTGAGAGACAGAGAGAAAACAGGTAGAAAAAGAAACACGTAAATGTGTTTATAGCATATTCTCTTGTTTTGTAGGTGGCATGAATTTACATTCATCACTTAAACTTTTAGAGTGCTATTGATCAAGAAGCTGAATGACCTTAGCTGCAGGGGCTGGACAACACTGCACTGTTACCCTCTGTACTGTCTGGAGCAACTTCCCTGACATACTGGAATTCCCTTGGTATATACTCTGATAACTGAAAGTATTGTATGGCTCAGTTCTTTCAGAAGCACTAAAGAAATAAGGAATAAGTAAATAAGGGAGTGAGCTCCATTTTTATCTGGCATAGCATAAGCAACGACCACTGCCTGCTTGAATGTGCTCAAGGAACCTCTGAGTGAAGTTCTATGGCGGGGGTCAGCAACCCTTGGCCTGTGTTATTCAGCGGATACTACACAGGATGCTACTTGAGCGGGCCCTTCTGGCCTTTAATGGGATTGCAGGTATCAGTAGATTAGTAAAACAAGCTTTCTCTACCTGTCTTGCCCAGATCTGATCCAGTGGGTACACTGAAATGTAAATTCACACCAAAGTCAACAGGAGGAAGGGGCCCCTATCTTTTATCAAATAGGTTAGTGTTTAAAGCACATGTCAGAATGTGGGAAACCCCAAGTTAGATCCCTCTTGTTGAAACTGAGCTCATACTTTCAATCTACCAGGTACTTTCCATAACCATGAGGAGATAGAAGAGTGGCCCCCAAGCTGCAGATCATGGGCAACCTTTTGGCCATAAGACCATCTGATATTACTCTTGACCTCAGGAAATTGAAAAGGTTAAATATGTTAGCTTAGTAGTAAATTGAAGAGGTCCCTTAAGTTTGTAATCATTTTTTAAATGTCTGAAGGCCCCTTAATTGTAATGAGAAGAGTCACATGTAAGTTTTGCAGGAGATGGCTCAGCTATTTATAAGGGTTTTTGATCTTCAGGGGGTCTGATGAGGGAAAACTGAAATATTTCAAGTTGCTTAATGCAGCTTGGGATGATTTTATACTTCTTCGCCTACACAGATTTCTTTTTATTCAGCAGATCTTCCCTCAGTTCCTGTTTGCACTAACTGAGCCTTTGGGCCTTGATATTTATTTCTTCCCTGGAGTCCAGCACAGCTAATATGACAGTAATGGGAGGGAAGAAGAAGAACATTGCAGCCCCTTAAATCCACATGCTCACCCATACATATTTCTAATGAAGACTCTTCCTTTTGTGTTTTCTGCCAGATGGTAAAAAAGCTGTCCTGATCCTAGGCCTGAAACCAGAAAAAAATTTCCAGGAAAGAAAAACGCATTTTGCTCAGTCAGTTGTTTTTCCTCTGAAATATTCTTTCTGTGCTGGTTTGGAGGAGTAATCAAATGAAAGTAGGCTACACTTATCTGAAATGGATTTAAGTAGGGCAACATCTGCACCTGTACTTTTAACTCACAAAAAAGTAAGGATTCTGAAATCTCATGCAAAGTTTGCCTCATGTTTTACATTATGCAGTGCACATTTCAGTGCTAGGTTAAACCATAACTCTTAACAAAAAAAGCATTTCTGAAGTGTTTGCTACTTTAAGATCAGGTGATGAAAAATTTCCAAAGTTTGGGAAGTATGATTTGTTCTGTTTTCAGGCAAGCACTGAGACGCTAACATGAGTTTTTTGGCTTTGTGAAATAACTGGTAGTATCATAGGCACAGCCTTTTTCTACACAAGGTACAAGAAGTCTTGCTTTTAATTAGACACCATTAGTTATTTAGGTATTTCCATTTTTTTCCAGTGTTGTTCCCAAACATTGGATACAAATGGGATGCATACAGAAGGAACCTTGGGGGACTAGCTCATCATACTTTTTGAGGCTCAGAAATAGCTTGTTTAAAGGGGTGGATGAAAGTGCAGGTCTTATGAAGTGTGAATTAAAATACCTCCCTTGTTTATGTTTTCCTCTGAAGTGAGGAAATCAAACATGAACAACAAATCACAATGCAAGAAGGACATACACTTAATTAACACATAGTCAAATCAAGGTGTAAGAGCACAAGATACCAGAAGGCAAGGTGAGGAAAAATAAAGGTGTGCCCTTATCATCTCCCTCCTATACAGTGAAGCACTGAATACAAATGGGTCGCATTTCTGGATTCAAACTTTCTTGTGAAGCTAGAATGCAGATCTGACTTTTGTAGCTGCTGCTTATAATCATCTGAATTCCAGTTCCTGACCTGGAAAACCTAGATCTGAAATTTTGGAGCTCAGGCCCATTTCTGAAGGACAACAGAAATTGCCCTTCTGAATCTCTCCATCAGTTACATCTTCTTTGTTCTATAGTCTCTGTTCTTTTATGCTTGACATCTGGAGAGGAAATTGGTATACCTCTGATGGAGAGATTCCCAATGATAACTATTGTATTAGAAATGAGTCTGTTTAAAGCCAATTTTTGTTTTCATGATGAGTGTTTTCACCTCCACTGAGGAATTAGAAGGGACACTAAGACTAAAGATTGAAGCTTGGTACTTAGGTATCTGCCAGGCATTGCAATTGCAGCTTTCCTGTGCTGCCAAGTCAGTGACCTGAAAGCAAAATACCTTTTTGAGAGATGAAAGGTGATTACTTCTGTTCACTAGTCTTACCCCTCTGTTAAGCCATAGCTGCCAGTTGAGTTGTTTGGGAGTGAAGCATGTTGTCAGGCTAATTATCTCCAATTCCTGTTATATCTTTGCACACCTCGATAATCCACTGTATCATTTCACCACGAAACCTTAAGAGTCTTCCAGTTAGCTCTGTAACACTTAAAGCAATTATATAAATAATGTAGCTGCCTTGTATTATTTCATATTTTGGAAGCATTGGAAAGAAGTACCTGGATTTTGACCCAGAATGAAAGTGGAAAAAACATTCCAAGCTTTCATTTAGTGAAAATATTCAATATTTCTCCAGCAGTGTGTTCCTATAATATTAGTCATGGTCTGACCTGGTCTGCCTTTCTGGATAGAACCAGTCTGTTACAATTGGACTCAACTTGAGGGTCATGTCCTTGAGAGCCTTTCCCATCCCTGGGTCTGGGTGGTGACCAATGACTGTTCTTTGGCCTGGATTCCTTAGTCACACTGTCTAAGTGGCAATCCACTTTTGGGATAGTGGGACCTTGAAATCTGGTGCCTTAGAGATCCAAAACAGTGCCCCAGCCTTCTTAGACCCTCAGCTGATTATATACTTGCATCAAGTGCTTGTTGTGGGTTTTCTGAAATTCTGAATGAACCCCCTTCAAGCGCAACACAGTTGGCAAACAAGAAGTGTGGACATAAAAACATAAGAAGTGCTATACTAGGTTATACCAATGGTCCATCCTGTTCAGTAGGGCTGTGCAAAGCGTTGGTTGCTGATTCGATTTGGAGGAGATTTGGCCTGATTTGGCAGCCGAATCTGAATCGAATCAGGAGACTCCATGGCTCTTTCCCCTCCCCTTGCAGACTCACCTGCTGGAGGAGTACAGGTGCGTGTGCATGTATGCATGCATGAGCTCTGCCACACCCCAGGTTGTTTTTCTTCCTCTGCCTATGCTGTGCATCCTCATTTCCAGGTCACTGATGAAAATCTTGAAGAAAACTGGGCCCAGCACAGATCTCTGTGGGATTTCACTTTTGACCTCCCTCTATCCCAAGGAGTGGCCACTTAGCCCTACCTTTTGCTTCCTATCTTTTTGACCTCCTTTCATTCCATGAAAGAACTTACCTCCAATCCTGTGGCAACTCATTTTTTTAAAGCTTTTGGTGAATGTATCAGGTTATTACTCCTTTAGCCAGGCCCAGAAGACCTCAAACTAAACAAAATAACAAAACATCAACACGCCCCCTCCCTTTCCTAGTTGGGGCAAGGGCTTCACCACAGTGCCTTAGTGTTGCCTTTCTCCTCAGCTTCCCTCCCTTGCCAACATTATTTCTGGGAGCTTTTAATTTCTTCCTGAGCCAGCCAATCATCCTTATTAGCTTCCCCAGAGCTCCTTGGCAAGCAGGCTATTACCCTCTAACCTTCTGTAGCTTGGCTCCATCCCCCGAGTCATGCACCAGTTTACAGTGAGGCACTCATGTTGAAAGCGTTTTGAAAATCTATATATATTATGACAACTGGATCCTCCTTGTCCACGCATTTGTTAACATCTTAAACAAACTCCAGCATTTTTGCAAGGCAGGATTTCCCTTCCAGAAAAACATGTTGACTCTTTTCCAGGAGATGGGGGAAGAAGCATTTGTCCATGGGACTGCTGATTTCATTCTTTATCATAGATTCTATCTAGTTGTCAAGGATAAAAATGGTCTATAGTTTTCTACTAGTCTGTAATAGCCCAGATCCCCTCTGGAGCTTCTATTAAGATGGTTCAGTCCTCTGGCACTGAGGCCTCTTGTAATGGTAGGTGATGTACAGCTGGCAAAATTCTGCAATTTCACATTTGAGTTCCTTCAGGACTCTCTGGTAAATGCTATCCAGTCCTGGTGACTCACTAGCATTTAATTATAATTTTTTTCTCTAAAAGATGCAGTGGACTATGGCTTTATTGTGATATTTCTGGGTTAACAGTGTTCATGTTTTTATAATATTGTATGACTCAGTTTATCCCCCTAGCCTGTGCACAGAGAAAGAGGCATTGAGTGCCAGGGATGGCTATGTACAGGATGAGACAAATATGCACCTTTAGCAGCAGAAAAATCTGAATGGCTTTGTTGATATATTAAAAAGCAAGGATTTGTTGATATCTTTTATTGAACCAACTGTATATTTGTAATGAGGTCACTGAATGCAAAGCATTCTTTTTCAGGTCTGAGGAGGAATGCAAGCACAGAGAATTTTAAGAAGAGTGGGTGAGTGCTGAAATTGGAGGTGGGAGAAATTTCAAAAGCTTGCATTTGAAAACTTTTCTAACTTTATCCCAAGTATAGAATTAGTTCAATAAAATATATTACCACCAAAAATCTTGCCCCTCGCATAATTCCTGGACCATCCTGGCTACAACATCACTCTAACACTACCTTGAGAGGTGAGAGCCCCAACACCCAGAAAGTGTTGAGAGGGGATAAGTATGACAGTGAGAGAACAGGATGGAAAAAGCATTCTGGTAGGTCTGGGACCAGGAAAGTCTAGGGACTGAAAGAAGGAAAGAAACTTTGGAGAGCTGGAGATACTCTAAAGGGAACAGCTGAGTATCTTTGCGGGTGCCCAAGACTGTGCTGGTTAGTTTGGGAACAATGGACTGCTGAACACCTTCATAGGAGGCAGAGATCCTCTGGCTGGCTGGCTTTTGCCTCAGTAAATGCCTTTACTGAAGAGATTGTCTGCTATGCTGCTTGGAAATTTGGGTTGCATTGGGTCACCCCAAGAGAAGGTGAAGACTGTTTCTTGGAAGCAGAATTGGATGCTGGCTCCTTGAGTCAGGACCACAGAGTACCAGGGAAGGTGGGGGAGTGTGAGGCCATGATTTCAGAGTGGAAAGGAGCAAAGACCCCCTTTGCTCTAGAAGCTAAGCATGGGTTGACTTCGAGGGGTATACTCGGAGACCAGACAAGGCTTCAGCAATTCCAAGCAAGCACCACCTTGAAGATGCTCTGTGATGCCATCCAGTCCCAGTGACTTGCTCATATTTAATTTATCATTTATTTCCTAAAACTTCTTCTGTTGTTACTTCAGTGTTATCCAACTCTTTAGACCAATTACTAGGAAGGTTTTATTTGCTGTTGGGATTGTCTTAAGCTCTTCTGCATTAAAAAATGATGGAAATAATTCATTTAGCTCCTCTGTTATGGCGTTATCATCCCTATGTGCACAGTTTACACCTTGGACCTCTAATGGTCTCAATGATTCTTTTACTGGCTTCCTGCTTCTCACATATTTGAAAAAGTTTTTAGTATTAACTTTAGCATTCTTTGCAAGATGTACCTCAAATCATTTTTTGGTATGGATTATTTCGTTTTTGCATTTGGCCTTCCAGAGTTTGTGCGCTTTCCTATTTTTCTATCAAAGAAATTCTCAACCATGGTCATTTGGATATTAATTCAGTGGCTCTGACCTTTGATCTCTTGGACTTGAGCTGTTATATGTTGTATTAGTAATTAAATATTAATTTGTACAAATAAATACTGTATAAATCCATTTGGGAATCTTCACATTGCAACAGAAAATATTATTTCCAGGAATAAAGGTACAAATTTAAATAGTGCAGAATTGTTCATTCAAATGCACATGTGCTTATACATTCATAGTTTCATAGTTATTAGGGTCAGAAGGGACCTATTAGATCATCAAGTCCGACCCCCTGCCCTGGGCAGGAAAGAGCACTGTGGTCAGATGACCCCAGCCAGGTGTCTGTCCAATCTCCTTCTGAATATTTCCAAAGAAGGGGACAACACCACCTCCCTTAGAAGCCTATTCCATATTTTGGCGTGCCTCACTGGAAAGAACTTTTTCCCGATGTCCAGCCTGAATTTGCTCTCTTTTAATTTGTGTCCATTGTTTCTAGTTACCCTGACTGTTGCCCTGGTAAATATCGAATTCCCCACTTCCTGCTGCCCACCCCCCCAAACTGTTCAGTTAGTTCATATAATTGATATCTAGCCTTTTAAATGCATACACTTAATTTATCTTATTAAATGTTTCTGTAACGGCATGTAAGAAATCTGCTTTATCTATTTCACTCTTCTTAAAAAGCACAGCCTGTTGTCTTGATACAAGTGTATTTGAGATTTATTTGTTGATTTGGGGGGTTACATCTGGTGAGATGAAGGATTCTATACCCATAGAACTGAAGAGGAAATAATTAGAGTTAGCTGATGTGCAAAGGTAACCAAGTTCACCAAAAAGTGATATTGAAAGAATTGGTGATATCTTGCAATTTCAGGACGTGTGTATGAGATAAGACTGTTCTAAACTGAAACTTTCAACCTTAGAGATATTGGGATGTGGTGATCCAGTAACAATCCAATAATAAAAGCTGAGCTGCTACATTTTAAGCTAATATGCAGATGTAAAAATTATGTTCTAATATATGTCTATGCCTTATTTGGTGTAAATAGCAAGATGTTAGTGAAACTACATCATCTTTTCCATTCTGGTCTGTAAATATTTGTTTCTGAAGCCAAATTTAGCAATTAGTGGGTGCGTCTACATGTGCCCCTATGGTGCTGTTGTTACTGCGCCATCATTTAGTACTTCCAAAAAATAGTTCTAAACAAAGTGACAGTGCAGTAACAACCCACACTGTGCCGTGCCAGCGGCGCACAGTTATTTTTAGCCACTACGTCACTGCAGCAACCTGTTATACCAAGGGAATGTATTGCTATGGTGATGTAGCAGTGACATCATGGTTTTGCCCATGGACGCTACATTGCCATAATGCATTGCATCACTTATAGATTTGTCCACTGACTACAAAAATTCTACTTTCATGATAGAAAAACAATTAAGTGAAAACTGGAATAAAGATAGTTGAAAGGTAGTTCTGGGTAATACAGGATACCTGTGAAAGTTAAGCAGCTAGCTTTATCCATTTCAAAATGTCCACTTAGCTAAATTAAATTGTTGAGTGATGCTTATCATCATCAGAATTATGATAAAACCCATATTGATTTTTCTCTAGCTTGCTTGAATTGCTTGAATGCATGGCAAAGGGACCACTGAAGCTTTGATAGGGGCTGTTGGAGGCAAAATTAGAAAAATGAAAAATAAATTTGAAATTCACCCTATGGTATCACAAAAGTGTTCCATGATATCAACTGATATTAGATTGAGACCCCTCCCCTAAAACAGTGAAGAGCTTTGCTCAGTGAAGAATAAGTCATAAAAGGGCATATCATGAATTATACCACTTCTACACCCCTCTGGTTTCAAAGTCTACTTTTGCTGTGTTGCTGCCGCAGGAAAGGAAAACTAAATGGCATATTTTCATTGATAATGCACTTTGTTTTTATTGCTCAAATTCTTTTTAACATGCTGGATCATAGACAGCCTGGTCTGGGGCCACTTGGGGATCAGGGTTCTGACTAGGGTCAGGAGGAGCGAGCAGAATCATGCGTGTGCTTATTGTGCAGTAAATTCCCTTAATGCAGGTAGCAAATTGAAGCGTGATTAGTTAATGTGCAGTAGCGCACATGTAGACATGACCCAGAAATAAGTTTGCTGCTAGGTCTGCCCAGACACTAGGAACTGGCCTGAGGCCAGCCCCAGGGCTAGTGCCTGGGATCCTCTCCTGCTCCAGGGCTGGGCTGTCTCGCTGTAAAAGCCAGTAGCCATTTTATGCCCTAGGGCACACAACAAAGGAGCCTGAGGGCACTGCAGGCCCCATGTGTCTCCCTGGGCAGGCCAAAGCCCTGCTGTGCCTGCCTCCCACCACCCCAGTGGTGCTGCTTAGCCTGTGGCTGCTGGCTGGAGAGCCTTTTGCTTCTGGCTGGGGGTTTTTGATGGTGGCTGCTCAGCCTCTGGCTGCTGAGCTTGTGACTGCTGGCTGCAGCTTGCTGCAGCCCCAGGTCAGGCCTGCCAGCCCTCAGGGCCATCTGCAGCCAGCTCAGTGTAGCAAGGCCAGCACCACCTCCCTGTTGCACACCCCAGAAGCCTTCAGGTGCTGTGGGCTATAGTGTTAGCTAAATGGCTCCCAGCCCCATGCTGTGCCCCTGAGTTGGGCTCTGCTGGCAGCTGCCCAGGGCCAGCAACAGTGAGATAGTTGTGTGGGGGCCCAGAGAGCTGGTATGGAACCCACCATGTCCTCCTCATTCTCCCCATTCAGGCTTGCCCCACCCATATGCAAGTACTTGTGCCATTCACCTGAGGTCCCAACCCTGCAGGAGGAGGTTGGTGATCTTGTGACGCTCTGGGGTGATACAGAGGCAGTTTGATCAGCACAGACAAATGAATGCACACATTTATGGGGCCCTGGCAGGATGCAGGAGTGCAGGCTGTACTGGTTGGTGCACCAGAGCTGCATCAAGTTCCAGGCTTTGTGGGCACAGTGGGAGGCCATGACTGATCACAACTGTGGTGCGGAGCTGCCAGCCCCTGCCTCAGGTCTGCTGTCACTTGTCTGGGCCTGGTCTTATCATTATCCCTGAGTCCATGTTGGTATGAAGCTAGGGGTGCCTGGAGTGGTTCCAAAAATGGATGCTGGCCTTGCTGGCCCTGGACTCACCAGCTGGAAGGGGAGCCACCTGCATTACAAGATCACCAGCCACCATTGCCCCTGGGTGAGCCCCCCACCTGCTGCAGTTGCTGTGGCTCCTGGATCCATAGGGGAGTGGTGACAGACTGGGGTACTGGCCACCTTCCTCCAGGCTCTGCTTCCTAGGCACCCCCATCCCCCTGGGACACAAAAACTCAGTTTCCTGTAAATCATTTTGAAATTAGAAAGAGGGTTTTTTTATTGTTGGCAGGTGGGGAGGGTGATGGAGGGGCTCTGTTTGTTGGGGATGGGGGATAGAGAGGGCTGTGGTGGTTGAGCGGGGAGGGGCCTCTGTGCTGGGGAGGGAGGGATGAGGGGCCTCTGTATGTTGATGGGGGAGAGAGGAGGGATGGGTCATGTGAATTTTGAGGGGAATAAAGATGTGTTCTTTGGATCCATGCCTGGCATAAGAGTGGTGCTGGATGTGTTCAGAGGGTAGGGGGTCTGTGCGTGGTAGAGCAGGAAGGCTTGAGGAGGAAGTACTGCAGCAGGTGGTCTGCCAGGGCCTCTTGTATCCAATGCCTTGGCCCCTGCTGGCAGTTACTTG
>NW_017729029.1:63808763-63814468 GCF_001723915.1 Gavialis gangeticus | reverse complement strand
GGATAGAGAGGGCTGTGGTGGTTGAGCGGGGAGGGGCCTCTGTGCTGGGGAGGGAGGGATGAGGGGCCTCTGTATGTTGATGGGGGAGAGAGGAGGGATGGGTCATGTGAATTTTGAGGGGAATAAAGATGTGTTCTTTGGATCCATGCCTGGCATAAGAGTGGTGCTGGATGTGTTCAGAGGGTAGGGGGTCTGTGCGTGGTAGAGCAGGAAGGCTTGAGGAGGAAGTACTGCAGCAGGTGGTCTGCCAGGGCCTCTTGTATCCAATGCCTTGGCCCCTGCTGGCAGTTACTTGCTTGTCTGTAGCCTCACTTGGGAAGGAACCTATTATTGCCACTGCTGCCAAAGCTCGTGCTCCTGCTACCAGGTCACCTCTGCCCACTGTGGCTTCTCTGCCCCAGCCTCATGGAAGAACTCTCCCCAGGCCTTGCATATACTGTGCAGCACACCGGCTGTGATGATTACCTGGTTGTTCTTGGCTACTTTGAGACAGGCAGTGAGGGAGTGCCAGCAGCCCTTGAGGCGGCTGAAGGCACACTCGACCGGGGTGTGGGTCTGGTCCAGACACCGATTAAAGTGGGCCTGGTGGAGGTCCAGGTGGCTGGTGTAGAGCCTCATCAATCAGGGCAGATGCAGGTATGCAGAGTCTCTGATGAGCAATCATGATGGCATGCAGCTGCAGGTCTGCTGCTCCCGGCATGAAGTGCCCACTCTCCACCAGCATGGCTAGTTTGGAGTTTCAGAACATATGGATGTCATGCATGCTGCCTGCCCAGCTAGTGCTGATGTGTGTGAACGTGCTCATGATCCACGGCCACCTGCAGGACCATGGAGTGGAACCCCCTGTGGCTATAATAGGTCTGGGCTCCGTGGGGCAGGCAGATCACTAGTATGTGGGTGCCAGACAAGGCACCGATACACCGATACACACAACCCTGCCACCACCTGGAGGTCATGGACATGGAGGACCGTGTTTTCCGGCACGTTCCAGAGGGCACTAAACATCTCCAGGACAGCCTCCCCAGCAGTGGCTTTGCTCATGTCAAACAAGTTCCCCATCTACCGCAGGCTGATCGATGTGGCCAGCTTGAGCAGCGCCAGGGCCAGATGGGTGTTAGTGGGGAGAGTTGGGTGCATGCCAGTGTCCTGGTGCTGGTGTGTTTCAAATCCAGTGTGTTGAAATGTAGCTATTATGCAGGGATGCAAAGGGGGCACAAACACACCTGCCATGTGCAGCCTCTGCACATGCCACACTGCTCCTCTGTACACAGGAACTCACTGCCTAGAAAGCACAGAGGGGGCTGGGTTTTAAAGATGGCTGCCAAGTGCTGGCAGCTGGGACTGGCTTCTAAAATGGCTGTCAGGTGCTGGCAGCTGGGGATGGAGCCTGAAGCTTCCCACGATGGTCACAGAAGCACATGGAAAGGATGGAGGGATCTTGCAGCAAATTTTCTGCCAGGTCTCTGCATGTGTAACTACCTAGCCACAATCTCTTACTGAACAGTAGCTTACTGCACAGTAAATCTAATTGTGCCTAAATGCATGTATAGATGCATCCACTGTTAGTTACATTATTTCCCATATTAAAGGCAACAGTGGCCATCACAATAGTAGGACATTAAAAAGATTACTTTAGATTAAGTTTTAGAACTGTTAAAAAATTAGTCAGTCTTTCCTCATTAATAGGCATAAGGTACATTAGTGCTGAAAAATGTTGCAAGTCCTCTTCAGAGCCTACATGGCTCATTAAATTCTCATAAGTCATTTTATTTTAAGGGGAGTGTATAAGCATATCTGGGGAGATGATGTGCTCTTAAAGGATTTGCATAGAAAGATATTTAAATAAAGTGTAATTTTAAAAAAATGTTTGGCTTCCTTGATGCTAGCCAGAAATCCCACTAGGATAACATGGGCCACATATTCTATTGCTTTTTGAAGCTCACTCATGCCTGCAGCTGTACAGTCAGTGATGCATGCAGAAGATAGACTGTTTCTGTCATTAGGAACAATTTTACATCTCTTCAGAATTAAACCCTAATTTTGCTCCATTGGCTACATTTCCCCCTCCTTCTAGAAATGCCTGTGCTATTTCCTAAGCAGTTATTAGATGGCATAGTCTCAGCTGGGTACATCTTAATCGGAGTGAGTTGACTGCCGAGAGTTGAACTAATAAAACTAATGAATAGATATCTTCTGAAATAATAATAAAAAGGAATTAAGTCCTTAAGTGTTAACAAATATATTAGTTAAATGTATTGCTACAAAAAAGGGAAAAAAGTATTGTCACAGATTGCTCTGTATTAAACTGTGAATGCCATTTTTGTGAACCTCATTTTATTTGCAGCACATACTTTTGTAAACTTCATTTCTGAGTACAACTATATGCTGTATTGCAAACTTCTTTGTCAATTAGAGCATTTGTTTTGCAGCAGGGCCTTGACACCCAGTAGACAAGCTACTTCTGAAAAGGTATGATAAAGCCATCAAGTGTGCTTGATGTTGAATGACTGTTCCCTGATGTGACAATATGTTTTCTAATGGTAGAGCCCTACCTTGTGAATGATTCACAAGTCAGCGGTTAGGGAGAAGGAGTTTAGCAGGACTCACTGAGTACATCTACACGTCACCATCCAGCAACATTGCAACCGTGCAATAGTACCGTGCAATAGTACTTCCAAAAGGAAGTACTACAGCACGGCACAGCACAGGTGGTTACTGCGCTGTGTGCACAGCGCACGGTTAAATTTTGCAAGTATGTCACCACAGCAATGCGCTGTACCCAGTGGGATCTTGCGGCGGTGACAGCATGGTTTGGAGTCAGGGCAGAGATGCAATCTGCAGCCTGAATGCTTCAGGCAGGGGTGTGCAGGCTGAAGATCTCAGCTCTGCCCTTACTTCTTGCAAAGGTGACAGTGTGGTCCGGAGCCAGGACAGAGCCACGATCTGCTGCCTACACGCCCCTGCCTGGAGCATGCAGGGTGCAGATTGCAGCTCTGCCCTGGCTCCAGGCCATGCTGCCAGTGCTGCAAGATCCCAGCAGCTCTAGAGCAGCTCCCCGCCCTACCACATGTCCTGCCAGTGCTGCTGGGGCCAGTCTCCATGAAAACCCAAGCCTTGCGATATCACAGGGCAGCTGCTGCTAGGGTTTCCATGAAAACTGGCCCCAGCCATGCAGGCGGGGGCTGCTGGGAACTGGAGATCCCGCCCATGGGCCGGACTTCGCCCACCACTGTTCTAAGAAAATTTGGGTGTCTTGCTTGCTCATGTCTGTGGCATTGCAGAGGGCTCAGGGATTGATGGCATCTTGGCCTTTCCTGTTTTCCACCCGTGATCAGTTTAATCTCCTGAAAAGTGAATTGCCTTCACTTAACTGAAATTACTGAGCTCAGTGCAGAGGTGTCTGTGTGCAATTTAGCACCTGTGATCTACAGGAGGTCAGACTAGGTGATTTAAGAGTCTCTTCAGGCCTCAAGCTTTATAGAATTATTAACTAGAGTATACAAAACTTGATGCTGCTGTATATATCAGTGAGAGCTAATTAATACCTTTCTGGAATTTCTAAAGATTCTTTGTTTTATTGCTGTTATTTTCTCCTGCAATAAATTTACATTTAAGTCCCTGCAGTTGGTTACACAGACTCTATTTTCCACAATAAATTGATCATACTGATTTATACAATGCCACTTCCAACTCTGCTCGTAAGTGAGAATAGTTTTTAAATTGTTGTTAAATAAAATTCAGAGATATTATTCACTTAATGCACAAAGATCACTGTGCTGGGCCTCTGAGGTTCCATTGGTTGCTTAAAGGCAGTTTTATTTTTTAAAGGCTACAGTGGTGAATTTAAACAGAGGGGTTTTTGTGTCTTTACTCCTTAATTGATGGCTCTGTTCAGTAAAAAAATTGACTCAAGTGATGTCTGCAAAGGCTCTCGAGCCATCTGCAGGGTAACAGCTCAGTACTGATTCAGCATCCAAAATGTATCCTTAATGACCAACAGGAATGCTATTGTATGAAGGAATGAGTTGGAATCATATTGTTCAGAAAAACCCTAACAAATTCTAGTACAGCCATGGTTCTCGCGCAGCAGTTGCTGTCTCTGCTACAGCTGGTAACAGGAAGTTCCACCCCCAAAAGAATGCTGTGTTTCAATCCCTTTTACCAGCTTCTCAACCCAGCTGGTGGGGGAGTAGAAGACTAATACAGTATGTTAATTCTTCTGCTCCACAGCCATGTTCAGGCTGATCCTATGAATCTTTCTCTCCCTAGAACTCAAATACAGTGTGTTGAAAATAGGCAATAGAAGGTGTCTGATGGAAAGCAAAATCCCTTTCAGTGAGGGTAGTGTTTCCTAGACTTTTGAAAGCTGAGTCTCCCTCTGATAAATGACACTAAAGAGAGTCCACTGCCCCCCGCCCAATCATACCATATGTGAAATGCCCATACATCCTTATTTATGCATCTTTTGCACTTCCCTCTTGTTCCATCAAGTCCTTTGTGTCTCATGCAAACAGTGGTAAAAAAATCTGACACAAAGGTGCTTTGTCATCTTCCTTACCTGATTCGACCTGTAGTGAAATAACTAACCATGTTTCCAAAGCTGGCATCTGAATTTGCAATAACTTTTGAAAAGAATGGGACCAATCATACTTTCAAGCTTTCTGCATTTGTAACATGTGCTTCATGTTTTAAAGATATAGTCCATGACTATAGCAGCTAAATATGTGATTTTTTTCATTCTGAAAGGTGTGATTCTATAGGAAATAAGAGATATATGCTCTCTCTACCGCCGACTCAACCCTTCAGGTCAAGGATGTCAAATTTGTTTGGGCAGCTGGGCTGGGTCCATATTGTAGGATGCTATAATCAAATATTTAAAATAACTATTTTTTTTCATCCTGCCAAACTAAAACAAAAATCTATTCAGGTTTTTTTTTTCTGTTTCTTTTTTCCTTTTTTTTTTTTTGGCAATAAATTTGGCAGAAATATCTATGGATGGATATCTGCTATTTGGCAAGACTTCAGCTTACAGGGCTATAGCTTAGTATGGGAAGTACTTATAGAATCAGCTGTTTATATCAGCCTATTTAATCTTGAATACCTCAGCTACAAATTGTGACCTACAGCAGCTTCTTACAGGCTTCTCTTCTTATAGGAAGCTCCAGGCACAGTCTTCTGAAGAGTGTCCTTATTTATGAGGAGCAGTCTATGAGTAGCATTTTCAGCTCTTAAAACTGAGAACCTGTCAATCTTGAGAAAAGAGGAAAATGAGCCGACATTTTAAATGTATATTCTCAAGACTGAAGAATGCTTTACAGCAGTTCTACTGCAAACCAGGGTCCTGTAATCCTCTCTCTTATTTTCAGTATTGTAGCTAGATATGGTTAAATAACACCTACATTTGTGGCAGCTGTTCAAAGGTTATAAAATAATGTCACAGTTGGTTTTAGCTAAGCACCGATTGCATTACGCTTAGTGGAAAAAGGGAAGATAGACCTCAAATTGCTTGCTGCAGGACTGAGTTCTCAAAATAAAAAGTCTGAACCTAGGTCACAGAAAGTCAGTGTTGAGCTTGTTACCATTGCAGAGGCAAGAACTGTGGTAAGTTTACAGCATGGGGATTTATGGAAACAATTCCCATTAACATTAACAAGACTTTTCTTTTCGACAGCTGAATCCTAGTAGTAAGGATATATATATATATA
>NW_017729029.1:63779874-63808413 GCF_001723915.1 Gavialis gangeticus | reverse complement strand
TATATATATATATATATATATATAAAAATATATAAATGATCGGGCCTATGTTGGGGTGGGCAAAATGGGGGATTTTGCCAGTGGCTGGACTCCACTTCCCAGCAGCCCCTGCCCATGTGGCTCCCCAGCTGGTCTCCAAGAAGACCCCAGGAGTGGTGGGGCTGTGATACTCTGGGGTCTCAGAACTGACCATAGAGACCAGCCGGGAGCAGCATGGCAAGGCATACAGGTAGGCGGGGAGCTATTCTGGGGCCAGAGCCAGGATCTTGGGGAGGTGGCATGAGCTAGAGTAGAGATGGGGCGATCTGCCCCCTGCACATCCCTGCCTACAGAACCTGTACTCATAGCACGGGTGTGCAGGCAGTGGATTGTGTCTGTGTCCTGGCCCCAAACCCCCACAAGATCCAAGGGTCTCCCCAACCCCGCCTGCCCGTCTTGCTCCTGGCTGTGGCCCCATCCCAGCCACTCAGCCATGCACCCTGCCTGCACAGGTCTCTATCCTCGTGGTCGGTGTGGGGCAAATGGACTGGCATACTCAGGCAGTGGGGCTGGGGCTGGCGGCGCCAGCCAGGAAGCTGGGAAAACTTATGCAAACACTCAGTTTCCATTAGAAAGTAATGTTACACATTTAATTTGACTGAGACCTACAGATCTTGAATCATTCTTGTGCCACAAAGGAGAGGGTTGCAAAATTTACCATTCCATGAAGAACTAAGATTATTATTTCAAAAGCAACAATTATTTGTAGCTGAAGTCTGAAAATTTAAAAGATTCCTAAGGTTCCCAAGTCTCTAGGATGCTTCAAAATTTTACCCTAGGGAACTGCTGAGATAACACTACTCCTAACCATAAATGGTAAGTTCTAAAAACACACCAATGTCTCTTTTTCTTCCTGATATCAAGTTTTTTCTTACATTTTGTTTTATAAGCACATATTTTGTCCTATTGAAGTTTTGTAAAAGTAATTTAGGGCCAAGTTGCACATAGAATCGTAGACAATTAAGGTTGGAAGGGATATCAGGAGGTCATCCCTGCTCAAAGTAGGACCATCCCCAAATATATCATCCTCAAATATATCATCAGCCAAGGCTGTCTAGTCAGGTCTTGAAAACCTTTAAGGATGGAGATTCAACAACCTTGGTAGCCTGTTTCAGTGATTTACTATCCTCCTAGTGAGAAAGTTTTTCCTGATATCTAACCTAAACTTCCCTTGCTGCAACTTGAGACAGTTGCTTCTTGCTCTGTCATCTGCCACAACTAAGAACAGTCTAGCTCCATTGTCTTTGGAGCCCCCCTTAATGTAGTTGAAAGCTGTTATTAGAAGCTGTTGTTACCCTTCCTCAGTCTACTTGTCTCCAGATTAAATAAGCCCAGTGCCCTCAGCTTTTCCTCACAAGTCTTATGCCCCATCCCCAACATTTTTGTTGCCCTCCACTGGACTCTCCAACTTATCCACACCTTTTCTATAGTGGGTGGTCCAAAACTGGACACAGTACTCTATATGTGGCCTCACTAGTGCTGAATAGAGGGGAACAATCACTTCCCTCCATCTTCTGGAAACACTTCTAATGCAGCCCAGTATGCCATTAGCCTTCTTGGAAACAAGAACACACTGTTGACTCATAATCAGCTTATTGTTCACTGTAACTCCTAGGTCTTTTTCTACACAGATGCTGCTTACTCATTCAGTCCCCAGCCTATATCTGTACCTGTATTAGATTGTTCTGTCGTAAGGGTAGGACTTTGTATTTTCCTTGTTGAATCTCATGAGATTTCTTTTGGTCTAATCCTCCAATCTGTCAAGGTATCTCTGAACCTTAGACCTACCTGCCATCATATCTAGTAATCCCCCCATCTTGGTGTCATCTGCACACTTGCCTAGGGTGCACTCCATCTCATTTTCCAGATCACTGATGAAGATGTTGAATAAAACTGGCCCCAGGACCAATCCCTGGGGCACGCCACTTGAAATGAGCTATCAACTAAACATTGAGCAATTGATTACTATCCCTTGAGCCTGATGAGCTAGCCAGTTTTCTATCCACCTTATAGTCTATTCATCCAATCCATATTTCCTTAGCTTCCTCATGAGACTGTTGTGGGAGATTTATCAAAAACCTCGCATAAGTCAAGGAATATGATGCCCATTGCTCTCCCCACATCCACAGAGCCAGTCTTTTGGACATAGAATGCAATCAGGTTGGTCAGGAATGACTTGCCCTTGCTGAATCCACACTGACTGTTCCTAATGTCCTTCTTAGACTCCAAGTGCTTTGGAATGGATTCCTTGAGGACTTGTTCCATGATTTTGTACTGGTCCGGATATTCTAAATAGTCCCTTGCCTGTTCGTTTGCCACTGTCAGTCACTCACCTCCACCCCAAACTGTGCTGCCAGGTTCTGTAGTCTGGGAGCTGACCTTGCCTGTGAAGACTGAGGTAGAAAAGGCATTGAATACTTCAGCCTTTTCTGCATCATCCACCTGATGAAGAGACGGGTAGCCACCACCATTCAGTCAGGGCCCCACACTTTCCCAGAGCTTCCTCCTACTGATATAGTCATAAAAACCTTTTTTGTTTCTCTTCATGTTCCTTGTTAGCTGAAACTCCAGTTGCACTCTGGCCCTCCTGATTTCATCCCTTCATGCCTGAGCAGTACTCTTATACTTCTTCCTAGAAGTTTCTCCAAGTTTACACTTCTTGTAATCTTCCTTTTTATGTTTTAGCTCATTGAAGCGTTCCCTGCTAAGCCAAGCTGGTTTTCTGCCATACTTGCTAGTGTTTCTGTACATTGGGATGGTTCATTCCTGTGCCTTTACCAAGGTTTGTTTAAAGGACTCCCAGAGTGGCCTTTTAGGAGATTCTGCTCATCAATTCTCTGGGTGAGCCAAAGTCTGCTTTTCTGGAGTCCAGGGTCCTTACTCTGCTGCTTTTCTTCTTTCCTTTCTTCAACAGCCTGAACTCAATCATCTTGGGCTCACTGCTGTTCAAATTGCCATCCCCTCTACATCATCCACCAATTCTTCCCTATTCATGAGCATCAGATCAAGAAGAACATGGCCCCTAGTTGGCCTCTCCAATACTTGCACCAGGAAGTTGTCCCCTACATGTTCACATTAAGGGTGGATAGAAACCAGCTACAGATTTGTTATACACGTGCTTCTTTTAAGCAGGCTTAGCCTAAAATTGCCATTTTTTAAGGAGCGTTAAGAGCCCATGTCTACACGTGCATACCCTTAACGCACCTTAAAATGGCAATTTAAGGCTATGTGAGTCTTTGGAGCCACATCCTTTATGCCTGCATAAAGCAGGTATCAATTTTAGGCATGAATAGCTGTCGCATTAACATACATGTAGACGTAGTAATGCACATTAATGCAGTGTGTGTCAATGGATACACACCGCGTTAATGTGCATTAGCACATCTGCACATGTACTAATGTGACTTACTTCTTCACACCTAAAATAATGTGCCTTAATGTGTATTACCATGTCCATGTGTAGATGTACACCTAAATCACTTTAATGTGCCTTAAGCAAAGATGCTTTAAGTTCAGGTGTGTGTAAATACATGTGTAGACATGCCTATTTTCAAGCATTAACTTTATCTCTGGTTGGATCTTTCTATAGCTGGATAATTACTTTGCATGTGTGGCTGGTCTAAATTTATTGTGCAATTAACCAGTTAATTGTGAGATAATTACTTTGCACTTGTGGCCAGTCTTACTTTAAATGTGTGGCCTGCTTTAAATTAACCAGTTCATTGTGTAATATATGTAACATGTAGCAGGGGCCATATCTGCATAATTTTATTTTTTTGCATTTTTCATTACTTTAACAAACATCTTGCAAATAAGAAATGGTAATGCAAAACACTAAACTAAATAGCTAGGGTGATGATCTTCGTGCTTGAGTCCATGTTCCCATAGTTTGTACTATCAAAAGTTTCTCAGCCCAACTGTCACTGTGATGTGCATTTATTAATGGATATGTATCATCTCTTCACAGATTCTATTCTACTTGTTCATATTTGACACATCACACATTTTACTTAGTAATGAATTCTGTATCTAGAACAGAAAATGAGGTTAGAATGAAAAGTTTAGGATAAAAACAGTGACTGAAGGTTGCATTGCCTGGGGTATGCAGCATGGTAATTGTATAAAATGAATCACTTTTAGAGCTCAGAATTACTTTTTGCAACGTATATTTTTACAATTCATTCCATTTGTATAACAGTTGTTCTAGACTACTGAAGGCGTATACAAAATATGTCTGGAAGATATTATCGATATATAAAAATGGAGACAGGAGACAGGACCAGCAATAACGTGCACAAAGGAAGGATGAAAGGAAACGGTCCTGTGGGGAAACAAGTCATTCTAATGTACAAGGCAATGTACCACTATCAATCTAGACAGGGCAGCCCAGAGCTGAGCACAGGCAAATTTAGCTTTTATATATGTGAAAGTTCTTGATTCTTATATGTATTTGGGAGATAACAATTAAAGTTCCCACTGTGAAAACACCCCTGTCCCCTGTCCTTTTCTTATTGGTGATCTCTAGGCTGTAGGCTGAGTCCTACAAGTGGACTCTGCATTTACCTTAAATTAAATGCACACCTTTTTTCCTGCTATTTAGCTTAGCCTACATCTACCTCTTTCTCACATGTGACTGAAGGCACTTGATAGCCAGAAGGTTGTCTAACATTTCTCCCAGCTATACAGCTGGTCTGGTAAAAGATAATCACAAAAACCCTTGCCTTTTGTCCAGTGTAGCGACTAAAGCAGACATGATAACTTCCCCTGAAAATGCAAATGTGCAGCTGCTGGCAGTTGTCAGCTTTTTTTCGTGGCCCTCACAAGTTGGCACCTGGAGTAGTAGCCCCCACCATCCTGTTGGTTAGGCCATTCCCCCGTGTTGAGTTTAGGCAGTTACCTTGTCTGTGTATTAGCTATTCTGAGTACATTCTGAGGCATCTGACTCTTTCCATGAACTGTGAAGGAAGACCAGCCACCTACTACAGGGTTCTGGTTTCTATGTTGTTGACCTTAAACTGAAAAGGTAGAAGTTTCAGCAATTATAGTTTTGGAGCCAGTCCTTTCCTTAGATCTGCCACTTAGTTTTTCTGTTACATTTCACATCACAGAATAGAAGGAAGCTTATTTAATTTGTGTTTTAACATAAATAGATAGCATTCTTTACCTGAGAAAAGAAGATTGCTTTTTCATACACTGTACAATTAACTTGCAGACTGCACTGTCCTAGGATATCCATGAGTCCAAGATTTTAGCAACAATTCAATAAAGTATTGGGCATTTCCAAGAATAAAGAAAATAGTCCCTATTGCATGAAGGTGTTCAAAATGAACAAACTGAACTCCCCAAAAGAAAATTTGGAAGTAGCATTAACTTTCATGCCTCAGAGCTAAGTTGGGGGTTTAGAAGTGAGGGCTAAGAAGAACGGTGGGGTTAGGAATAATTTTTTCCAGTGGGGAGATTATTCTATAACTACCTAGTGCAGAATATTTTTACCTTCCTTGGAAACATGTGGTAACCACACTTCCTTCCATGAGAAGGAAGCTATTGTTATCCTTGCATTTCCAGAAGCCCTTTCAGAGTTCAGCATAGTAAATAAAGAATGGTTCTGTAAGGGCTATCTTTCTGAAATTAGAAAAGACAAGTATCCCATTAACAAAATTAAGATTAATCTCTAATTAAAAATAAAAAATTCCCAAAGCAAAACATTTGTTTTTCAGGTACATTATATTTTTGGAGGGTTTAGTGGCCTAAAATACAGCCATGTAATTAATTTGTTTCTTTCTGGAAGATAGATGTGCCAATAGCAAAATACCACTATCCCCCATGGCACTTTTTTGGCAGCCTGTGTAGAAAAGCCAAGGATTAAATTGGCCTTGCAAGTGAGTTGGCATGGAAATGACATATCACATGTAAATTTTAAATGCAGTCAAGGCAAGAAATAAAAAATGTTGGAAAAAATAAGTGGTGGGAATAATGTGCCAGAGTTTAAACATTCTACAGTGGGACACTTACAAAAATAACAGAAAAGGAAAAAAATAAGGAATGCGAAAAACAGAAAAAATGTGAAATTATTTTGGGAAAAAATTTCATTTCAACAGTCTGAATAAGGACTTATCTACTTGGGTAAGTTTACCAGTGTAACTGTCTTGGAATAATTATAATTAAACCTCTATAAATGCTTCTTTGGATATTCTGACTCTGCAATAAGTATAAAGAGCCAATGTGATTTTGTAAAATGAGATTTAGGATTTTACATCACTTAGCGTTTTTTGAAAGCTTTACCCTAAGTGACACATCCAGGGTTACACAGGGAAACTATGATAGACCTAGGAACTGAATCAGGATCTGACCCTTAGTCCAGTGCCTCGAGTGTGTCAGTTCTAGCCTGGGGCAGAGCTGAGCTGAACTGAACATGCAGCTGGGGGAGTAGCTCCTGCCCGGTGGCCCCTTCTACCACCAGGGGAGCAGCACCCAGGCTGGCCCTGGCCCCTGCAATGGCCCCCATGGCACGGGTTCACCCTCTCAACCCCGAGCGCTATTATCTGCATTCCCCTGGGTGCTGGGCATCGAGCTGGGTGTGTGCTGCTGACTGACCCTACCTGGCAGTGGCGGCAGTGCAGCATGGTCCCAGGTACCAGGAGCCAGGTACAAGGCTCTACCCCTATAGCTTTCCCTCTGCCACTCTCAGGGGCCCCCCCACCCTGGCCATACTGGTAGGCACTGCTCACACTGCCAAACTATGGTCAACTGCTGGGCAGACAGGTGACCATGGTGGCGGGGAAGCCAAAAGCATAGAATGACCCTGCGTGCCAGGCATGGAGCACTACCCCATGGTTTTCCTGTTGCCACTGCTGCCACCACCTGCCCAACCAGAGGCCAGCCTCAGTTTGGCAGCATGGGTGGCACCTACCAGAACAGCCAGGGTAGGCCTTCTGATGGCAGCGGTGGTGGTAGTGGTGGCAGGGCCTGATGCCTGGTACATGGGGCTGTGCTGTGCCATGACTGCTGCTGTCACCACTGCTGCCAGGTAGGAGAAGAGTCAGCAGTGCAGACCCAGCTCTGTGCCTGCCTGGCGTCTTGGGGGATGCAGGAAAAGTGCTCAGGGCAGACAGGGTAAGCCCACACTGTGTGAACTGCTGCAGGGCCTGGGGCCAATCCAGGCACCACTCTCCAGCAGATAGAAGGAGCTGCCGGGCATAAGCTGCTCCCCCATTTTCATTATCAGCTCAGCTCTGCCCTGGGCTAGACCTCACGCACTCAAGCACCTTCACCCCCTTCTCCCCCCCCAGCCTGGGTCCCTCCTGGTTGGTGGGCTTCACATTCAAGATGGAATCACCACTGCCGTGATGCATCTGTGCACATCCCCACCTGGGCTTGGGGCCATTTTGTTCCCCCCCCGCCCCGATCTGGCCTTTGCTCCGGAGCTGACGCAAGTGAAACCCGGGCCCCAGCAGCTGGGAAGGTGCAGCTGGATCACCCCCTGCCTGGGTGGGGGGCTGTGGGGGTCGCAGGCTGTGCTGAGCCAGGCGCAGGGGAGAAATGTCCAGCAGACACTTGTTGGGGTCCATGCCAGTGGGACAGAGGAGGGAGGGGGAAATTAAACCCCTCTCTGTCTCCAGTTGATGAGGCTTCTGTCAGGATTGGCCATGCCCTGCCATCACTCAAGTGGTGGTGAGGCAAGGATGCCTGACAGGGGCTGCTCCACCAGGGGGAAAGGGGAGGGAAGGGGAAATAAACACTGGACAGCCCAGCCCAGGGCTGAAGAGCATGCTGGGGTGCTGGGGGACTCTGATTTAACTTAAACCAGGAAGGGGTCTGAGACAGAAGTTCCATAAACTGGTTTGACCTCAATCAGTTAAGTCTGATACTACATTTAACCAGGTTTATCTTAAAACAGTTTTGGTCATTTTGAACTGGTTTATTTGCACTGAACTTCTGTTCTGTTACAGGTTTAAACCAGTTTTTGATCACTTATACCAGTTTATGTATAACTTCTGTCCCTAGCATATCCCAAAATTTGCATATGTCAAATACTACAGTATATAAACTCCTATGCCAATAGCCCTATGTGTGACATGAATACTGCCTAATCTTCCCTATGCCCCACCATGTGCCCATTTCCTTTCCTGGGGCAGTTTAAATTATGCCAGGTATGAGGAGAGAGCAGACATAAGCACTATTTTATTTTTGCATCTCCCAAACCTATGTTGTATGCTTCTCTACTGTGACCCTGAATCTTCCCCTGCATTTTACAATAATGTGGCTACAATGTTTGGAATGATTACTTGAAAATATTTTCATATTTTCTATAAGGGTGAACTTCATTGTGTGCTACTTCACTCATATAATACAACCAATAATTTATGTGTATATAGTACAGTCAGTCTAGTCAGTGACTGATTTATAAGTTTCATTCTCTTTTCCTTTATTGGAAAGTTTATATTTACCGCATTTATAGGACTACACTGAACAGTGAACAATGTGTTTAAACTGAAATGTTGCTTTTACGTTAATGATGTACCTAAGTGGGTAATCTAATGTAGGAGCAGTTCACCTGATACTATAAAGTGAAAGAAATAGCAATCTGTAAAGCTTTGTTTGATATTTTATCTAGTTTTAGCAATCTGCATTTGTTTTAGATTTTTTGTGCTGCTGCTAATGATGACAATAAGTATTTTATTTTTTAACTTTCCATTCTGGTATATAAAAAAAGTGTTCATTAATCCTGGGAAACTGCCTAAAAAGGCTAGGGATGCAGGCATAGAGTATTTAAATTATACCCATTCCTAATTCATGCCACTGTCCTGTTTAGCATATCCTTATATTGAGATCACTGAACAAGAAAATAACCAGGATGACTTTGTAAACCTAACCTCATGGGAATTAAGGATACTCTATATGTTGTCAAGGGAAGATCCCCATGTTACAGAACAAGGTTCTTTATTTCTTGGATTTCCCTGAAAAGGAGCACTCCAATACCTCAGCAGATGCTGGCATGATATTATTTTGATGCATTGAATATAGTCCTAATTCCCCAGACTAAGTGGGTCTAGAAACAGGTACTACTTGATAAATGCTTTCTATCATTTGGTTCCTTTTAGCCTCTTTATTTGTTTTGATTTAAATATAATCCAAATGATCTGTTAGCTAAACCTCATGTTAAGTATGAAGAATGACTACTCTGAATGAAGTAGGATCACAGAAAAGTAGGGCTAGAAGGGACCTCATAAGATCATCTTTTTCAGCTCCCTGCTCAGGGTCATCCCTGACTAGACCATGCCAGCCAATTATCTGTCTAACCTGTTCTTGAAAACTTCCAGGAATGGAGATTCCATAATTTCTTTAGGTAGCCTGTTCTAATGCTTGACCACCCTCATAATCAGAAAGTTTTTCCTAATCTTCAACCTAAATATTCCCTGATGAACTGTGGGTCTATTGATCTTAGTCCTTTCCCCTACACCGGTGGATCTCAATCTTGGAGCCTCTTGTAGTAGATCTTGGAGCCTCTTGGGGTTGATCCGTGGCTGGGGTGTGGAGCTGAGTGCCTGCATGCATGTGCATCCACTCCAGCCCAGCAGGTCAGTCCATGGGGGTGGGAAGGGGCGAGGGCTAGATCGAGTCCCCCTCATGAGGGATAGTGCTGCAGAGGCAGAAGCAGGGGTAAGTTGAGTGGGGCCTTAGTCGAGTGGGACTTACCTGAGGGGAGGTGCACCCCTAAATAACTTTTTCTCGATCTGCCCCCCTTCCCCACCCTTCCCTCTCCACAGACTTATTGGCTGGGCAGGCAGTGGGGGCAGTGGCAGCGGCACATGGTAGATCTTTGGTTGCTTTTAAATGCCAAAGGTGATCTACTACTTAAAAAGGTTGGAGACCACTGCCCTAGAGTCATGAATAAAAGCCCATAGCACCCTCTCTGTAATCACCTTTCAGGTATTTGAAGACTTTATCAAATTCCACCCCCCTCCCCTGCCAAATCTCCTCTTTTTCAGATTAAATAACCCTAGTTTTTTCAGCCCTTCCTCAAAAGGTTTTCCTCCCAGGCCCCTAATTATTTTTGTTGCTCTGCGCTGAACTCTTTCCAAACTGTTCACATCCTTTGTAAAGTGTGGGGGCCCAAACTGGACACAGTATTCCAGCTCAAGTCACCATTGCTGAATTGAGCAAAATAATCACTTCTCTTGATATTTTTGTTTTTGTTATGAATGCTTTTTTTCTTGAGACAATTATATTTAAATGAATTACCTGATATGTCTAGGCATAGATATGTCTGATCTCCTTAAAAGACCTGACAAACTTTTACAAATAGTAACATTTTGGTAGAAAATATAACTGTGTAGGGCAAAGCTGAAATAAGAAGAAAAGAGAAAATTATAAAAAAAGATTAAATAAAAAATCTACCTAATACCCACTTTGTGGCCACATCTACATGAGACACTGACTGCGCAGTAGTCACAGGCTATTGTGCAGTCAGTATCTCTTGTAGACACAACCCCTGTGTGGCCACTGGTCTAGGATCCAATCTTTTACATCTTTGTCCTTTACTTTCAACAAAAGAGGAAGGGGATTTGTGATAATAATTATACTCGATGATACAATTCTGCAAGCCCATACAGGGAAGAACTTGACTTTAAAACAAAAATATAGTTTGTATCTTTCAGAATTTTTCTTTCTATCCTGTTCCATAGAATCATTTATTGTTCCCCAAAATTTTCAAAACATTACTTATGAGAAGGAGTAAGGAAAAGATTGAAAAAAAATAGTTGTTTCATTTAGAGAATGCTGTTATGTTTCCCCTCAGGAGCATATTTTTTTACATGTTTGAAGACTATAAGTTTCCCTTCTCCTGAAGTTGTAGAATGTCCATCATTGGAGGTTTATCAGATAGGTTAAGTAAATATCTATCAGAAATGCCTCGTAGCTGATCCTGCTTTGGGCAGGGAATATATTAGATGACCTCTTGAGGGCCCTTCCAACCTTATTTTTTATAAGCCTTTGAAAAGCTATTCAGGAACACTGGATATATGCTGGAAGATAGCCCACAACAAGTACTTATTGAAAAGACATGAATTAATTCAGACTGTGCCCAAGCTAAACTTTTCTCCTCAGATTTCCCACAATTACTACCTGCAGTGAGAATTAAAGACAGCCTGGCTGCCAGAGTTTTAACCATGGGTCATGAGAAGGAAACCAGATAACACAATAATTGAGTTTGCTGTTAATCACTGGTCTTTTCTTGACAGTGGAGTTCCCTTCTGTGTATTTGTTACTAAAACTGCACTGGTGGTTAAGGGGAGAGTCTAATACAATGAAAACCTGTCCTCCACCTCCATTCAAACCTAATCCATTAGTCCCACTTTTCCCTTCAGCTTCCTCTACTTTATTTGTACCAGACACCAGACCAAGAAACCAATATTTGCATTATTGATGGAGCACACACTGAGGACTGCATTATTTATTCAGATGTTAAACTCTTGCATGATGTAGCTCTCTGTTGTTTCAGAGAGGCTTTCCTTCCCATTCATAATTGCATAAGATTCCTGCAGTAACTACAACTGCTTATTTTAGGTGGAGTACCTTGGGTATGTTCAACTTCCTAACAGCTATTTAGGAGGAGAAATAACTCTATGAACTAGATCCACAAACGGTTTTAGGCACTTAACTGCCTTAGTGGTACCCTGTCACCATTAGGTGCCAACAACATTTGCAAAATCCTTGATCAGCTGCCTGAAGGTGCCAGGTTTCTGCTGATGTATAAGCACAAAGTCATGTATGTTCTGACATCAGTGAACAGTTTGGTACATTAGCTGTTGTCCAAGCCCTTATGGGGTTCTCACACTAGGTATTCTCTTACCTTTGTCACTTGGAGTGAGGAGGCATTTCTAGGACATATCTAATATTCAAATAAAACAAGGTTTTGGGGAGTCTATGTCTACATATTATACCTAAATGATCAGTTGTTAACATACCCTCCACATATTTGCGAGACCCAGCTTTGTACCGCCACTTTGCTTCATTTGCATGAGGGACTCGAACCCATGGAGCACGTGTTAATCATATGTGGGTGGGACTGTCTCAAAGTACTCTGCTAATTTTCCACTTTGCATAAATGAAGTACTATTTTGCATATTCATCTTGCCCATGTCTGTGCCTTTCTTGCCTTTCTCTCCAATTTTAGTATCCTAACCAAGACTTCAGTCAGCTTAGTGCAAAGAGTGGGAAGCTGTATGAGGCAGTAATGAGAAAACTGGAACAGGAAAGATCTTTTAAGAGGGAGTCCTGATGAAAAAGGGGTAGGTGGGCGGGCTGAATTTATGCTGATATAATGGGTTCTTTGCTGTATCTTCTCCAGGAATTGTAGGATGGGGTGAGAGTTTGAACAGAAGCTGCATATAAAAATGATGAGATTAAGGGTGAATTAGTTCAGAGAGAAGCAAAGAAAGGAAGCAGACAACTGACTATATGGCTCTCACATGGGATGTGAAATAGTCAGAGTCAAGTCCATGCTTTAATGAATAATGAATTCAAAACCAGGTTCTTGGACCCCAGAAATACCTCTCCTAATTGGAAAAGCTACAACCCCCCCCCCATTGCTGTGATGTACACATGAGAGTTGATGATCTCTTTGCTCATGACAGTAGCAAATATTAAGTATACAGGAGGGAAAAAAACACCACAGTGAACAAAAGAACCAATTTTTGTTAGCTATGGGTGAAACTAAGGAGTGCAGAAGCTCCTAAAACCAGGCTAGGACATTGAGTCAGTCATCTTACCACCATAAAAAAGTAAGTGAAAGGAGGTGTAGGTTGTGGCTGTGTTGGTCTAAGGACATAGGCAAATGAGGTTCTTTGGTGAATCTGATATCTTTTATTTATTAGATAAACTTAAATAGTTGGAAATTTTTTGTTATCAACCCGAAGGCTTTCTAAGAAATATGTTTTTCCAACTATTTAAGTTGGTCTAATAAAATATATCAGATTCACCCAAAGAACCTTGTCTGCCTGAGTGAAAGAAGGGACATTTGTGCTGTAAATGTCTATCTTTTAGTGTGGTTACAAAAAAGTATCCTCATAGCATTTCCGACAACACAAAGGGGAACATATTCAGCCCAAGAGACTGAGAAAAAATTCAACATGGTGTCACTAAGTCTTTGGGCTGGGGCAAACTTCTGGGAGATACGAGACTTGGGTTGTAGGTGCTAATGCAAATCAGATGAAGTGGGCTTTTGAATAGGGTTTTTTTTAACTTCTCAGGGTTTTTTTAACTTCTCAGTACCCTGACAATGGAGGAAGCTCAGCATTCAGGGGATGAAAAACAGAGGAGTGCCTGACAAGCTCACTGACCTATTTTATTGGCAATCTTAGGTGGCTTCCCATTCAAATCAGGGCTTCTATGGAGACTTCCATTCTCCGTGGGCCAACAGGTCACCCATCAGTTAGATACTGCAGTGTCTGAGTATCTTTGTGGAAATAGCCCTGTGACCAACCAACCACCAACAAATGCTCTGTAAACCACAGTTTGGGAATTGTTGCTCTAGAGAACATCTTCATTTGAAAGGGAATACGCAGATTCAAAAACACCCCTTAACTTAGAGACTTCTCTCCTGTTACTGACCAGAACATAGCAACTCTATGCTAAATGATGCTCTAATGCTGCTCCTACTAATTTCAAAGGAGCAGGGGAAAACCCTGCACATAGCTGCTGACATTTACAAAAGGCTGTGCAGATACAAGTGGTCTGTTGCATGCTTTAGCTGAGGCTTATTGCATATTGGTTCAGGTTCTTGGGGGATTTTCAAGCAAACATTTTTTTCTGAGTAATAAACAGTGGATGCTGAGAGGTAAATGAAGTTATTTTTAACTTTACAATGCTAAAAAAGATTTTTCAAGATGGCTCATTATAAATCATGCTGCAAGAAACTACAGTGCATAAATTTGGTGTTCATTAACATCTAACAAACTTAACTGCAAATGGTTCTTAAACTTTTAAGTGAGTCAGAAAAGTGAGTCTGTTATAAAATGCATCTCTCCTGCCTAGGCAAGATGAAAACAACTCACTTTTCCCTCCAGCTTCTTTGTCCTAACTAAGACTTCAGTCAGCTTGGTGCAAAAGTTGGCTTAGCCTGGGAAGCTGTTAGGGGCAGTAATAAGAAAATCAAAACAGCAGGGTCCTGATGGGAAGTGGATGGATGGGCTGAAATTATATTGGTATCATGGTTTTTTTTGCAGTTCTTTCTCTTGGGGGGTTCCAGGAAGTTTGAACAGAAACTTCTTATAAAAATTATGCTCCAAGGTGGCTGCCTCTGTAGCCTACCTATATATCAGCCCTGGTTAACTTCTTCTAGTTCTGGTTGTAATATAAAATGCTTGTAAAATACATAATGTAAGATCTGTTAAATACTTGTATTGTATGAATACAATACCATGATTGTATTATAGAGTAAAAATGGAGAGAGAAGGCCAGGTTTAGGTAAGAGCCTGACTTAGCGTGGTACCTGGACCCCAGGATTGCCAATTTGTGGCTCAGTCTTTATCATACAAATACTGGCAGTACTGCAAATCCCAAATATTAAATCATATGTTCATAATATATATTCTTTTAGTGTGTTACAGTTTGGGTTTTGAAATCCCTTGGAGGAGTCTGGTGCTTGATACTGCCAATTTCTCAAAAATTTTTAATATTTGCCCCCATTGCAAGAACTTTTACCTGTAATCTGCCCATTCTTCGTTCTAGAAATCAATTCTGTGCCCAACTCACACTTCATTTCTGTCCCCTCTCATCCCGCATCAAGGGTTCTCGTTATTCTTTTCCCTTTATCAGACCTGAGTGGAAAAACAACTGCAGGTTCCCTCAGTAGCATCATTGGGGTGTATGTGAATAGGGAATCAGCCCCAGATGTTGACCATGAGGGGGTTCCACAATGCCACACCCTCCCACAAGTCTTTGCCATGGCAGGGTCAGGACTGTGCTGCTCAGCCATAGGAGCTGGGTAAGTAAAGCTTTGCATCCAGCAGTGTATCTGGTGGATGGGAGGTGATTGGGCAAAGTAAGTCTTCCCTTCTCCTCGCCATCCCTGTTCCCATTCTACAATGATTTGCATTCTTCTTGCTGCTTCCCCCAACCCAGGCATTGAAAGAGTTAACTATATCTCGAGTTCCCTTCTTCTACTTTGTATGCTGGGAGATGAAGGACACAACCCAGGGGTCCTTCACCCCTCTTATGACCTTCCTGATGTTGCAGACACTGATAATTCTTGCAGATTTATCAAAGGAGGATATAGTCCTGCAGAGTACAGGGAAGGGTGCTCTTTCTACTCCCCCTTTACCTATTTCTTTTATGAAATAAGGGAATGGGGGTCTGACTTCTGCCTTTTCCTGCAATATTCCCAAGTGGCTGTTCTTCCTTAAGTGGTGGGAATGTGGGCAGGTGGGTCCTCATGTTACATCCAAGCAAACAATGACTATACTGTTTAGTGCTAGGTAACCTGCACTCTGAAAAAAAATGGTGATAGACCAGGATTACAACATTATTGAGGAAGCAACAGCAAATTAAACAAAAATCGCTTTACTGCAGCACATATTTGCTCTCACTGAATCTGGCTTAGTTCCAAAGTCAAGTAACTACTCAATACAATTTTACATTTAAATCAGCTTTTGGAGCAGTCTCTTACAAAAGAGCCTCAATAGCAGGTGTTTGCACTTCTTTAAAGTAGCATTAAATTAGAAGAACATTTACAAGACCGCCACTTCTATCCATTTCAAGCTACCTTTCTCACACTAGATATTTGCAGTAGTAATGTTCAACTATGCTTTCCAGTATTTGCTAAGGAAAGATACTAGAGCAAAGAAAATACTAAATGAGATAGATCTGGTGAGGCACTGGGCGTTCCATGAATGCTGAGGGTAGTCTGCTCACCCTGACTTTATGGCATCTTTACACATGCTCTGGGGCTGGGGAGGAGGTGCTTTACTAAAAGTGGCTCTTGGGAGCCACTTTAATTAAAGCGCCTGCAGCATCTCATGTATTCAGCATCCCTTGCTTCAAAATGGTGGTGGGGGCACTTTAACTAAAGCTTGCTTAATGATTAATCAAGTCCGCTGGAGAGTGTTAATTAATGCACTCCAGCAACCTCTGTGTCACGGCTATTCAGTGTCCCCATGCTTCAAGATAGTGGTGGAAATGTTTGACCTAAAGTTCATTGAATGAGCTTCAGTTTGAATGCCCCTGCCACTATTTTGAAGTGTGGGATGCTGAATATACATTCAGGTATTTTAATTAAAATGGCTCTCGGAGGCACTCTAATTAAAGTATCCCACCCCCTTACCCCAGAGAGTGTGTATAGACACCCTTAGGTTCCAGTGACTTAAAACACTTTCTTGGGTAATTTTTCATTAAAATGTGTAGGAATATTGTCCTATGATATCCTTTCATATTTACAGACATTGCACTGTTAAATCCCCCTGCCTCATCCTGAAAACAGCATGATTCAATGCTAACATTAAAAATTGTTATATAATCTCTCATGTTTAATGATATGTTAATGAATAATGCTATCTAAAGCTTAAAATAACTTTATCTCTGTCAATGGTAACAAATTGTACTGGCATCCTATTGAGAGAACTGTTCTATAATTGTTTGGTTTTAAGAAGGAGTCTTTTCAGTGCAGTGCAAGTTTTTGGAACAGACTAAGGCCACGTACAGATCTTTTTTTTACCAGAATTGTCACTCTATCAGTAGAAACTGTGAGTGAACAGGCATTCTAGCATTTAACACCCATAGAAAAATGGTGGTTCTGGGAGAAAAAGAATCTGACTCCAGGCAGGTAGAAATTACTTCCAGGAGAGTTTCCCTTGGGAGAATGAATGTTTTTACACTTTCCTGTGGCTTAACTCCTGCAGGGAGTGGAGCTGCAGGGAAAGGTTCTCATGCCTTCTGGAGACTGGAGTCACCAGGTTCTGGAGAAGGTATGAAGTAAAGGAAGGGCAGCTGCTTCCACCCCTCCCATAGATCATGAAAGGAGGTTACAGGCAGCCACAAGCTGCTGCCCATCAGCTTCTCACACACCAGAGCCTCAATGTAAAAAACATGAAGGTGGCTTTGCCAAACTGCTTTGTCTGCTTACCTTCCAGTGCCTGGGAGCCAACCAGAGGGCATGACACCACAAGTCTTCTGCTTGCTTCTCACTCCTGAGACTGTATAGGAGGTTTTGCCCTGATGCTCCAGTACCCTGAAGACAGGTGGACAGGAGCAGCCTGTGCTTTCCCCAAACTGGGATCTCCTCCATCTCAGGAAGGTGCAAAGAGCAGAAGGGGTGAGGGGGAGGATACAGTTGGAGGCTGAATGCTTATACTGCTCCTTCTACCAGAATCAGTTTTAGCCATGGAGATTTTCCACCAGTTCTGGGTACCAATTTAGGTGTGACATGATAATAGCAGAGTCGGCAACCTGGCAGAAGAAGTAGCAGCAACTGGGTACATGGATATACTACTGTAGGAGCAACAAGCAGGGGGTGGGGGGGGCAGGCCAGGGAGCAGCAGCAGTTGATGGGGGCTATTTTTGAATCCCCAGAGTAGGTAAAACTTTTGTCCTATCCTCTTCTCTTGGCACTCTGCACCCCTTCAGGGTTCAGTGGCACCTCTCCCTAGCCCCGCTCTGCTGTAGTGTTTTCCCAGGGTATAAGCCCTGTTCATTATGCCTCTGGGACACATCTTCATCCACTCAGGTGGTTTCTCTTAATATCTGATCATGATTTGTTATGCTAATGGAGGGCTGTCCAATTGTTGAGTAGTCAGGGGACATAGGCACCCTGGCCACTTGCCCTCTGAGCTGCCCATTGAACACAATGCCAGTGTCACCATACTCTGAAAATTGCACGTCATGACCCCTACCACCATATGGCCCACACTCCCACATCACACAAGGTCCCTGGCTTTCCCCTAGTTGCCTGGCCATAGGGCCTCTTGCATCTGTGGTGAGCTGCCCCACCCCACCACCAAGTGCAGAAACAGGCAGCAGAAGCTGGAGGAAGTAGGGAGAGCCCAGAGACTCTGGCTGTAGTGGTAGCAGCTGTAGTAATGAGGACAGCAACACACAGGTTATTTCTACACATTAGCCTATGTAGCATGGTTTTTGTCATGCATGCTAATACAAATTAGTCTACTGTGCATTAAGCACCTTGTTTGTTGGCACTGGATTTATGACCCAGATACCTTGTTCTAGGCAGACCCAACCCCCCAGACCGGCCAGAACCTTTCCATTCAATAATAGGCAAATATTATTGATATGCAATGACAGCAGATAAGAATAATGCAAACAATTCTATATCTACCAGTCCTAGAGCTGTCATCAGAGTCAAGGTGTATGTCTAGCCAGTATGTGAACTTCACTCTCAGGTTCTCTCTTGAATGTCAGCAGCCTGGAGGTTGGAGGCCAAGGCACAACTCCTGCAGTGGGGTCGGTGAGACAGGCTGCTGGTGTGCCCTCTGTCCATGGGGGCCTCAAGTTCCCCTTTCAGGGACCCTTTGCTGATCTAAAATGCCTCCTTTTGTCTTCTTTTCTCTTCCTGTGATGGCTCTTCATTTCTAGCCATTGATGACTGGTTTACCAGTGGTTGTCATACTGTCCACATTGTGTCAGCATATTTCTGTTTCACAAACCAATCACAGGCACAGATCCTAATTTGGGTTTTACCAGTCTTCTCCTAATTTGGTCTGTTCCCTGAAGCTGGGAATCTCAACAGTTCTGCACTTGGGCACTGTGATGTGGTACCACCTTATCTCATGTTATGAGTAAGTGTAGTACATCTTCAGTTTCCCAGACTGTGTGTCAGTTTGCTGCTTGCCATTCGGTTAATCCTTGCTGTCGCCTTGGATCATTATTGTAATGCATATCTACTTTACTTATAAGCCAGTTCCCAAAACAAACCTCTAAATACCATTTTCTAGCCATCATCATGTAGATGCACCCACAGACCAGGAGCCCAGGAGCTGCAGTTTAATCCCTTGTGGGTCACATCCAGCCTGTGAGCCACAAACTGTCAGTTGGACAGCCCTGTGCTAATGTTTCCTTGGGTTAATTTTAATGAATTACATTTTAGGCTATGGGATAAAATTTTAAGGCTGGGTGACTGGAGTACGCTATTTGATAAACAGACAGCCTACTGTATTAGAGTGATTTCTAGGAAACAGATCACATGATGTATTTTATTGCCTCTATGTTTATTTGGGATAAAATGAGAAACATCCAAGCAAAAGGGTCCTGCCCAGATTCCTCTGTAATATTTAAGTCTTTCAGTCTAAGCAGGGGCAAGGCCTTGGGGCCTGCCCAAATTTTTAAACTTAGTCTTTGGACTAGTGACTATTAAAATGTCCCAAGACTCTCCCCCCCACACCTTAAAATGAAAAAAGAGCAACATTTTCTACTGATCCTCAGACATTGCTAAACCGTTTCTGTTCAAGAAAGATTCAGAAAGGAAATCGCCATTGGGCAGGGACAAGCTATGAGGATATTTCAGCTTCAAGAGAGTGGTACTTTACAAAAATTCTTCCATGACTGAAAATAAATGGTTACAATGGAAACTTATGTAAAGAACTGCCAGGAATAACAACCTGCACCTGATTCAGCCATGGTCTCTAGTCCAACTCCATACGTCTAGATCTAGCTGTGTGCTGACATGATCTGGTGTGCAGGGCCACATTATCTTGCCCACCTGGCTGCAGAAATTTGGCAGTAGGGGAGTGCCAATTAATGCTGCGATTGCTAACACCATTGCCCCGATGCAAAATTTCTGGACCTTTGGGGAGCCTGGTGGGCCAGATGACATGGCTTCATGGGATGGATCTAATCCATGGGCCAGGGATTGAGAACCCTGGGATAAAACATAGGCAGCCTCTCCTCCATTTTGCTTGTGGCAAAGGACAAAATAGAATCTTAAAATGTGTTTAAATGTCCAAAATGCATTTACATTGCTTGGTAACTGCCTTTAGGCATGTAGAAGCCTTTGGGATTCTTAATGACAACTACTAGCAACTACAAAATATAATGCCGCCAGCCTCCAAGTGCTCCATAATCCCAGTCTGGAATTTACATGTAATTGTCCCACTTTTTCTGAATATGCTAGCTCTTTTTTATTTTTTTTCAGTTTAAAAGTTATTTTTTCCCCCAGCTTAATAATGAATGAGCTCTCTTTACTCTGTGGCATCTAAGTGTTCATCATACTCTGTATGGCTACATTTCATTTATTCTTACCTAGGTTCATCATGCACACTGTGGTAGCCACTGCTCTAAGTCACTGGGCCCATCTACATGAGATGCTTTACTGCACAGTAGAGATAATTACTGTGCAGTAAGCATCCGCATCTACACATGCCGACACTTTGGTGCAGTAATTGGCTCTAATCGTGAGTACATTTGCTACCTGAAAATGCAAGTAGCAAATTTACTCATGATTAATAACTGCACAGTAGTGCATGTGTAGATGCTTGACTGAGAGCAAATGTGCTCCTGGTCAGCCAAGTAACATGGGGTGGGAGAATTCTCCCTGACTCTAGGAGCTTCCTGCTGCCAGGGCAAACTCTGAAACTGGAGCCTGGGTGGGGACAATGTCCCCCTGCCTCTGCGGCAGGGAGTTCCCAGCCTCCACCCCATGGTTACAGGACCCAGGCTAGGAGAATCGTTTCTCCCAGTGCCATCTCCATGGTAGTGGAGCTGGTGCTGGGAGATCCTTTACTCCCAGTGCCAGCTCCATGGTGGTGGGGCCAGTGAAGGGAGATCTTTTACTCCCAAAGCCAGCTTTTGTGTTGCTGTGCCAGCACTGGGAGATCCTTCTTTCTTAGCACCAGCTCCATTGTCATGGGACTGGTTCTGGGAAAGAAGGATCTCTCAGCCCAGGCCCTGCAATTGTGGAGCAGAGGCTTGGAGCTCCCTGCTCCTGGGGCAGGGGGACATTGTTCCTGCCTGGGCTCCATTGGTGGAGCCCATCCCAACAGCAGGCAGCTGCTGGAGGCAGGGAGCAGTATTCCCACCAGGCGACAGCTGTCTGCTGGCTCCTGGGCTAGCACCCAGGGTGAGCCTAGATATCCTACTGGCTGCTTCAATGGCTGGTTGCAGGATTGCAGGGAGTGAGAGCAGTCTAGTGCTAGAAGCAGCAAATCTGCTCCCATGTCCCTGCACATGTAGACATGTGCTCAGGAGTGTTTAGTCTCAAGTAATTTACTCAAGAATAAACTGCTCCCCAATCTTTTGCATGTGTAGACGCACCCACTGATTATAATTTCCCTTCCCTCTGAGAACCTGACTGGTTACATTTCTTCCTTTTATTCAAATGAAGATTATAATAGTTAAAAAAACCAACCCTTCAGTGTCAAAGATAATCTTGAAGCTGGGCTTAACCCAGAATATTCTCTAAATCAAGTTTAGGTTATCAAAGCTTAGTTAATAAGTCATCCATTCAGGATTCCTTTTCCTATCTTATCCTAAAATACCTTGCACCTTACAAGTGACGATGCAGCTGCTTGAACATGACAAATTAATTGAACAGATAAGGGAATCTGGTATAATGGCATTGTACTATCTAACCAGAACACTTAAATCAATGGTTTTGTTGGTAAGAGACACTATGTGAATTGAAGCAAATTGTTCAAAATTTCAGAATGAAGGGGAGATGAGGAGATATTAGAAAAATGTTGTTCAATATTCTGAACAGTAACAAAGGTTGCTGACAATTGAAGGTCTATGGGAGAAATCAGTGGAGTCTGTGAACAGTTAACAAAAGTGCTTAATGGGGTGTGGCTGAGCTAAAAGGGGCAGAGAGGGCATTATGATTTTCTAGGAGAGAAAATTCATTCCATGAAAATGGTGTTGACTGCAGGTCTCCTGTCAAGTGTGAGTAAAATAGGAGGCAGAATGGACTGGAGAACATTATTTCCAGGACTGCCTTATAGTCCAGTGACCATTAAGGGATAATTTCTCGGTGTGGACACCTGCATTATTTGCCTCTCAAATGATCTTGGACTTCTGGGATTTATGGATCTGTTGTCTTTATCCAGTGGGAGTGGGAGATGAATTTTAGATATTCAATTTAAAGGACTGTACACGTCCTTTGTAAAAGATTTATGGTTATGCTTCCTTACCATGTATTGCTTGCATCAAACAAAGCATATTCTGTGCTAAGAACATTTGAGCAAGATCTTTATTTGGTTTAAGTTAGAGTAGTTCTACTGGCCTCATTGCAGAAATGTTGGCTTACACTAGCTGGGGGTTTGTCTTTCAGTGTGCAAAGGGAAGTTGCCCTTGTGCTGCCATTAAAATGTTTGTGGGAGCACAGGTTGTGAGCAAACAGATGTCCTAGACCCTTGTCATGCACCAAGTGCCCCAAAATGTTGCCATGATCAATTAGTACAGTTTGTGATGCCTTAAATGGGTCGACACCTTCTTGCTCTTTGGGTGCACGGGAGATCCTATGCAGGTTCCCCAACTGGCAGATGTGTGTGCTGTGAATATCCCCTGCAGGGGATTCCCAGGGTGCAGAGTCAGTAAATGAGGGAATCTCCATGCAGGTTCCCCTGCTTGTAGACATGCACCCTGGGAATGTTCATGCAAGGGATTCATCCAGTATGCATATTTTGCTGCCATGCCCTGACTCCCTGCTAATCCCTGGTGCTATTGGACAACAGCTCTAGTGATGTCTGTAGAGGCCAGGTATAGACAGTATACTTTTACTGGTATAAGTGTTCAGAAGCTGGTCTATACCCATAACAGAACAGAAGCTCAGCACACACAGACTAGTTTTAAAATGGCAGAATGCAGTCTGAGATTTGCTCCCTTCACTATAGGGCAAATGTGTTCTGTTCACCACCGATCTAACCTATGCCACTTACAGAAAACGGCGTAACTTAGATTGATTCCCCCTTGGGCTTTTTCAATGTCTGTATCTAGCCCTGATGAAAATGAAGTGGATTAGCTGGGTCAGGACACCTCCCAGTACCCCTGATCCCACTCCAAAGACATCATCTGTTTTCAGTTTCTATATAGTACTGCTTTGTAGGGCTGGGCAAAATTGGAGTTCAGGCACCGCCTACATACCATTTGCTTATTTTGGCTGAAATTGCACACAGTTTTGGCTTAAAAAATGGGAAAATGGAAATAGACATGTTAAAAAAAATTTTTTCCTTTATGAAGTACTTTGATTCTTTTTAGTTTATATTTTTGAAACTAAGGAAACATCAACACATTTTCCTCCCTTTAAAACCTATAGTTCAGTGTATCTGAAAAGCTAGGTTGTTGCTTAGGAAAGCTTATACATTTCTGAATGAGTTAGTTTCCCAAGTGCCACACTGCTCTGCCTTCTAGTTATAGCTCAGTGGTAAGCGTGCTCACCCAAGATGCTGGAGATCTGGGTTCATTCCTTCTTTGCAATACTAAGAGCACGGACACTAACTTGGATATCTCATCTGCATCTGAACAATTCACCTTGCATTTTATATTCATTGGATTAACCAGATGGAGAGCGGTGAAGAAGCTTCTGTCTCACTGAGAACAACAGCTCAGGATCCAACCCAGGTTCACTGCCTTTCTGGGTAACAGCCATCTCTCTTAAGAACACATATTCAAATTGTTTCTCTTGGTCTCACATATTTCTTATTCTTGACTGCCCAGGAGGCCAGCTTAAAAATGATTTCTGGAGAAGGGCCACTATTTAGAATTATTATCCTTTGTTCAGTCCATCAATATCAAACTTTGATAACACCCAGAACTTTAGGCAGATCATATTTGTGTTATCTACCTTTGGTTGCTTTTCTTTCTTCTCTAGCTGCTTAGGTGATATGCAGTTTATTTAATTAATTCAAACTTTTACATTATCTACATCTTTAATGGCAATTAGAATATTTTATCTGTTCCATCCCACTGACGTTGGTATATAAATTATATCTGTTAAAATTATTAATGGTGGTCCTAATTCTTATAATAATAGGTGCCATATAGATTCCTGTACTGTATACATAAATATAAGAGTGATCAAAAACTTTTGGCATTGGATTGCTGTCCAAGCCTTTTATTCCACAGCACTTATTGTCCAGTTCTTAAACTAGCTACTTATTCAGACATTTCCATTATTTCTTCTCCATCCTGTCAAATCTGTAATGTTGATATCTTCAAGACAGTCCTGTCAGTGAAATAAGGTCATCTTCTTCTTGTCCTTATAATCTTTCTGTTTGTATGTTAATGTGTTTTTTTCATTTATTCTCGTCTCCCCCAAAGAACAATAAAAACAAATATATTTTAGTCAAGTCTCAGAGATCAAAAAAAAAAAGAGACCAAAAATCTCATTAGCCAAGAGGGTGCGAATTCAAAAGTATAATAGCCCAGAGTATTACAACTCAGTCAAACAAGAACATTAAATAATCTCCTGCAAAAAGTCACATACTTCACTCTCCTTATCCCAGGAGTCTACCATTTTTTGCATGCAAGATTTTGACATTAAAAATCAGTGTCTGTACTTATCAAGATTCCTCCTCTTTAATTCTGTGTCCTTCGGCACATTTTGTGTCCTTTGTGCACAACCTTATTTTCAACATTTTTTTTCCAAATTGTTGAAGCTTTAGGCTTTCTTTAAGGCTACTTTTGAATGCTATGCATAGATACGGGTTAACCTTACCCCTTTTCTCCATAAGCTAGATTTGTCAAGGACAAATGTTTTTTTCTGGCTTGTTGAATAAAACACATTTGCTCCATTTTTATTGTCAAAGTACCAACTGGAACAGATAGGGAGTACTTTGCAATAACTATTCTATTATTAACAAATCATGTATTGTCATCTTTTTCCTTTTCACTGACCTATTTTTTCCAATTTGATACTGTGTATACAACATAAGTATCTATTCATTCATTTATGTTAATTTATCAGCACAAAACAGATTCTGACATTTACCCATGACAGTATTACCCTAACAGCTAAAAGAAATATAATAAAATTAAATGCTTATAATACATATGCATTATAAAGTAAAGCACAACACAAACAGTTTAGAAGAGGCCTGTTTTGCCTTGTGCATAATAAGTGATTCTGCCATGACATTAGCTTAGCTTCAATACTCCCTTTCATGGAGTGACTTCTATAATTAAAGATAAATGGTAGGTATTCTGGTAGGTGGCGAGCTCTTTATTAGAAGTACAAATAAAACAGCAACATTAGATAAGTTTTAAAAATGAATTCTTTCCTGTCGCCCATTAAATATCTTGCTATGTCTCAGTGCACAATGTCATTGCAACCTGGCACTGGAAGAGATCTTAATATTACACTCATCTGAACACAGTGGCATGCCAAAGAAACAATTTGGTAGATGCATATTTTAATTAACTGCTTGACTACTGCAGGATATATCAGGTATCTTCAATCCTGCCAAATGTAGTATACCTGATACAATTCAAACATAAACTATTGAGTTTAGTCAGTTATTTTAAAATGGCAGCCTAGGAATACTTGGAGGGAAGGGATGGGAAGATGGTACTTACCAGCTCTTTATTTATTTTTTTCAGCAAAATTACATTTCGAGACTTAAGTCTCTCCAAAATATGGATGGTATCCTTCATTGGCTTGATTATAAATTCAGGTCACAGCTGATTTTTGACAGGTGTTTGACTGTTATCTAACAAAGCTTATGCCTCTCTGAATGAGTTAGTCTTTGAGGTGCTACTTTGCCTGTCTTCTGACTAACTCCTCTCTCTACTATCACTATAGCACTGAAACTTCATCTGTTTCTTTGAAGTCACATAATTTTAGAGTAGTTTAAACTGAATCACAATTATCATTTTTGCATGCTGCATTATGTAACTGAGAAAAGCTCTTAGTCAAATTAATGAGTTTGCTCTTGAATTTACTTGTGTAATTCAAATTTAGCCAATGAATTTGAGAGGAAAACAGGAACAAATTCTACCTTCACTACATAGGTGTAACTTGCATGAGAACTGAAGCAAAAGCAGAATTTGGCTCACAGACAGAACCATTTCACCCTCAGCTACAGTACCTGAGTTATTGGTAAATCAATGGGCCTTCAGCAAACCTGAGTTTAAGAGCTTTACTGAGCCTTTAAGGCACATCTACACCAAACTACATCAGGTTTTGGTCAAGCACAGTGGACACCTATACACGTAGCAGAGGCCTACTCCAATGTGTGCTAATTAACACATTGGAGCAGACTCAATTAATTGAGTCTGCTGGAGCATGTCTCCATGACATGTCTATTCACCATCCCCATGCTTCAAAATGGCAGTGGGGTCACTTGAACTAAAGCTCATTGAACAAGCTTTAATTCAAGTACTCCTGCCACCATTTTGAAGTGTGGGATGCTGAATACATGTGATGCTAAGGGGACTTTAATTTAACTAGAGTGATTCAAAGAACCCCTTTCTCCTCCCGCCCCAGAGCATGTGTATAGATGCCCAGTGACTTGGGGAACAGAAGCAGTAGTACGGCTGCTGTGCCATATTTCACAGTAACATACTCTCTTCTTCGATGGACAAATTCTGTTGTCCAGTGAGAAAGGTTACCCTCTCTGTGGAGCTGAGCCCAATGTTAGTGTGGGGCAGAAGAGTGCACAATATTATATTCTATTCAAACATGTAAAAGTAGATTACTTGCACATAGCATCACCCATCTGATCAGACACTTTCAAGCTCTTCAAGTGTAGCCCTTCTGATTATGACTGTAAACACTGCACTGAGAAATAATAAACATGGAACCCCACAATGTATAAAATGTATTTAATTGAATTTATACATGGATTTATTTTCCCAGAAATACAGCTCAACAAATTTAGACTAGACACTAAGAATCATTTGGGGTGCCGTCCACATTTATGCAGCCCATGCAGTTCTGGACATACTACTTTTGTAAGGCTAACAGAGGTGAAAAAGAGTACCAAACTTTACACTGAAGTGAGTAGACGTAGATCTCAATGCACAGCATCTGGTGATACTGTGATAGATGGTCACTTTTCAGAAGAGAATCACACTTTAATGTTTGTTTTCTAGTGTCCACTTCATCATATTTATTTAGAAACAGATATAAAATGCAGATCTCTCCTGACTGAGTCTTGGATCTTGGCCAGGTCTTTGTATAGATAAGCTACCAGGTTTTGCATTTTGAATCTGGAATACCATATTTACTTGAATATAAAATGAGCGTGAGCATAAGATGACCCCCCCAATAATTAGATTCCATATACAGAAAATTGATACATCTGTTATATATTTTTTCATGCATAGAATCTAATTATTGGAGGTTTACCTTGAATTTGTCTTCCTCACCCTGTTACACCAAGGAAAGTACATCTGGGAGGTCAGGTGACACCCTTGCTTTCTGCCCCCACAACTTCTTCCCCCTCCAGTCCCTTCCTCTACCCCCTTACTGTCGGATCCTTCTCTCCCTGAGCACATGGAAGTGAGGGGCAAATTGGAAAACACTGACTTTTGAATAAACATACCTGCAGTAATTAGTTAATGTAGAATTGATACATTTTACCTTTTTTGAAACTGCGGCAAGTTTAGCACAGGTACTCCACAAACACACTTTTAAGCAGCACTTTTGTACTTACTTATATATAATACAAACTAGTCATGATTTCGGTCCAAAGCCAAAAGGTTCATATAGTTCATTGGGTTGGGTCCTAACTGAGTCAGCTGCATTTCAAGTCAGGGTGACCCCACAGCTCAGCATTGCTTACTATGTGTGTGTACTCCAGATACTCCACCACATAGATCCATGTGCTAATTAGACCCCAGTCATGCCTGGAACTAGGTGTTCTTGTCACCAGTCCTGTGATCCTCCAAAAATGTATATGCAGATGAGACACAGGGCAAGTTGGTCCTCATGGAGGACAGGGAGCAACAAGTTGGGGTGGGGACAAAAAGGGGATTCTGGGACATTGTTTTGGGGCCCATTTGGTGATGTTTGCAAGATATTTTCTTCTGGTGAAGAAACAAGAATCATTGGAAAGAAAAGATGCAGCTCAGCTGTGGGAGTGAAGAGGAGGTCAAAATGTATGCAATGCAGTGGCTCACCATGATTTCAAAAAGAGTCGGCATAGAATCATAGAATCATAGAATCAATGAGTCGGAAGAGACCTAGACAGATCATCTAGTCCAACCCTCTGCCATGGGCAGGAAGGAGCACTGGGGGTGGCAGGAGTCATAAGACCCCAGCCAGGTGCCTATCCAGTCTCCTCTTGAAGATCTCCAGGGAAGGTGAGAGCACCACCTCTCTGGGAAGCCTATTCGAGGTTCTGGCCACCCTTACTGTGAAGTAGTTCTTCCTAATATCTAACCTAAACCTAGCCTCCCTCAGCTTGTGGCCATTGTTCCCGGTGACTCGAAGTGGGGAGCCCAGGTGAACAGACTTTTCCCAAGTCCCTGCTGGTGGCCCCTGATAAAGTTGTATGCAGCCACAAGATTCCCCCCTCAGTCTCCTCTTGTGGAGACTGAAGAGATTCAGGTCCCTCAGCCTCT
>NW_017729029.1:63765913-63779506 GCF_001723915.1 Gavialis gangeticus | reverse complement strand
CATAGAGGGGGAGCAAGACCTCTCTGGACCTGTTAGTGATGTACCTGTTGATGCATGACAGGCTGCAGTTGGCTCTGCCTATTGCTTCGTCGCATTGGTGACTCATATTCATCCTGGAGTCAATCCTGACTCCAAGATCCCTCTCTGCCTGTGTGCTGCTGAGAGGGTCATCCCCTAACCTATAACCATAATGCTGGTTCCCTCTCCCCAGGTGCAGCACCCTGCACTTGTCCTTGTTGAACTGCATCCTGTTCAGATCTGCCCACTTCTCTAACCTATCCAGGTCTGCCTGGATGCGGTCCCTGCCTGCCGGTGTATTCACTTTACCCCACAGCTAGGTGTCATCAGCGAACTTGAACAGGGTGCTCTCCACACCCTCGTCCAGGTCGCTAATGAAGATGGTGAAGATGGAGGGAGATTCCATGAAACACATACTAATATATATCTTATTGAGATGGGCTGCACTAACCTATCCTTGTGATAGGTTCCTATCAGTACGTTTGTCTAATATAGGCTATGTGGTCTATAGTTAAGCTCAGTGTTGGCTGCATTTAATCAATTTCATAGTTGGCTTCCGTTCCTGAGCCTGTGCTGCCTTTGGCAGCAGTTCAATGATAGACAATGTAGGTAATGAGGTTTCTCTGTATGCAATTGTAAGATTAGGAACTTTTTTATCTATGCTGATTGGGGGTTGGGGGGTGAACCTCATCAAATATTTGAATAAGTACAGTATTACTGGCCCAAATTAAGGCATAGGAAGAGCAACCAGCTGTTATGGTGATGAGCATAATTTTAAATATGTATAATATACTAATATGTCTTCACCCTTGTATTTCCACAGAAGTTAGTACAAATTACAGGTGAGCTAGTACAACTGACATCCCAATGATAAAAAATGTTTGTGGACACTCGGATTAGGTCTAACTTATGGCTGAATAAAACAGCATTAACAAAATGAGTAAAAACCATAATATGTTTTACAAGAATATTTATTTCCTACATGCGCCTTCCATGAACTAAAGGCCATCACTGAGTTTAATTTAGAAATTAGAAACATAGGGTGTAATTGATTATAGGTCTAACCAATTCTAGTCTTTATCTTGCTTTTCTTTCTTTGCATGCCAATTAAAAAACAAAACAAAAACAATATTTAGGATTTTTTGCTAGTTTTAGAACAAATGACCCTTTAAAGAAAGACTCTTCTGTGGCCCTGTCCTTGAACAGAATTGCTAGAGTCTGGAATTCAGGCTGAGTATGCACTGCGTTCACATCTTGGGCACAGAGGGCACGTGTACATGAGACACTACATCACACAGTGATGTAGCTCGTCACTACAATGATGTAGCATCGGCGGGCCTGAACTGTGATGCCAATGCTACTGCACAGTAGTAGTAAACTAGTGTGCAGTAGCTCATTGCTACTGTGCAAGAGGGTCAGAAACAACCCATACACCTCCAGAACTATGCAGTAACGGCAGTTACTGTGCAGTCATTTAGTACTTGCTAAGGTAAGTACGTGCTAAAGCAAGTACTAAATGACTATGCAATAACAACTGCGCAGTCGGGCACACATGTAGATGTGCCCAGATTGATGATGCTCAGAAAAACATGTAACTCCATTGATAAACTAGGACTTGGTTAGGACTCAGTGGTGTCTGAACTACCCTGTAAGTTTGTTGAAGGTTTTATATTAATGACTAACTCCTGCAGTGCTTAGTACGCTCTTAGTTAATAATTAATGCTGGCTCGTACTCTACATATGCTCCATCCTGAATTTAGAAATACACCAGTAGTCAGTCTCCTAAACCAACGTAGCACTCATTTGTTTTCCATGTAGGCTCACAGATCTTAAACTCAGCTTGTAAAGCTGAGGCCAGAGACCAGGGACCTTTTAGGTATGCATATCTGTCGAACTGTCTCAGGTTTCACAGCTTCTGTTAAATGGCCACCAGGTCTTTTCATCTCAGTCATATAAGTAAATGTCAGTAACCTCATCAAACTGTAGCAAACATTGAATGTAATGTACAGTGCAGAACTAAGGTACAAATTATAAGTCTTGTTTTTAAAATCCAGGTCATGCTACCCAAAAGAACAAAACACATTTGAAAAAAGGAGCAGGGTTTTTTACCACATCCCACCTAGCAAATGGATGCAGTTCACCTTGTCTGCTCCCTGGAGAAAAACATTTTGTTTCTGCTTTTCACAGCCCCAGGCAGCACACTGGCTCTGGAAATGTTTGTCTGGTAAATTAGAGTGGGAGAGAAAAAAAGTACAAGTTACATCCCTCAACTGCTGCCTGCAAAATAATACCTGTCTTCTTCCCTTTGACCTGTTAGTATTCCTGTCTCTGTACCTTGAATGATGCACTAGGTGCTTTAGAACAGGGACTAGAAGGTGAAAAACATTCTTACAAAGACAAAATGTGAGCAAAACTTCTTTCTTGCATCCCTAGTTTATTGTCATGGTGCTTTTAGGATGCCGTCACGCTGCCAATGCCGAATCACTCTCTTCTGTATGTTCTTGAGTGTTCTGTCCACTTTAATTTAAAATGACTCAAATGACAGGGTTTTCACTTCTTCCCTGGGGAGCCTGAACTGTCTTGTAGATCCCACCATGTGAAATTCTCTCCCCTCCTCCAACACATGGCAGATGAAATTCCCTTTGCTTACAGTGAAATTAAGCATTCTATGACTGTCACCAAGCAGACAAAATGAGCTGCTACAACTCATAGTAGCTATCCATTCCTGGCAAAAAGTTGCAGTAACGGTCAATAGTTGTAATATATGTAAAGTATACTCCTACAGCCTGGAGAAAAGAGTGACAATGCAGCCTATAAGTCAGGGATGAATCACAGTTAAACCCTTAGCAGGAGGCACAGTAATGGTTTTGTTGGTAAGGCTAAATGCTGCAGAGTGCAGAGTATAAATTTTATATGTATACTTTACACCTTTAGGATAACTGTAATAGAGTTAAAGAAGAGTTTTGGATAAATGTCCTTTAATTTTTAAAAATATGCCTTAAGTTTAGTTGAAGAGAAGTTAGAATACTGCTTACTTATTAAATTAGGGGGGCTGGAGGAAGATTTTTTTTTCAAGTAATTTCTTAAATAGTAGCAACATTATTGAGAGGGGATAATACATATAAATTGAGTGTAAAAGATGCTATATTGAGGGTCATGAGGTTCTTGTGTGTGAAGATGTACAATATGGTTTCTGTATACATATAAACTGACTAAACTTTTGAAAGGATTGCATGTCTATCTTTTACACTTGAATCCTCATTCATTTCTAATCATAATTATGGTTGTAGTCTCTCTTTACTGAATAACCTAGAAGCACTTTGTTGATCCATTCTAGGACACATCTACAGCATAATTATTGAACTTCTGTCACAACATCTAGTGACAAACGCATCTGATTGAGATGGAAGCAGCTGGAGATTCTGCAGCAAAGGATACTGCTGAGCAATACACATGTTAGCTGCCTGAGGTTTAAACAGAGAGAGAGCCTGACACCACGTTAATCCTTAGGCTCTTGCACTGTCAGATAAGTCTTGCTGTGGAATAAAGCCATGAAGCTTTATAGATGTCATACACACAAGGCTAGTAAAGATCTGATCTGATAACACTATAATGGTATATTAATTAAAGATGGATTACAGTAGAATTTCTGTAGAAGGAGATACAACCTGATATCCACATTCCTGTCAAATGGATTAGTTATGATTAATATTGTAGAAGCAGCACAAATAAGGTACCCGCTTATACTCTTCAGAGAGATTTAGACCAGAAACTACATGCTACAACTAATAGATCTTGACAAATGGTGTAATATTCATTGGAGGAATTACGGGTTACTATATTTCAAATAATTCCTCAGCATCCTGCTAGTTATTTTGGCTTTCTTCCTAGACTGGGAATTTAAAAAGAGAGCCATAAAGAGATATCCGATTATAACTTTTGGCTTCCACAATGTTTTGGGTTTTTTTCCCCCCAACAGCCCCTTTCAAAAAGCTGTGACCTTTTTATCTTGTACTCTTAAAAAAGAATAAAGAAAAAATCAATAAGCAAAAAGCTTGAATATCTGTAAAGGCAATGGGCCCCATCATGGAAAGATGCACATAAAACTACTTGCGTGGGTAAAGTTTATAGTGCACATGCATTTGCAGGGTTGTGCTCTTTAAATTTGATATGTTCTGAGATGACATGCAGTTTTGGTGGCAGGAGCAACAACTTCTTGCTTACTAATTGCCTGTTTTGAAGGAAGCTTAGAATAGAGTAAAGGGCAAATGGCTGATTTGCTCAGCAGCCTGCCAGTGCAGATGCTTCAGAATTCTAAAACCACAGAATATCATTTGTTCTGTCACAGGAATTCAAAGGAGGTGACAAAATGACCTCATTATATTGGATGTTTGTAAGAATCCATAGCTTTCAATGCTTTTGCTTAAGTATTTTCTTATTTCCCCGCTACATTTATAGTTCCTCAATGCTCATTATATTTGCACTATGAAGTGTATTGTATAATTTATCCCTTGTAAAATCTTGACGTGCGTAGCCATATCCTCCCTGTTTCTTATAAAGGTATTTCTGATTAGACAAAGCAAAAATGAAATTAATCTTTTATAATATATGTACCTCTTTCATATAAATTACAGTGTATTTTAAATAAAATCACAATCATCCATCTCTCCCATTTTGATGCGTGTAAGGCAAAGTGTTCACAACTGAGGAAACAAGTCCAAGTGAGGTGGTGCAGGCTCCCACCCTGGGGGTTTTTAAGAGGAGGTTGGATGACCACCTTACTGGGGTCATTTGACCCCAGTGCTCTTTCTGCCATGGCAGGGGGTCGGACTAGATGATCTGCTCAGGTCCCTTCCGACCCTAGAAACTATGAAACTATGAAGTCACACGTGCCTTATTCTCTTATTTTAAGTGTAATCAGCTTGACTTTGAAATCCTTCTCATATATTGTAAGATATTTTATTACATTAGTGCAGTGGTTATAGTTAAGGGGACACTTTCATCATACCCTGTTCTCTTGCATTTAAAACAAATTACACTTTGGGTTGAAATATCTCATGCTCGTTGCTATGTTTAAGGTAAATGTTTTAGAAAGTGGTAAAATTACATCTTTACGTTACGCTGTTCTTACATAGTTGTTGGAGGCCTGTAGGTAGTACTGAAATACATAAATTATAACAACAACAGAGCAGGAGTGTCTGCAAGATGAGTTCTTGTAAAATCAAAGGTAAAACCTGTTTGTATGAGGTTTCCCATGGTCACATGCTATTTGTGAATCTGCTATATTGTTAACAGCGGGGCACCGCATACGTTTGAAATGATACAAAATGAGAAATGCAACATTTTTTAGATACTAAATTTCACACATGAACATACACATGAATTTTACCAGAACCACTGGAAATAAATGCTGCTTGTGTATTTTCTTTTTCTTTTATTTACAGGATAAGGAGCATTAGTGTAGAGTACAATTCCGCTCCCCTTAAATTAATGGCACTAACAAAAATTCTTGTTTGATTTTTATGAACTTCTATGTTTCTCTTGGAAGCTGGGGCCAACCCAGGAAGATAGTTTCATACTTTAAGTAACACTGTCGTAAACCATTTATATATATTTAAACAGAAATAAAGTGGTAAAAGGCGCTTGAGACTTTTGCAAAGGCTGGCTGAAAGTTAGGGTAAAGCTAATATAGCAACTAGCTTTTAATCAGCAAGAAAGATAAAATGTCTGAATAGAAATGAAAGCCCAAAAATAGACAAATATTGTTTACAAGCTGTTCATATTCTAGGTTTCTTTTATGAATATTTGCTCCTGGGCACTCATTATTTACAGGGATCTTATGGAAATCATTTGTATGGAAATCTGTGAGGCTTGGACTTCTTCCACCAGGAGGTTAGGGCATTCCTCGCATCACTTGAGATAAACCTATAGGACTGAATAACAGGCAGTATTCATAGACTTTAAATCAAGTTCCAGGGAGATTGTGGCCTCAGTCACTAGGGACAGACGTTCAAAAACCCGGAGCCTGAATTGGTTTATTCTTTGCAAGTTAGTCTAATCCGCCTAAGTTGAACTGGCTTGCAACTGTACAGACATTCCCTGTGGACTGAAGAAATGCAGGCACATGCATGTGCTATAGCTTAGGCTAGAAGCTAGAGTGGGGCACTAGAGCAGCCCTCTATTCCCTTCCACAATGATGAGCTGGGGGGGGCATAGGCAGACCCCAGCAGGATGATTAGAGAGGGGTGTAAACCCCCACCCTGCCTGCACCATCCCAGGCTTTTCCCCACTTGCTGTTCAAGGGGTGGGAGTGTCACCAGCCCCTGGGTAGCACTCTGAGGCAAAGGGTGGGGGGTGCAGTGCATGCATCAGTTGATGATAATGATATTTTCAATTTCCATCTCCCTCCTTCTTCATACTGTCTGCAAACTTGACAGGCAAAGGAGCCAGCAGGGGACTGATAATAAAGCATTTAATAGCCCATCAACAAAACAAAAGCCTCTCTTATTAATTCAAGCTCTTCTTAAACAGCTTTTTGCAAGAAAGAAACAGAGGGGCATTGCCAGATGACCAGTTGATTAGCTGCAAAAAGCCCTAACTGGACACTGTTCTGTCTGCCTCTCCCAGTAAAACTGGAGACACACATACACAGACACCTCTCACTATTAGCTAGTATACCACAGGGTCCATGGGGCTGGGGTCCGTGCTGGGGGAGGTGGGAGGGATGGAGGGGGAGATCCCTGCTTGAGTGGCGAGGTCAGGGGGAGGGGGTTGGGGAAGCCAGGTAGACCTTGCTGTGCCTGCAGTCTTTGCTGGAGCTCCAGCTAGGGAGCAGAGAGTACATCCCAGCCCAGCCCATGGCTGCAAAGCATCTGGGATACTGGGGGACTCTGGTTTAACTAAAACCAGAAAGGGGTCTGGGACAGACATTGCATAAACTGGTTTGACCCAAATCAGCTGTCTGATTCTACCTTCAACCAGGTTTATTTTAAAGCAGTTTTAAACCATTTTGAAAGTGGTTTATGTGGACTGAACTTATGTTCTGTTACAGGTTTAAACTAGTTTCTGATCACTTAAACCAGTTTATGTGTAATGTCTGTCCCTAGCCAGTATAGTTCATTAAGCGTAACAAGTAGAGGGAAATAAAGTGTTTCCTAGTGCTCTAGCAAGGGCCCAAAGACAAAAAAGATGAGGGGAATGAAGATTGAAGTTCACCATGAAAATGAGTCTGCTTAGAAAGGAAACAAGCTTAGGGCAGGTCTTCAGTGCAGGTTCTTTAAGTTTGTTCACAAACAGCAATCAGTATTTTTCCTTTTAAAAATAGTTGGCATATATGCATTGTGTAAACACAGAGAAAAGTTGCCAGATGATGTGGTTTAACTGTTTGCAGTAAATAGCCTGTTCAGATTCTTTTTCTTGTTGTTGTTCATACGTTATTCATAACCGGCCTTTTTTGTTTTATTTTGATCTTTATTGTACATAACTAGCCACCTGGGACTTCTTTTTAAACAAGAGAAAAGCAGAATAATATTTAAGGAATGCTGTACAAACATCTCTGGCTCAAACTTCTGCCTGAAGATATTCCACAGGTGTTCTGAAGGCCTCCATTTTCTATTTGAAAAAATAAAAACAAAAAAGCATCTCACTCATAAAGGTAACAATAGTAGATGTAAATTCTCATTTCCTTAAAGTACTATGTACAGTATTGATTTCTTTGCAGGGATAGGGGATGTTATTGTTGCTTTTCTCAGTATTGGTCCATTCCTCTGACCACAACAATGGGCAGAATTTTTGAAAGTGTCACAATGATTCAGAAATCTAAGATTGATTTAGTTTTGCAGTGTAATTGAATGACAGATTTTTAAAAGTATGTAATGGCTTAAAACTGAAAGTAGATGCCTCAAGAGATTTTCATAAGTGCTTAATTGCCGAGCTCTTATTGAAATCTTTACACTTCTAAATACCTTTTAAATATATGGATTGTAAGCACATGGGTACACCTAAATCAGTTTTGACAATAGGGATTGAAATAACTTTTGTGTACTAGGTCCCTATAAGAACATTCTTACTCCACATGAAGAGTGCCTCTGTGCAGTTTGACACTGTTTTTTTTTTTGTTAAATGGATACAGTTAAATTGTATATACTGTTCATATATGTTTTGCATTGTTTATACAAAGTAAGTACATCGACACAGAGAGTTAGTGCAAAATGGCAATTGTAATCCATGCTGCAGCATGTTTCACAATAGACTTCCTATCCTGTTACAGGAACTGCAACAAGGCAGCCATAGCAGCTGATCTTGTCCTGCCCCAGTCCAGTGTCACAGGACCCTTTCTCTCTCTCCTGACACACCTTGATGTTATGTATCTGCTAATTAGGGAGGCTGTCCCCAGAGTCTGTAAGTGGGCTTAATGAGTTCTGACTCAGTCTAGCTCATTGGCACTGTTGGCACCTTGTTTCTACATTTGCTAAAATGTTGTGCCTTCAGCATCTCTTTTTCTGCACCGCACTTGCACCATTGCCTCCAGCATATGGATTAGAGATCTATCAACCCTAACTGTGCCTTAGGGAGGGGTGGATTAAGATTCATTGGGGCCCTGGACTCTGCCCTCCATTAACTGGAGCCCTTCCCAACCCATGTCGTGTCCCACAGCCACAGGCTCTATCCATGGCCAGGGCAGCAGGAGCAGCGGCCAGGGTGGGACACATTGTCCTCCAGGCCCAGGGCAGGAACACCAGCTGCTCCCACTTGCAGGTTTACCCTGGAGCCAACACCAGGGATGTGGAGCTGCTGCCCATCGGGCATGTGTGGTGCAGAATGAGTTCTGGAGGCAGGCCCTCACCCCTCTGAAATTCAGTCTGGCTACAGCTGCACCTGGCCAATGTACCGGATCATGGCTGGGCCGGCCAGGAACTGGCTGCACTTGGGCTGCCCCACAGCTGGCAGTTCCAGCCACACACTGTGCATAGCTCCACTCCCTGCTGCTGGTGACTCCAGCTGCTCCCAGGGCTCTGGCACGGTCATGACCCCCACCTGGCAGAGGCAGATTAAGATTCATTGGGGCTCTGGGCAAACAGAAAATTAGAGGTTTCCCACACCCCATTATAAACATGAATGTATCAAAAAGCATTAATAAATAGACCCACTAAATGTTTACACAGTGCATTAATAAATAAAGCACAGCATGCAATGTCAAAATTAACTGCTCAGTTTTGCCATACACAAAACTAAATAAAACAACTGCCTTAGGAAAATTACTCAGATGCATGGAATCACCATAAATGTATAACAAAAGTGTTTCAGTGCTTCAAAATGGTGGCAGGGGTCCTTGAACTAAAGTTTATTGAATGAATTTTAGTTCAAGTGCTGCCACCACCATTTTTAAGTGCAGGGACACTGACACATGAGAGACCATGGCACTTTAATTAGAGAAGTTCTCAGAGCCCCTGTAATTAAGGTGCCACTCCCAACCTGCAGAGCATCTGTAAAAGTGCCAAAGGGCAGCTGCCTGAGCCTGTCCAGCAGGACTGAGGCCAAGGGGGAAGGTGTAAGCCTTCCTGGCAGCCCAGGGCTGAGTGGTCATTGGGCCAGGCTCTCAGCTGCCTGCAGCTCTGTCGCATGACTTGAGACCCGACCCATCTGTGTGGTGTGTCTGTGTCTGTGTGTGTCTGCGCTGGAAGGGACCTTGCAGATCATCGGGTCCAGCCCCGCCCCCACCGCCCCAGCCTATAGGCAGTTCACTCCTCACTCCCAAGCCACAGCTCCACCCCCAGCCCTAATGTTGCCCTCATTCCTGACAAACAGTACCCTACATCCGCCCCCTTCCTGAGGCTTCAACCCCCCCACACACCCACAGCTCCCCACACCTTCACAAATAACCCTCCTCCCGCACATAGTTAAAAAATAGCCTCTCAAGAATTACATACCCAATATCTTGTTTTTTAACAGTTTGTCTCATGATTTCGACAGGGTGGGGTTGGCAATACTGCATTGATTTTGTGGCCTCCCCAACCTGGTTGACTTCTGATATCTACAAATAAATAACTTGCTATTGTTCCATGGAAACCTCCTAAATTTGCATTCCTGCAGAACTGGTTTCTAAAGACTGGCTTTTTTATACCTGAAGGATTTCTGACCATCTTTCATATCTCTCACCATTTTTTATTTCTTTTTTTGCTAGAGAGAGGATGTGTATGTCCAAAAACTTGCAAATAACAACCTTTTTGCAACAATTTAGTTAGTTTAATAAAATATATCACATCTTTATGGTGCCCGGCAACCAAGGCCCACTGCATCACACATGCCCAGGCTGGCCCAACCACTGGTTTTGTCCACACTGAGCTTGGGGCCCCTGGGCCTGGGCCCAGCTGGCCCATGTGTTAATCTGCCTATGCTTAGGGACACTAGTCATAGCCTTCATATTCCACCATACCCACACCCATGCTTTGCTGGTACTGCTTTAAGTTTATTCACTGGGATTCCTGGCCATGTCCCTACATCAGCTTCCCACAGGACTCAATGCATGAAGTACCTTCCCAAGACATGGATCCCACCCAAGTACATGGCTTCCAACCACCCCTTATAGCCACACCCCATCCTTTGGTCAAATGGGAAAAAAAATCAACTGACCAGATTCAAACTTAAACAAAAAACTCACCTTTGGTCACTAGGTGCTGTAAGAACCCTATCCCCAATCTATAGGCTTCCGCCTACCTTCACTTTACCTTTGTGAGTGTGCTGCCTAGACTGAAAGGAGCTTTTTGCACTCCAGAAGTCTGGGGCAGATTGTGTGGTCTAGGCTTATTTACTGCTCTGACTCCTGCTCACCTGTCTCGAGTCCTTTTAACTAGGCTTAGGGTTTTCTACTCAATCAGTTAGCCATGTTGTTCTTCTAAGTACCCCTGATATAAGGCTTCCTACCTCCTAGGGAAGCTGCCTGGACAGCAAAGTTTCTGCTGTCCTTGGACTGCTTCACTGTTGCTATGCTTTCACCCCTGACTCCAAATCTGAACACCCGTTGCTTCCTTTTCCTTCATCCTTATGACAAGGTATTTGGCAGAACTCAGATTTGTTGGAATGTGACATGGTTACATCACTAGCACTCCTGCTAGGGCCTTAAACTTGTGATATCTAGGCTGCCAACCATGTGCGTTAGCACTCACATCACTCCCAGTCCCACACCTGTGGCTGTCCCTGCTCAGACTTCAACCTCTGCCACTGCCTCGCATCTCAGATAATTGGAACTCAGTTCCCACAGGTATCTGACTTGGTTTGCTCCCTGACTTCACTCTGTCTAGTGTTTCAGCCCTGGCTTGGACTCTGACACTCTGGCTTTGACCCTGGCTACCACTTGGGCCATGATTAATGGCTTGTGCAAACCACTAGCCAGACTACATATACCTTGGTATGTGACACTGGCCTACAGCAGTTTGAGCATTCAAAGGCTCCTGCTTCATTCTCTTGCTCCTTATCCTTCTGGAAATAAAAGGGCTAGGGCTTCTTGTTATACTTCCCCATGTTAGTCACTTAGAACATAGTCACTGTAATTTAGCAGTAGCACAACCCACGGGCATGACCCTGAACATACTCTGCTCACACACTGTCACACTCCAAATCCAGAAATACCCTGGTGAGGTTGCTCCATGGTCATGCCCAGTGGTGGCTCTTAAGTATGTGGGAGACCAAGAAATTGAAAGCAGCTGCTGGGGGTCATTGCTGAGTAGCCTTTCCAGTGCATTTCTGGGTGCAAAGTGCACCTCTGGGAGCAGGTGGGTAGGATGTTTTCTCAATTTTTCAGGACATGCTGTGGTGTAAGCAAGCTCTTAGCTGTTTTTGAAAATCGTATTCAATATTTTATCTCTCTGTCTACATCAAAAGCTTATTTGTTACTTTTCAATAGCATATTATAGTATGCAAGGCTGGGGTAGGGTGGGGTAGGTTCTACCCTCTCACATTTTGAGTAATATTAGGACTATAACAGTGTTCAATTATTAGTGATCTATCTCCCTGATTACTTCAGAATGAAACGCAATACTCCCTTGTAGTATAACAAATTAATCTAAGCTATTTGGGTTCTGTGGCTAATAAAAGATTATATCTGAGGGATGTCTGATTGTTGGTATTTTTTACCAGGTAGAGAAATTTATTGTAAAGTAAGGCACTGATAAAAACTTCTTAATCCTGACACAGAATTGCTTCACAGCACTGATATTATCGTCCGCCAACCATTAAGAGTTGTTGGTCCTGAATCCAAGAGTGAATTGATTTTTTGTCTTTATGCTGCATGTGCCAGACAGCTCTGTTTTATCTTGAGAACACAGAATATGATTTCCCTCCATTTTATTTACCCTGGCAGCATTTCCAAAATATATAAAATAATCACAAACTCAGCACCCTGCCAAGTAATTGGACTTTCCTGGAGCATTTGGTATATAATTTATAAATAAAGGATAAGAATTTTTTATTAGCTTTCAGTAGTAACAAGTATTTCCACTGGGATCTGGCTCATAAATAATACTGTTTTTTGACTCACACACCCATACTCATGCTTCCTTTGTTCCCTCAACTAAGCTGTACAATCAGCCAGTATTATTCATAGCTCCCAGACAGCCTAATTTATTAGTCATGGTCAATTTATTAGGTACTAATTTTTTCCTTTTTTTTTTGCTTTTAGGTAATCATGTTACTAAAAAAAGAAATCTCCAAAAGAGAGGAAGCACATATTATGTATTTTTTCTCCCAGGTACATAGTAATGAATCCTGAACCCAATTCTGATTTCATTTACATCAGTGTTTTATAAACCAGGCCCCTTCCTTATGCTTCAGAGTTTTCCAGTCAAAGTACAATATGGGAATGACAAGCGGTGGGTGAGACTGTCACCTGTTTACATTTAACTAAAGTAGCTATAAAAGTCCCTACCAACCCTGAGAAGATTTTCCTTGGCTCTGCTGTAAAAATTCCTGCACAGCCCCTCTTGTAACTCCTGACACCACCATGACTGGGGCTGGAGAGCAGCATATCTAGGGTCAGCTCACAGTGTTCTAGGCAGTGCTGCCATCATTAGGAAACCCAGAATGGGCTGCTGTTACTTAAAAGAAGCTCTGGGCTTTCACCCCACTTACGCTGATGGGCATTTTGGGGCCACAAGCATCCTGGATTTTGGGGCTGGGGCAAGAGGCTAGGGTGGAGAAACAGAGGACTTCACATCTAGAATAGGCTAGATATCAGGAGCTTAGGTTAGATATCAGGAGGTGCTACTTCATGGTCAGGGGAGCTAGGATCTGGAACCAACTTCCAAGAGAAGTGATGCTGGCTCCTACCCTGGGGGTCTTTAAGAGGAGGCTAGATGAACACCTTGCTGGGGTCGTTTGACCCCAGTACTCTTTCCTGCCATGGCAGGGGGTCGGACTTGATGATCTGGTCAGGTCCCTTCCAACCCTGCCAACTATGAAATTATAACTATGAAAACAGGTGAAATACCAAGAAATCATCAGTGGGAAAAAATGTATTGTTTTCGTGATTTTCCCTCCATTACTTCCTTATTTTTTATTTTTCTTCAGCCACCTACATTC
>NW_017729029.1:63757752-63760913 GCF_001723915.1 Gavialis gangeticus | reverse complement strand
TCTCATTCTGGTTTTCTTCTCATATATATATTTACATATATAGATCAGAAGATAAAACCTTTTGGGGGGTAGGGGAAGTTTCAGGTAAAGCCTGTATTATGGCACTTGGAAGAATAAACTATACATAGCTATAACAAGAGATAAAGAAGAGATAGAGAGCACCATGGGTGCCTGGTGCCACCTTAGTCGGGGGGGGCATGTGCCCCCCCCCCCAGTGACCAGTCCAGAAGTGGCCCTTCACATGGAAGTCGCCACAGTGCTCCCAGAAATGGCCATGGCACTCCTGATAGTGGCCACAGCACTTCATCCAGTGCTCCTACTCCCAGGCCAGCACTTGCGGGGGGGCACCAGCACTCCCACCTACCTCCCCTGCCCATCACCTAAGCGGGGCAGTATGGCCTGTCAGAGGGTGTACCAGCTGTCTCAAGGGGTGCATGTGCACCCACATGAACCCTCTACACATCACCACTGGAGAGCACCATGAAGAACCAGCTGAATAAGAATTCCCTTTTTCTATATATATTCATTATTACCATGTCCCATCTTGTCTCTGCTGAATAGTCCTCTACCGGGTGCCTGAGAGCTCTGTATAAATTGCCACATGCCAAGAGTATCTGTGCTTTTGGCATTATCCAATTAAATGGCATTTCTTGGATATTCAGTATGAAATGTTGCTTTATGTGGTATGCCACAGGTGACTCAAAGGCTTAATGCATAGTAAAAAAAATGAGGTACATTGATATAGGTGCAGAAGTGATGTCAGATATCTCCCACACTTTTTGTTAAGTAGGGATGTTGTGGAGGCAAAGCTTTGTTTCCAAGGAGATAAGAATGAATGAAACTAGTGTTATTTTTACATAAGGGGTGAATGACAGCCTTGTACTGATGCGGATTAATAAAGAGGTTAAATGCAGTTTAGTAAGAAGCAGTTCTTGAGGCTTGATTAAAAAATGATGGATAGATGATAATCTCTCTGGAATGAAAAAAGTTCCAGGTCAAAGGGCAGCATGGGAGAAGACATACAAACAAGGAAGAGACATCTGAAAAGATGAAATTCATTTGCTGATATTGGAAAGGTTTAGACTTTTTAGACAGAACATAACTGAAGAGCCTCAAAGACTGGAAAATAATTTGCTTCAGCTTGGTGTATGGAAATAGAGAAGGAGTTAACAGAGATTTTTAAAAAGCACATAGTCCAAGTGGTATTTAAGGAACACTATTTTAGATATAGTACAATGAATAATCTGAAGGGAGTAAGATGGGGATTGAGGGTCCGGAAAGGAGGAATATGGAATTTTTGAGGGAATATGGAATATGAAATATTAGAAGGGATAATACAAAGCACATGGTGGTAAAGCTGCACTTAATGTGGTTTTTAATCATAATCTCTGTTAGACACCCCTTGCCATAGTTGATAGAACTACTTAAAAGGAAACTATGAAGAAATCAAAAAATCCCCAAATCATGTCTGTATTTTGGGCTCATATGAGTAATACATTCTTCTACCCTGTCTTATCTAGGAAGTTGCAAATAAGATTGGCTGGATTTCAAGGTCCATTGGGACTCCAATATAAGTCCCACTTAATTCCCATGTGTAATTTATTTTACAAGATTCATTCATGGGAAATTAATTTAATTTACCTCCATGATTTTTAGTTTTCTTTATGTGTTTGGGTCCCCAGCCAGACTATATCTATCTATATATTATTGCTGTTGTTGTTGTAAAGCAAAACAAAAATTATAACAAAAATTACTTTCATTAAAAAAAAGATTTTTTTCATTCAGCCAGTGATATTTTGAATTTCATATGCATGCTATGCCTCACTCTATTACCATATTTTTGCATATAACACACTCTGGAATGAAATACACACCTTGTTTTTGAAAGACAAAATGAAGAAAACAAGATTTTTTCCGGAGTTATGGTCTACAGAGAGCAGAGACAGAGCTTAATCTTAAATTGATGCACCCTTCCTTTTCTGCTTAGCTACAACCCTGGATGCTGCAAGGCGAGTCTCCATGGGCAGTGACAAGTGTGCAGCTCCCCAGACTAACTCACAGTGCTTCACAGAAAGCACCAGGAGTTAGACTGATCTTCCCGACCCAAAAGACATTCACTGTTGGGTCAGGAGGGTGGAGGGGATCAAGCTTCACTTCGGAGCTGATTCAGTGAGAGAAGCTGCATGTCTGCAGGCCCCCTCTCCCAGCTCTGATGCTGTCTCAGGATGGAAGTGGGGGAAAGAAGGGGAGGGAGGTCCATGCTGGGTTTTGCCCAGCCTGTGCTGCTGTGGGGGAGGGGGTAGATTGAAGCCCCACTTCAGCCCCACTTTGCTCCTTGAGCCCATCCCTGCTCCTGGCACATGCTGACACAAGGTAACGAAGATGCTGTGCTTTGGAGCACCTTCACCTGAACCCTCATGTAATGTGGGTTCATTTGTGATGTGACTGGACACTTTTTTAAGTACTCTGCAGCTATGCATTTCTGTTGGTGCATAGCTGTAGGGTGGCCAATCGTGCAACAAAATGTCACTTCTATTAATGCCCCATGGGTGGACCCATGATTCTGAAAAGAGCTCTAAATAGCTGTAAAATAGGAGAAGAGACCAGGAGACCTAGCAGACAGCAGAATTGCTGTAAGAAAGATTAGGATGATTAGCAGACCATCAAGATCATTAGAAAAGCAAGACAATCATTAACAGCTCTAGAGTAAAGAACATAAAATCAATTGACTCCCTCACCTGGCTGAATAGTAATACCATTGCTGCTGCAGTGTGGGGCAGGAATCAAAGCATGGGGTAGTAAAAAAATCTTCCTCACTTAATGAATGCACCCAAGGGAGTTGGAATAGATGGAGATCCCTTCCAGCCCTACTTATCTATGACACTTGAATTTTGGGAAACCAATTTGAGGGGTGTATGATATAACAGAAAATACAGTAGTTGATAGAAAATAAGAGGCAAATATGTACTGGTGCTGTGCCTCAGTTGTCCTTGAAACTGTGGTCACGGAGAACCGGACCGGTCACGGTGGGCCGAGGGTATACGAACAGGTGGGATTAGCGGTGGTTGAGTCTGAGCGGCACACAAGCTTATGGTTTTAACCAAAGGGGTTTATTTAACTTACGCTTTGATGGCGTAGGCAATTTCTTCGGTTACAGTATA
>NW_017729029.1:63751797-63757457 GCF_001723915.1 Gavialis gangeticus | reverse complement strand
GCTTTGTATCTAACTGAGCATGCCCAAGGTGGAAAAGTAGGTCACGCTTGATTGACAGGCCCTCGGGTCACCCAGGGGGCATGTGTTGGGTGGGCCTTGGAATTTTCCACTCAAAGACTAAAGTGCGCATGCTAGCTTTTGACTCTTCTGTGTTGTCAGCACCCATAACTTAAGATATTTCCATGACAGAAACTATAGAATATTTTCAGATATTGGTGCTGATATGCCCCCAGAACTGAGAAAAACTGGAAGAAAATAAGATAACCCTAGTCTATTTTTAATTATACTTATATGCAAAAGGATCTCTTATAGCTATAGATTTAGTACAGGACTAAACACAGCATTAACCTATCTCTGCTCCCAGTAAAGCTAGTGAGAGCTTTACCACTGAAATCAGTGAAGCAATGCTAACAAAACACTGAGTACTTCTGAAAATAGTTACCCAGGAATTCTACTTCACTGCTATATTACAGTTGTTCTAATCTAGTGATATCTAGAACATTTGCAATATGTGGCTTATGTCTATATCTGGCAATATGTGGGTTTCCATGGTCCACTTGCCGTTCCTCTGCTGATCACAAACCAACTCTATGTCAGCAGCTACTATTATTATTTACATATATACATAAATTTGTATTTTCATAGGGGTATTATGTTTTTTCCACCTTAATAGTAGGATACATAAAGGGGGTCTTATTCCCACTGCCCTTCTCCTTGTGTACCATTTATTTTAGTGATTAACAAAGTGCAAGGGATATATAAAGAACTGCCAGAGAGCAGAATTTTACACCCACTGTGCAGAAGGCATGAGTCACAGAATCGTAGAAAACAGGAATAAAAGGCACCTTAAAAGGTCATCTAATTCAACCTCCTGCTCAAGGCAAGATCATTTTTGTCTAAACGAAATGGTTTATCTCCCTATGCTTAAACATTTCCAAAGATGGAGATTTCACAACCTCTGGGTTAAATAAAAAAGGGGGTTGGGGGAGCTGAACCCCAGACCTTCAAATTAGAAGTTTGATGTTCTGTAGAAAAACAGATTTATCTTTTCCTTTTATTCTTCATTGAATATTCACCTCCCATTTATGTTGTTTGGCTTTTTTTTTCTGGTCACCTGTGCATGACTGCTTCTTCATGGCTCACTGAAGTTACCTTAAGAGTCCAATCCTTGAGTCACAGATCTGCCTGAAGAAGTTGCAGGTCTTTCTGCAGGAGAGGATAGGCTGCGATTCCTCTTCTTTTCCTTTCTCTATTCTCTCTTCTGTGCTTCAAGGGCAAGGTGTTTACTTCAAAATGGGCTGCTGCTTGGTTGAGGTTGAGGTGCCATTGGAATCAGCAGCCAGTTCCTCCCAGCTCTTGGGGAACTTGTACATATGACAGGGGTTTAGTCCTCAGGTTTTATTTTATGCCCCCTAAATTGAAACAGTGGGGCATAGAATAAAACTATGAGGACAAAACCATTTCAATTTTTCTGTCATGTTATGGCAGGGGCCCAATCCTTCTTTTATTTTTGTTGGAACTGGAGCCTGCCCTTGGCCGAGGGGCAAGCTGCCAGTGGACTGAGTGGCCCCTGAGCTGCAGGGAGCCCTCATCCTTCCCTCTGTGGTGGCAGCACCTCCTATAAGCTTCTGAGATGGGCTGCTAGCAGGCTGGGGGCTGCCCCAACTGGATCAGGCCAGGTGCTGCTTCTGAGTTGGGGCAGCCCCCAGCCTGCTAGCAGCCCACCTGGGTGGCCCTAGTGGAGCAGCACTACTACAGAGGGAGAGAAGGACTGGGATCCCCCACAGCTCAGGAGATGCTCAGCCCACTGGCAGCTTATCCCCTGGGCCATGGGAGAGGCAGGTAGGTGCCACCAAAAAAAAGAAAAAGGATTGGGCCCCTTGCCACTTCTGCCTTCAGCGGGCTCCTGCAGCTGACAGGATATCTGGGGCCAGCCAGGAATGAGCTAGCTTGTCCCTGGACCAGTGTGGGGAGAAGACAGGAGGGTGATTGGGTTTGCTGGTGGCCATAGAAGGAAGCGGGGATGGTGCACAGGGTGTGGGCCAGCCAGGCAAGCTGCTAGATGGCAAGGTGCTGTCCTAGCTCAGAGGCACCTGATCCAATGCTTCTACAAGTCTGCCTGGGCTTCCAGCACCCTGTGCACCATCCCTGCTGCGTTCTCCGGCCACCAGCATATGCTGCTTCCTTTTGGAAGAGTGTGGGGAGGCAGAAGGAAGGTGGCTGGGTGTGCTGGTGGCTGGAGAAGGTGGTGGAGATGGTGCATGGAGTGCTGGAAGCCCGGGCAGAATCAGAGAAGCATTGGATCAGGTGCCTCTGAATTGGGGCAGCACCTGGCCAGGTAGCAGTTTGTCTGGGCTTCCATTGCCCCGTGCACTGTCCTGGCTGCTTTTTCTGACCATGAACAAACCCATCCACCCTACTGCCACCTTACCATGCTTCCCCAGGGACAAGCCAGCCCATTCCTGGGTGGCCCAGGCATCCTGCCAGCCACAGGAGCCTGATGAAGGTATATTTGGTAAGGGGCCCAATCCCCCCTTTTTTTTTGGTGGAGCCTGCCCACCTCTCCCGCAGTTGGTGGGTGAGTTGACAGCTGCATCATTGCAACTTGCAATGTAGTTTAGTTTGCAATGATGCAAACTCATTAAACCCCCCCCAAACTCTTGCAGGTGTACAGTGTGACACCATTAAGCCGCACAAAGTAACATTTTCATTATGTGTATGTGATGGGCTAGCTGGCAGTGACCCAGGCCAGGGGTTTTGAAAGGGCAAAAGATGATTGGAGGATTTGGGATTCCCTTTCCTCACCAATCTGGTAATGATTTAGCCCAGGGGTTTTGAAGGGGGTAAAAGATGATTGGAGGACTTGGGATTCCCTTTTTACACCAATCAGGCCTACCATGTGGGAGATCTGAGTTCAAGTCCCAGCTGGGGTGAGCTAACAAGAAGCAAATCTTCTTGCAGTAGAAAGGGGCCATTGTGTTTTCCCCCCTTTTTACCCCTCCAGGTACCTAGGCCCTATATTTCCTTGTCATTTGACATTTTGTATTTTGTGCCTTTTTATATTTCACCAACCAGTATTGTTTGCTTTACTGTTTGTGTTTTATATTTTGTTAACCCTGTCTTTTGTCAATGATTGTAAGTGTCTAACCTTTGTTGAAATCTGCCCCCTTGGGGCATTGTAGTGTCCACTCTACCCTCTAATTTATGTCTGTTATGTTCCCAGTATTGTTCCCTCATTAACCGTATACCTTTTAAGTCCCCATTGGTGGTCTGGCTCTGCTCTATAGGGGGAGAAGAGTCGCTACACCTCCCACAGCACTTGTGCACCTCCTTTGATCCCTTCTAATAAAGAGGGGGTACCTCTTGGAATACTGCCCGGGTTACATGTACTTGGTAATGGTGTCACATATATAAGCCCTTGATGTCGGCATCTATTCTCCTGAGGTATGCCATCAGTGTGTCCTTGTAGTACTTCCTCTGGCCACCATGAGATCTCAGGACACAATTAAGCTGGGAGTACATAATTTTTCTTGAAAGTCAAGAGTTAGGCATCTGCACACAATTCCCATTCCAGTGAAGTTGGTGCTTGAGGATCACCAACTCAATGCTGGTAATATTGGCTTTAGCAAGTATGATGGTGCTTGTGCAGCAATCTTCCCATTTGAGGTAGAGAATTTTCTGGAGGCATTGTTGATGGTAGCTCACCAGGCTCTTGAGATCATGGTGGTAGACACCCATGTTTTACATCCCTAGAGAGTGGGAATGACACCTGCATTGTAAACTTGGATCTTTGTGTATTTCCAGAAATTGCACTCAATAAAGTCATACCAAAACAATTCAGTTTCTGAGAGAGTTGGCTACTGAGGTAGGGAAAGTGCTCAATTACTTCCAGGGTCTTTCTTTTGATGATAATTTGGGGAGGAAGTTCACATTCATGGCCTGGAGCAGGTTGATAGATCACTTTAGTCTTTCTGATGTTGAGAAAGGGGTCCAAAGTGTGGTAGACTTCTTCAAAGAATTTCATTGCAGTCTGAAGGTGTTTCTCAGTATGCTAAGGAGGGTGCAGTCATCAGAGTATTGAAAGTAAAGGATGGTTGTCTTGAGTACTTTGGATTAACAACTGAACTATTGTGTAAAAAATGGCTTCTCCTACTGAGACTGGCTATGTTGTAAATGTGGAACCTGATCCTGTCAGAGTGTTAAGTGTCCTCTAAAAAATATTTACCAGCCCAAGCTCCTTAGAGCAGTGGTAATCAAGCTATCTTGCCCTGCAAGCTGGACAAGTAGCATAGGGTCTGATTCCTGTGTGTGGGATCAGACTGCAGGCCAGATCCAGTGCAGAGCCAGCGTTCAGCATTGGCCCATGAATGGGATCCAGCATGCTGGCTTGACCCTGTGTACCTAGACATGCCCATGGAATGACCACATAAGTTGTCTCAATTGAACACTGGGATGACATAACACATTAGTCCATGTCATCTGGTCCTTAGGGCTTGCCATGAATCTGGAAATTTGGCATCATGGAAACAGAAATTAAGACTACCATGGATCACCTGGTGCCAAATTTCCAGACCCATGGGGAGGCCCAAGGTCTGGATGACACAGCTCCATGGGTGTAAGTGTCTTCATGTAGGCACCCACTTTTTATTTACAAGTCACACTTAAGCAAGCGTTTAGACACTGTTCTAATCAAACCCATCAAAATTGATGCACTAAGTAATTTTTTATGCCTAACTCCCTTTCTCAGTCTGGCCCTTAGTCTCTCTGTAATTCAGTTCTCCATACATAAAATGGAGAAAGTGGCACTCTTCTGCCTCACAAGGCTACTGTGAGGATTGTGAGGTGATCAGAAACTAGACTGAGGGGCACTGTGTAAGTATGACATAAAAGCATCCTCTATTGCAGTGGTCTCCAAACTTTTTTGATCGCACACCCCTATCAGTAAAAAAATTTTGAGCACGCACCTCCAATATATGTATATTTAAATAAATATAAATAGAAGTTCTAATATTTTCTTCCCACACCCCAATGGATCATCTTGCGCACCCCCTAGGGTGCACACACCCCACTTCGGAGACCACTGCTGTATTGTACTGAACTACATTAGTACCTCCATATCACTTGCAATTTTAAAAATCATCAAGATATATTTTTTCATTGAAAAGACTGAATAGCTGTAGAAGCAGCTGGTAGCCAGTTCAGTTATCTGTATAATAATGGCATGGACCGAAGTTTGAAAGTACCATTTCCAGAATATTTTCACATTTGCTAAATATACTGTTTACAGAATCAGTCTAAGGAACATATCTTTCATTATCTGAACAAAGTAAAACATTTAGTATATTTTTCCTCCCAGCTCCTGTGTGAGGGAGAAAGTGCTATTTTCTGCATTTTATGGAGAGTCTATAGCTCAATACAAACATTTAAAAGCCCAAGCCTGAACTGATTCAATCTTTGCAGGTTAGTCTAAACTGCATAGATTGAAGCAAGAAGCAAGTGAATAGACATTCACTTTTGATTCTGGAAATGGAGCCACACGCCAGCAGTGGCTCAGGCTAGAAGCTGAGGGCATTAGAGAGAGCCCCTCCTTCCCTTTGGCAGTGACCGGAAAGCTGGAGGGAAGCTGAGTGGGGGCGGGCTTGTTTCATGGCCAGGCCATG
>NW_017729029.1:63741214-63751127 GCF_001723915.1 Gavialis gangeticus | reverse complement strand
GGGGGGGGGGGGGTGTTGCATGGCCAGGCCATGGCAGGCCACTGAGTATGATTGGGGAAGGTGGGGTAGGGAGGGAAATTAATGCCCCTCTCTCCCCCGGCCTCTACCACTGGCAAAGGACCCCAGCAGGAGTCTTCCTGGTTTTTCTCCCCTGCTCATTGCTTGAATGGTGGGGGGAATGATCAGGCACAGTGGCAATGCATAGGGGGTGCGTGGGTTGCGCATGCACCCCCTGAGAACACTGGTGCACCCCCTGGCAGGCCACACTCCCTGCTTAGGTGATGAGTGGAGGCAGGAGCACTGGTGCCCCCCTGAGAGTGCCAGCCGGGGAGTAGGGGTGGCAGGTGAAGCGCTGCTGGCACTTCCGGGAGCACCACGGCCATTTCCAGGAGTATCACAGCCACTTCCTGGTCAGTGTGATTGGCCATGGTGAACCCCCCACCCCGATGGGAGAGATTGGTCATGGGGGATCCCCCTGGTCACTGACTGGTTGCAAGTGCCCCCCCTGACTCAGGTGGCACCAGTCACCCATGGCCAGACAACAGCCCTGGGCAGCAGCCTGAGGTGAAGTGTGTCTGTGTGGGGTGGGGATTAACCCTGCCTGTCTCCACTCTCCCACCAGTTTGGGATCCCATCCAGGGTCTGCCTGACTTTTTTCCACCACTTGCTGCTCAAATAGTTGGAGATGTGGCCAGATGCTGGCCTGGGCTGCTCAGCTTGAGTGCCTCAGGCTGTTGCTCGGGACTGGCATCTGACCGCACCACCGACCACTTGAGCAGCAAGCAGGGGGAAAAGCCAGACAGACCCCAGCTGGGGTTCTGTGCCTGTGGGAGAGTGAAGGTTTCATCCCCTCCATCCTCTCTCTTCATCTCAGGCTGCTTCCCTGCCTCACCCTGCCGGCCCCAGCTGGGGCATGACCACACCCCTGCTCACTGCTGGAGCAGGAAGCAGGGTGTGGGGGACATAAGTGTAGCAGCACCCACCCCCATAAACCTGGGCTGGGATCTCATGGGTCATGAAGGTGGTTTAAACCCCCCTCCATCCCCTCCACCTTAGCCTGGTGGCTCACACTGCCACCCTCTCCAACGTGGCTAGAGAGGAGAGAGGTAGAGCCAACCCTGCTCTGCTCGAGCAGACAGCACAGCCCAGCCCAGGGCTGTAAAGCATCCTTGGATGTTTTGGGACTGTGATTTATCTTGAACCAGGAAAGGGTCTGGGGCAGAAGTTCCAGAAGCCAGTGTGACCTACATCAGGTAAGTCCGGTACTACATTCAACCAGGTTTATCTTAGACCTTTTTTGGCCATTTTGAAATTGGTTTGTGTGCCCTAACTTCTGTTCTGTTACAGGTTTAGACTACTTTCTGATCACTTAAACCAGCTTATCTGTAATGTCTGTCCCTAGCCTATATAATTTGTCCAAGGTAGCACAGCAAGTTAGGAACAAAACAAAGAACTGAATCCAGGACTCCCAAGTTTCAGATTAATACCCTAACCACTGGACAATCCTTCTCTCAAATGTAAATGAGGTACTTTATTACCTTATTTACTTGAATCCAAGATGCATTTTTTCCCCCCATTTTAACTTGTGAGGAAAAGCCCCTTATCTAGTATGAGGCAGAGGGGGGAAACAGGGAGGTGGCAGCTGCTGCAGCTGCAGGTCAGTCTCTGGCTCAGCGTAACAGAGTGGAGCAAAAGCAGCAGCGGGGTAAGGAGGGCAATGATTGGGGGGTAAAGGTTGTGGGGGAACATGGGGGAAGAAGCTATGAGGGACAGGCACAGGCTGTTCTGTGGGCAGAGGCAGTTGGGGGGTAGGGACGGGGGAACAGGTGCAGAGGGCAAGATGGGGGTCGGGGGGAGACAAAGAGCAAGGGTAAAGTTGCATGTTCTTCCCCTTCCCCTGCACCTGCCTCCCTACTGCCTGCCTCACTGCTGGTTAAACTACAATCCCCCTGCCACCTGCTCCCCCACATATCCCCTCATTGCTCTTTTCAATCGTTTAGTGTTTATGAAAAGCCAGTTGGAATGCTTAATTGAAACAACAATTTGTAATTTATATAGTAGCTTAGTATGATGTCACCAATAGCATATGAATCACAGAATCATAGAGAAGATTTTTTGATTTTTAAAATTGCAAGTGATATGGAGGTACTAATGTAGGGCTGAATGGGACCTCTAGAGGTCATCTAATCCAACCCCCTACTTGAGGCAGGATCAGCCCTATCCCAACTTTCCCATATAAATATATAATCTAAACTCTTAACTACCATCACCCCTGACACAACACAGGACATAACATCGTAACCTGCCACAGGTAAAGCAGGAGAACCTTGGAAGCCAACACCCTAATTCTATAAAAGCTTGTCAACATATGCTCAAGATATCCCCAGAAGAGGGCCATGCCCCCCACTGCAGAGGATGGCAAAATGTCCCACAGTCTGCACCAATCTGAGCATGAGGTAAAATTCCTTCCTGACCCCAAATATGGTGATTGGTCTGCCAGTGAATGGAGCCAGGAACCTTCAACTTTAAGTCCCAGAAGAAGCATTGGCAGACCACAGTCAAAATCCCCAGCCTTGCTACAGCCAGTGCCCAATGGCTCTGAGGAAGGCTTAAAAACATTTTGACACATGCAAGAGAAATGGGGATGGGGGAACCAGCAAAGCCTAGAAACAAGGGAAATACCCATCGTAGAACATACTTCTTGAACACCTTCAGTGACAGAGAGTCCAAAATGTCCCTAGGCAGATAGGATCGAGATGAAGCAACTGAAGGCATGATTGCCAGATATTTTACATACATCCACAGCTAGCTTGAGTACCAGAAGCAGCGTAACAGCTTTAGCAAAACAGTCCAAACTGACTAGTATATCTGGTCCCTACCCAGGGCTAAAGCTGTGTCAGATCCGTCTTTGTGGCATTGCATTGGGACATGTAGACACATAGTCAGTTGTAAGGCAGGAAGATCTGCCTAAAATTCAGGAATCTTTAAAACTATCAAAGGGAACACAGAAATATTTTAGCCACGTAAATTCTATTTGGATAAAAAAATTTTGTATTTTTCCTCAAGCTTCATGCATCATGAAAGTTGCATAGAGGATTATGGTATAAAATGGGAAGGTATTTATGTAGGAGTATATGTAGGTGAGATTGAATTATTCTTAAAAGGTTTAGATTATAATAAGTGAATTCCATTGCATTTTAGAGGCAATTATATCTACTTGTTTTCAGAGGCTTAGGTGTAGTAACTGGCATTAAAAGGGTGCAGTGTTTTCATGTTTAATGCAAAGCAGCTCTTCAAATTCCCTTTATAATGCTAAAAAAAGAAACCATAAAATAGTAATAACCTGGAAGAATATGAATCTGCCATTTGAATGCACTTTCTGAAAACCTTAATATGAACAAACCCATCTTGCAATGCAGAAAAACTTTAAGAGAAGTGAAAAATATAATTACTTTTTCAGATATTAAATTACATGTCAAAATTCCACCTGACTGCACTAACATGGATAACAGAGCTAACCAGACTCCTCAGAGCTTTGACTGCCATGACAAGTTCCTTCAATAAAAGAGATAGAGACAGACTGGTAGCAGAACACAGTATCTGTCATTGCTGCTTTCGTGTTCCACACAAAAGTCTAGTATCAGGGGTATATCAAAGAGGTTTCATTGCAACATACTACAAAATGATTGCTCTAAAGGATGCATTCACTGAAGTACCTGAACAGTAAAGAATAACCTGAGCAAGTCAAGTACATATTTCTTGTATATTGCTTGCACAATTTCTTCATTTAAATACAGAATCTTTCTCAGTTCAAGCCAGTGGGCACATCTACATGTGCAGTTAATTTGAAGCAACACAATCCAGTACATAGTTTATTGCTCCCAGGCATCATGTTTGAATGTGTGCCAGGGACTGCAGCATGTTGAGCTGGGTCAGAGCGGCCCTGGACGGAAGGGGGCCTAAGGGCCCAGACCTGGGATGCTCTGACGAACTCAATGTGCTGTAGAAAGGCTGGCTGGTGCATGAGGGTGCTCTAGTGCTGGGCTAGCCACAGGCAGCCCTCTCACTGAAGCATCCTCGTACCCCAACAAGCCAGGTCAAGGTCTACACATGCGTTGCTGTGCACTAAAAAAATTCTGCCACAGGACAGTACTTGTATTTACTAACTTGCAGCAGAGTTTATTAGTTTACTGTGGCCTATATAGGGTCAGGGAGACTTTTTGGTTAGGAACAGACATTCAAAAAGCCTAAGACTGAATTGATTAATCATTGCAGTTTAGTTTAACCTGGCTGGGCTAAATCATTTTGTAACTGCAAAGACATCCCCTCTAGACTGAAAAAGTGCAGGCACATACCTGCAGTAGCTCAGGATAGAAGCCTGGGGCTGCTAGAGCAGCCCTCTTTTTGCTTCCACGGAGCTCAGCGGAGGGGGGTATACCCAGGCCTGGCCAAGATGCTCTGATTATTCCGCCCCCTTCCTGAGCTGCCCAGCAGGGAATGTTTATCACCCCTAATTCAGTATTTATCAACCCATTAAGAAAACAAAGCCTCATTAGTTCAAGCTCTTCTTGAATAGCTTTTCCAGGAAAGGACATTAAGCTACCTGGACATTAAGCTACCTTTCTGCCCACAGCAGGGGCTGTAGCCAGCATGTAGTCTGTTAGATAATGCTGACGTGTCTGTGTAAGGCAGAGGGGTGGGGGGAATAATCCCTGTTTAGCAGGGAGAAGCCAGGCAGATGCTCTGTACCTGCAAGTTTCTGCCGGAGTTGTAGGCAGGGAACAGAAGGGAGGGGCCAGCCCTCCTGTGCAGCAGAGAGCCCCACCCAGCCCAGAGAGCATGCTGGGATGCAGGGGGTGTCTGGTTTAACTTAAACCAGGAGGGGTCTGGGACAGACATTGCATAAACCAGTTTGACCCAAATCAGTTAAGTTTGATACTACATTCAACCAGGTTTATCTCAAATTGCTTTCAGCCATTTTCAAACTGGTTTGTGTGCACTGAGTATCTGTTCTGCTAAGGCTTTAATCTGTTTTGATCACTTAAACCTGTTTATGTCTGTCCATATCCTTTCTGTGCAGCTAATTAGGCAGCTCTGTAGTAACTATCTTATGTAGATGCACCTAGTGAAAGTTTTACCATAAGCTTGAACAGGATTAAAACAAGAACCATAATGAAGCATATATAATAGAATAATTTAGATATCAACATGAGACTTAGACTTAGACTTCTGATTTTTATACAATGAAATACATTTACTTATTAAAATCAGTATTGTGCTGTGATTTCACCCTTCCTCTGCTGATTAGGTTTGGATAGCTAAAGAGGAAAAAGGAATTTATGTAATGAGCTTTTCTGAAAACGAAAACCTTGGAACTGTGTAGTATTGTATTGTATTCTGATCTTTACTATGAAAACTACAAAGACTTTCAACATAATTCATGATCACTTTTTAATGTACTTCAGTCACAATTGATTTATGGAACATGAATATTCATTTAAACTAAGAAAGAGATTTCTTGATTCAGGGTGTTACTGCCCATATAGTTTGAACTCCCTGTTAGGCTCCAACATGTTTTTCAGAGGCAGACAATGTTAGGTTCAACAACAGCTGATCAAGGCTTACTGAACAAGTCTTGAAGGTTGTACAACAAGTTATAACTTTGCTGAGTTTGTGTTACAAGGATTTGAATGGGTCCAGTGCAAAAGTAACAGGGGTAACTATAACACAACAGATAGATCATTGCTGGGCTACACATAAGATTCAGCTTAAACTTTTCAGTCCTTCCTCTCCACATCTCCTCTCCTCTCCCCACCATGAAGCTACGTTTATCCTGTTTCCATGGTTTTCCTGAGACTGCTGTGAAAAAAAAGCCTCAAAGAACAGGTCCTCAAAGGACCTGGTATCAGCTTACTGCTGCACTAGGGGAGTAACAGTTCACCAGGGCACCCAAGGGGAAAACCAGGAGTAATGGCCACAAACTCCTGGAAGATCAATTCAGGCTCACCATTAGGAAAAACTTCTTCACAGTCAAGGTGTCCAGATTGTGGAAGAAACTCCCTCTAGAGGTGGTGCAATCACCTACCCTGCAAATCTTTAACAGGACACTAGACAGTCACCTTGCTGGGTGTCACCTGACCCCCAGTTATCTTTCATGCTTAGTGCAGGGGGGTGGACCTGGTGATCTTCTGAGGTCCCTTCTGGCCTTACAATCTATGAATCTATGAAAAAAACAAAATACTAAGGATCTGTCACTGGCGTGGTTGAGTGAGGCAGCTGGGCCATTCTTAGAACATCCATAATCCATTTAGTTCCAAATTTGGACCATGCAAAGCAGATACTGGTGGGCAAGGCCTAATTTACAGCAGCTGTCTTGAGAATGGCATGAAGGTAGTGTAGACATGCCCAGAGTGTGCCAAAAGTAAAGCTCACTTTCAGAGGCTTCAGGTCTTTTTTCTCCCATGGAGTCAAAATTCACCAACAAAATCCCAAGTCTCCATCACTTGGAGACTCCATTCTGTATGAAAGCTGAGCATTTGGCACAGTGCACACAGGTTGCAAGTTCAGGTAAATGATATTATACAATATCAATTCCAAGTTCTACACTGTTAACTAATCTGTGCCTCCTTGATGCTGTGAGGAAGGCAAAAGCCCCCACAAGATTTGACTCCAATGGGAAAAAATCTTTTCTGACTTCAAACACAGGTAACTGGTCAGATCCAAATCATGTTAAAAATGCAGTTCCAATCTTAATACTATGGGAAAGGAGGGCAGGGCTCTCACCAAGAGCAAGATGCTCCCTAAAGCCATGCAAAATGAAGGGAAGGGAACTAGGGACCAGTCAGCTTCTTCCTTTCTGTCTGGGAAGAGGTGGTCCCTTAAAAGTCAAGAAACCACACTTGTGTGTTCCAGCGTGCTTTCTTCCTATCTTTCAGCAGGCTCTTAATCCCCTCTGTTCAGTGAAGTGTCCTATTTTATGAGATAGGTGGGTATTATCTTAAATTTTTAAGGGGCACGAGAATAGGAATCACTCTGTTCATTTCTTAAGGAAGTGAGTTGATTAATTTCTAAAAAATGAGTATCAATATTTTTGTGATAAAAGGGTAAAAACTATTTAAGTTTCCTCCTGCTCCCCCCTCTCTCTTTTTAATTGTACCAGCCGTACTTTCTGACAGACTAGTCTTGAATAGCTCTTCCATGATCAGAATCTCTGCTCCCCATGATCTCAATGAAAAAAAAAGTGTTCAGTTGGACACTGGGGAATATATCTTTCATCTTGTATGTACCAAGTATTTATTTTTTACGTTGGCAATCCTGGCACCTTTCTGAAACATTCCTGAAGCCAATGCAAAGAATTCAAGGAGCTGTATGCATGTGCAGTTGGTAACTGGGCAAAATGAGGGCCATCTTTTGAAGAAGGTAAATATATGACTCTTAGGGGGCTGATGGAGATTAACTGACAACAAACAATGGAGAGGAGAGGCATTATATTGCATCTTTGCTTGCAATACCAGTGTACTTTTAGCTGGAGACGCTAGAGAAGGCTTCTATTTTGGGATATATGTGTGCAGGGAAGTTGCTATACTGTTTCAGAGAATTATGGGGTATAGGTAGTTGATAATGCAGAGCCGTGACATAGTTCATTGTAGATCCAAGAGTTTCTAGTTGTATTTATTTAACTTTCTCTGTCCTAGTTTATTATTTGGAGGTTCCAATACTCAAACTGTGCCACCTCAGAAATCCTGCTATAAAAAAAACCAGCAGTAGAGTTAATAAACAGATGAAATACAGTGTTGTCAGAAATATTAATCTAACTTGAGCCTGTGTCTCATTGTTTGCCACCACTGACTCACCACTGAAGCTGTAATAGCAATAATGGCCTATTGCACTCATTGATATAGAAACCTAATAGTTTTATAATTTTTGTCAGTTTTGCCTTTTCATGCCACAGACAGAATTGCAAAAGTGAGATTTAAGACAGAACTCCTGCAGTGTCCCCCTTTAGCTAACGCAGATTATTTCTTCTTTCTTTTTTTTTCACTTATGAAAATCATTCTTCATCAAAGCAACTGGAAACTACCGCTGGCTCAGTGTGATAATGTGCACAGCAGCAGCCATCAAATACCAGCATCAAAGGAGGTAATGAGAACCAGCTGAGTAATTGTGCTGGTCAGAGCAGGAAGAATCCAACATTTCTGACTGCCATCGCATTTTGCTGTAACTCTGTAACCTCCTCACAAGTATCTGGACCATTTCTTCCTCCTGCAATTAGATTTTATTTCGTGTAATTGTTCTGAAACATCCATACCCAGCAGGGTGATAAGCATTTGTGATGGTGCTAAAGAATATTATAATGATAATGATCATTTGCAAATGACACCTTGGGCATCAACTATGAACATCTTAAAACTCAGGGATCAGGAATGGCAAGACTTTTTTCTTTAAACTCTACCTCTATATTTTGGTCAGCCTGAGACTATTAGAATGCCTTGCAATAGCTACATTAATTAATTAAATTTTGGTAAATACCAAAGCCTACTAGTCTTAGCACAGAGTTTATGGCTTACACAAAACTAAGAATACACTGGTTTAGTGAAAAAATAGCTTATATTTCGCTGGCATAACTGGATGTCCTGCTTAATCAACGAATACGGTTTTGTTTTCCTCTGCTCTAACTAGTTGCTGTCTCATTATTGTACCACAAAATATAACTTTAAAATCCTTATCTACAGGACTTTAGGTTGCAAAATTCCTGCATTTATTACTGAGAAATTCAAGGGACACCAAAGAAAAGAGTGCAATGCTGAAAGACATGGAGAAGAGAAGGAAGCCTAGATGGAGAGGAATCAAAAGGAAATTAAAATGACAGTGATAACCATCAAAAGCAATGTAAGCAAAAACAAGTCTAACTTCAGTAGGAAAATGAATGCTATGGGAACCCAATTAGGGAACGAATTAGGTCTGGCATTCTCATATATAATCAGTCTAAATTTTAGGATAGTTCTGTGACATGCTCGACAATTTCTTAAATGTGCCATCCAGGGAATTAGGTCTGGGATGAATTTTTAGACTTGTATAGACACCCTCTGATTTTGACTTTGTAGGATCTTACAAATTCTTTAGCAACTTGTGGATTGAGGCATTAATTTCAGAGCAACTTGACATTTTTCAGGAAAAAAACTTTTCTGTCAAAAATACACACCTTCTTTCTCTCACTTCTGCCTTGAGTCTTTTCCAGAGGAGGGCTTTCTCCCTCTTTTTTTCTTTTTTGTTCAAATGGAAACTGGTTTAGTAGATGCCAGGATATCAATCCTAGGTTAAATGAATTTGCCTCTTTAAAAAAAAAAAAGTTTGATTTTGAATTTACCACAATTCATATTCCAGGGTTTGTTGTAAATTATTTCTCTCCTTTGTGATGAAAACAATGAACCCTGAGGAAGGGCAGTAAGAAATTTTCCTGTAATATCATCTACTTAAGGGCAAAAGTTGTGCACAAGTGTTACATTGTCCTTGTCTTTACATTTTAAATTAACCATTCAGCATACTTGAAAGAAGGTACATGCAGTTTTGTTATGTGTGTCCAAGTCCTGAAGAGCAGACATGATTTGGGTACAATAGTGATTTTTGCTATGTAGCCATTCCCCAAAAGGATAAAATAATCAAGAAAGTCCAAGCCTCAAGAACTGGTACAAAAAGAGTGAACTGGAACAAGGCTGGGAATCCAAAAAGTCCAGAAGAGTGTGGTTTTGATTTACAAAAGCATTTCTGTTCCAGAAATCACTGAAGCCCATGCTTAAGTTTAAATATATGCTTACGTGCTGTATAGGGTAAGGGCCTGGGGAGTTTATATGAATGAAGTATCAATATTTTGAAAATCAATGCATTTGACTTACTGCAAACTTTGCTTATCTTT
>NW_017729029.1:63729311-63736214 GCF_001723915.1 Gavialis gangeticus | reverse complement strand
CTTACGTGCTGTATGGGGTAAGGGCCTGGGGAGTTTATATGAATGAAGTATCAATATTTTGAAAATCAATGCATTTGACTTACTGCAAACTTTGCTTATCTTTCCCAGTGCCTTTGGTAGCGTTTGTAGAAATATGAAACAACCCTGCCAGTCAGAACTATCACAGGAAATGTTAATAATTCTCCTTTAAATTGTAGCCACTCTTCCACTGGATGTGTTTTCCTAAAGTAAAAGAAAAATAAAAGCCATCCTCGTAATATATAGAATGGATGGAGCTTACAGCTGAAAGTTAGAGATTGTAATGTTTTAATTCTTTTCTTTGCACCTGCATCACCTCATGACCTTAGACAAGTCATCTAGGCCTAATCTCTAAAGCTATTTAGACCCTATCTCCCAATCCGGACCAAAGCTTTTATGTCTAAGGATATGAGCACATGGACAAGTTATTGCAAGATAAGCTTGTCTCTAAACTTAGGACATGTCAGTTAACGGCTCACAGGTAAACTTTTACCCTGCAGTAAACATGAAGTATCTTATGCCTCAGCAAAAATGGGGAATGTCAGAACACCAGGTAGCTAATATTGTTTCATAGGGCCATTGTAAGGACTAATGTGCTATTTTTGTCAAGGTCTTATATTGTACAAGTTAATCATTATTTTCTTTAAAATTGTATAGGTGTTATGGTCAGCTTCAAGGTTTTAGCTATCCTGGGCAGAGTGGAACATGTACCACTCCTATACCTGCACTCACCCGCACAATAACAGTCACGAAACTTTTCACTCCCCTTCATATCTGTTGCCCTAAGCAGCCATATGTTTTTGCCATGTAAACTAGAGCCTGCCTTGAGCACTGAATTGTTTCAGGCTTTGATGTTGATATGCATTTTTTTCCTTTCGATGCACATGTATAGAAGAGAAAATAGCAGTTATACTGAAATATGCATATCTTAAACTGTCTTTTCAATCCAGTATTCTCCTTCATTTGTTATCATACCATGTAAGTCAAGCAGTGGAGTCGCATTAAAAGAAAAGAGAATACAATAAAATATGTCTTTATTTACTTCTCATGAGTGACACTAGAAGAAATTGCAAAGCAGAAATAAGGAGGCACAGAGATGGAAAGGAAATGAAGCTCTCCAAACAGAAGCTCAGGGCTTTGTTGCATTGGACCCTTAGCACATGTTTTATTTCAGTCATACCAAGCATTACTAAAAGTTAGCATGTGTTCTGAGCATTTGCACAGTAATGCTTACTAAGATCTCCCAAGCTGGGTCTCTGCCACTGGCAGTGAGTGGAAGGAGGCATTGGAAGCCAAGCCCAGGAGAGAGTGTTTCCCCTGTTGTTGCATTCTGTTGGTGCCCTGGGATTGGACCCAGTTGGAGACTCTGTGGTCTCAGGTCTGGGATCCACAATCTGGTGATTATGAGTGTCAGAATCTGTGAATTCTACTAAATACCTTGTCACAAGGACAGAAACAAAGAAGAAAGCTGATAGAATCATAGAAAATTGGGGTTGGAGGTCTTAGGAGTCGTCTGGTCCAACCCTCTGCACAACGCAGGACAGTCCCCAACTAAATCATCCCAGCCAAGGCTTTGTCTACCTAGTTCTTAAAAACTTCCAGGAGTGGAGATTCCTCAACCGCTCTAAGTAGCCTGTTCCAGTGCTTCTTTACCCACCTAGTGAGAATGTTTTTGCTAATATCTAACCTAAACTTTCATTGCTTCTTGTTCTGTCATCTGCTATCACTGAGAATAGCCTAGTTTTATCCTCTTTGTAACCACCCTTCTGGTAGTTGAAGGCTGTTATTAAATCCCTTCTCAGTCTTCTCTTCTCCAGACTAAATTAATCCATTTCTCCCAGCCTTTTCTCGGAAGTCATTTTTCTCATCCCCCTAACCATTTTTGTTGCCCTCTGCCAGACTCTCTCCAATTTGTATACATTTTTTCTGTAGTGTGGAGCCCCAGACTGGACACAACACTCCAAATGTGGCCTCACCAGTGCTGAATAGAGGGGGAAAATCACTTCCCTCGATCTGCTGGCAACACCCCTATTAATGCATCCCAGTATGCTGTTAGCCTTCTTGGCAACAAGGGTACACTGATGTCTCATATTCAGCCTATTGTCCACTGTAACTCCCAGGTCCTTTTCTACACAGCTGCTGCTTAGACAGTCAGTCCCCAGCTTTTACCAGTGCATGGGATAGTTCTGCCTTAAGTAGTAAACTTTACACTTGTCCATATTGAACCTCATTAGATTTCTTTTGGTCCAATCCTCCAATTTGTCATGGTCCCTCTGAATTCTAGCCCTACCCTCCAACATATATGCTACTCCATGAAGCTTGGTGTCACCTGCACAGTGGATGAGGGTGAACTCCATCCTATATTCCAGATCATTCATAAAGTTTTTGAACAAAACTGGCCCCAGGACTGACCCGTGGGGCAATCCACTTGATACCAGCTGCCAACTAGACATTGAGCTCCTGGAGCCTGACAATCCAGCCAGTTTTCTATCCACCTTACAGACCATCCATCCAACCTATGCTTCTTTAGCTTGCTTGTGAGAATGTTGTGAGAGACCATGTGAAAAAACCTTGCTAAAGTCAAGGTATATCACATCCACTGGTCTCCCCACATCCACATAGCCAATCATCTGATCATAGAAGGCAGTCAGGTTGGTGAGGCATGACTTGCTGTTGGGAATCCATGCTGATTGTTCCCAATCACTTTCTTCTCCTCCAAGTGCTTAGAAATGGATTCCTTGAGGATCTGCTCCATGATTTTTTCAGGGATTGAGGTAAGGCTGACCAGTCTGTAGTTTCCTGGATCCTTCTTCTTCCCTTTCTTAAAGATGGACACTATATTTGCCCTTGTCCAGTCTCCATGACCTTTCAAAGATGATGGCTAGTGGTTCTGCAATCATACTGGCCAACTCCCTTAACACATTTGGGTGCATCTCGTTCAGCCCCATGGACTTCTACATATCCAGATTTTCTCAATAGTTCCTAACCCATTCTTTCATCACTATCAGCTGCAGACTTCCTCCTCAGATGGTGGTGCCAAGTGCAGTAGTCTGGGAACTAACTTGGTATGTTAAGACTGAGGTGAAAAAGGCATTGAGTACTTCAGCCTTTTCCTCATCATCTGTCACTAAGTTGCCACCCTGATATTCTTCTTGTTGCTGACATACTTGTAGAAACCCTTCTTGTTACCCATCATGTCCCTTGCTAGCTGCAACTCCAGTTGTGCTTTCATGATTTCATCCCTGCATGCCCAAGCAATACTCTTATACTCCTCCTTAGTAGTTGGTCCAAGTTTCCATTACTTGTAAGCTAATTTTTTGTGTTTTAGCTCATTGAATAGTTTACTGCTAAGCTAAGCTTATCCTCTGCTATGCTTGCTTATCTTCCTGCACATCAGGATGCTTTGTTCTTGTGCCCTTAGTAAGGTTTCTTTAAAGGACAGCAGCTCTCCTGAACTCCTCTCCCTCTCAGATTGGCTTCCCAGGGGATCCTGCCCATCAGATCCCTGAGGGAGTAGAAGTCTGCTTTTTCTGAAGTCTAGGGTCCTTACTCTGCTGTTCTCTATCCTTCCTTTCCTCAAGAGCCTTAACTCAATCATCTCATGGTTGCTGCTGCCCAAGTTGCCATCTATTATTACATTCCCTACCAATTCTTCCCTGTTTGTGAGCAACAGGTCAAGATGAGCACAGCCCCTAGTTGGCCTCTCCAACACTTGCATCAGGTAATTGTCCCTAAGACTCTCCAAAACCTTCCTGGATTGCCTGTGCACTGCTGTATTAGCCTCCCAGCAGATGTCAAGGTGATTGAAGTCCCCCATAAGAACCAGGGCCTGTGATCTGTAAGCTTCTGCTAGCTGTTGGAAGAAAGCCTCATCCACTTCATCCTCCTGGTCTGGTGGTCTCTTCCTATCAATCCTTCTTCTTGAAACAACATCCCATGGTAGAAGTAGCCAAAGCCCTGCTGGCAACACTATGCAGTCATGAGTTGATATACAGGTTGCATCTGCTCCTATCCAGGTCCTTCCACTTGACCAGAAGGATCAAGAAGAACACCACCTGAGCTCCTGTCCCCCATACCCTTGCACCCAGAGCCCTGTAGTCACTTTTGATCTGCTCAGGGTCCCCCCGGCAGTATCTGGTACCTACATGGATGAGCAGCATGTGGTGGTAGTCAGAGGGCCAGATGATTCTAGTAATCCTTCTGTGACATCTTGGATTTGGGTTTCAGACAAGCAGTAGGCCTCCTGAGACAATAGGACAGTCTGTCAGATGGATGCCTCCATCTCCTTCAGAAGGGAGTCTCCAGCCACCACCACCTTTTACTTCCCTTTGGTGGCAGTGGTCTCGATGGGGAGGCCTGGCCTGTACTCTTCCACTGATGGAATGTGCTTCTTCTCCTCTGTTGGTTGGGTTCCACATCTGTTCTGCAGCCCAACCACTGCAGGTGGGGATGAAGACTTCTGCTTGCTGCCAGAGTTCATAAGCTTCCAGCTTCCACCTTCTTGGGACTCCATGTCCTCTTTCTTCACCAGCACTACCTATGACAGTCCTTCCTGTCAGTTTTAGAGGTCTTCTCCAGTGTTGAATCAGTAAACTCCTAATGGCTGAGGATGCTCTGCTGCCTTACCACCTCCTCCTGTATCTCTCTTACTTGCTTCCTGAGGGGCACCATCTGGAGGCACTGCTCACATCACAGGCTGTCCCCGACCTGGTTGTCACAGGAAAGAACCTGCAAGCCGCAGTCCCCACAGTGCCAAACCAGGACCTGGTGAAAGCCTAGATAGTAAGTGGTTCTGCCTAGACAGACACTTCACAGGTGCAAGCAGAGAAAGAGCTGGCAGTGGCAGTGGTTTAGGCCATAGCTAGAGAACTGAATGCTAAATTATAGACACCAAATGGATATACATACCAGATGAGTTTAGTGGTCACTTAGGTGGGATATTCTGGATTGCTTTCTATAACTGTGTAAGTCAGATTCTTCCTAAATCTTGTTTGGGTCTGAATCTGGTTCTCATGCCTAGATCCATAAAGGTATTTAGGCATTTGATTCTTTTTAGATGCCTACTATCTACATTAACTTCAGCAGGAGTTAGGTACCTTAAATACCTCTGAGGATCTGAGCTGTAGGTGCTTCTGAAAATGTTATCTTTTCTCTGAGTTTTGCTCACTCTTTCTTCAAGGACTGTCCTCAAATAATAGAACTGGGAAACATCTGGGCACCTTTGGAAAGGTGAAGGGTTTTGTCAGACTTTAGATTGAATTCACTTCATGGAGCTGTGGGTACCTCAGAAATGTTTTTATATATAAGCATGGAAAAATTGTAGTCCCCCAAAAAAGAAAGAAATCAGAAGTAGTCACACAAATTTAACTTTGTATATATCTAGCAGGGTTTTTCTTGTGAAATTTTGGGGTAATAGAACAGAAAATAGACATGTATGAAACAGTGTTCATAATCCTCTTGCACAAACTGACATTGGACACAATACTACACAAATAGTTTAACTTGTACAATTAGCAGTGAGGTGCAGAAAACAAATGACTGTCAGCAGGTAGAGAACTAATTGCATTAAATAAAATGAGATAATTTCATAGTAGTTGAAGAAACTGTATATATTGTTTTATTGCTTCTAGGTATTAATGATATGAGACTGTAGATTATGGAGGCAGATGGTAGAAAATGTAGTAGTAGAGGGATTAGGGGAGTGGAGAACTTTTCATTCCACATATAAACATTTTAGAGAAAATTAACACTCAGGATAAGATTCTTAATTATACATCTGCTAGTAAAATCTATGGGAGAAAGATCAAACCTAGAAATAACTAGAAAGGTTGTTAGTGACTGGAAAATTGTAGGAAGCTGGAAAGGTCATTCAAGATGATAGTCTGAAATACTTTGTTCTGAATATTATGGAAGAGCTTAGTATTCCTTCCACATATAGAATGATCATTTTATCCTCAGACATTTTCCATCCTGCACTGAGGTAGAGTCAGTTCTCTACATATTTTTTATTATTATACATTATCTGTTGTTGTTGCTGTGATTATCTCATCAACCACAACCCACAGATGCTGTACAAACAGGGCACATCTACAGATGCACATTTACTGTGCAATAACTGAAATACTTCACTGTACAGGCATGCATCTACACGTGTATGCCCATACTGTGCAGTAAATATGGTGATTTACAACAGCTTAAGCATAAATTTGATATCTACATTATACAGGCATCAAATTTGTGCCTGTTTAGTTACTGCACAGTAACATGCATGTAGACACCATACTACACAGTAACACTGTGTGTGAGGACTGATTTGGGCCTAACTTTAATCCCAAATCAGTCCATACACAGTGTTAATGTGCTTTAATGCCTGCATGTATGGACGCAAGCCTATTCCCGCTTTCTGTGCAGTAACTTACTGAACAGTAAATTTAAGCTATCGTAAATGCACATGTAGACACACAGAACAAAAAGAGAGGCCCTGCCCTAAATATACATACATACAGAACAGGACAAGAAAACCATGGGACAATATTAGGTCACATGATAAACAGTATTCATGGCATGTCAGCAGCCTAAACCTGTTTGTTTTTTTCTGAGATTCTCAAGAAAAGCAAATTTTCAGAGGGGATTTGAAAGAAGATAATGAGGTAACTGTGGATTCTTAAAGGAAAACCTTTTCAAACAAAGGGCAGCCTGGGAGAAAACATGGAGGGTTTGCTTGAAAATCTAACAATTGGAAAAAGGAGGCTGGTATCATGGAAGTTGGTACTGGAGGAGACTAATGATCTTTCCTAGGTTAATGAGAGACAACAGACAAAGTGGGGACTTTCGTAGTACCTCAGCCGTGCAGAGGGCTCTCTTCAAGACCAGAAAAACTCATAA
>NW_017729029.1:63705665-63724311 GCF_001723915.1 Gavialis gangeticus | reverse complement strand
TACTGGAGGAGACTAATGATCTTTCCTAGGTTAATGAGAGACAACAGACAAAGTGGGGACTTTCGTAGTACCTCAGCCGTGCAGAGGGCTCTCTTCAAGACCAGAAATTCATGAATGGAGATAGATTAAGAGGAAATGGCTAGAGAACAGAAGTGGAATCTTTATGAGTTTTTCTGCTGAGCCCTTTATGCTATGGAACAAATTTTAGGGGAGTTTTTGAGCAAAATAAGGCAAAGGAAGTAGAAATGAGGTTCTTTGGAGTTATCTGCTCCAGTGGCAGAACAAACAGAGAACCAGAAATCTTACTGATATTCCGAAGAATGTTTTCTATTCTTCTTCAAAAAATGACTTAAGATAGACTCTGGTGAGCTTCCCCAACCCAGGGATTCCTCCTGCTGCTGTTTCTATACAGTGGGCAATTAAGCCAATTTTTCTTGTAAAATGTCTTTGTCTTCCAGTTTTAAGATGATTTAGAAATACCTCAGACCTGTCTTCCACTCCCAGTTCTCATTCCAAACCCTGCTTAAATAAGGAATTGCGGTCACATCTACACATGCCCCTGACTGCACAGTTGTTACTGTGCAGTCCTGGTGGTGCATGGGTCATTTCTATCCCTACTGCGCATTAGCAACAAGCTACAGTAGCTGATTGCTACTACACAGTAGCATGGGCATCATGGTTCATGCATGCTGATGCTCTGTCACCATAGTGATGATCTATGTTGCTGTAGCTTGTCACTGTGGTGATGTAGCATCTTGTGTAGACACACCTTCAGAGTAGCAAAGATTATTTCTTTTTCAGTGATCAGAGATTGAGGATTCATTCACTTTTATGTCTGCAGCCCTGATATTGAAATCAATTTTTCTTTAACCCTGGCTGGCTTGTACATCCTTGCTTAGGCCAACACATCAACATAGGGTTTGAAAACAATTTTCTTTCTGAAGTTCCTTATTTAAGGAATCAGAATCAGTTGTTCCCAAATACTCTGCATAAACCGTGAGCTAGAATTTTCCCTTCTGTTGTAATCATTCTTAGATTTAGAAATTAATTCAAGTCTGTCCCTTTATTTCTACAAAGCTTGTCTTTTCTTCCTGAAGGATTTTATTTCAAGACAAGTAGCAAAGTGTTTCATCAAAACATTTAGAAACCTAGAGTAAGTAGTGAAATTTCATCCTTTATTACAGCCTGGGTACAGATATTTGGGGAGGATATGGGGTGATTTGAGTGAGTTAAAAATGGCCATCCAATCAAAGGTAAGTTGGGATGAAGGGGTTATTGGGGAGGGGAGGAGAGGCAAACAGGCTCTGGGGGTGAATGCAAGGGTCTGGGGGAGGTGGAGTTTATGGGAGGGATTGGAGGATCTGGGAGAAAGGTGGCATCCTTTGGGGGGACTGGGCAATGAGGGGGTGAATGGGGTCCACGAGGAGATCAGGGGGCATCCCCAGGAGGGATTGAAGGAGTAGGCAGGGTTCATGGGAGTTTACTGGGGTCCAGGAGGATTTAACAAGACCAGAGGGATTACAGGGTCCACAGGGGGCTTGGAAGGATGGCGGCTCTCTTCCCCACCCCACAGGACTAGAGTCTATTTGTTGCCCCAAACTCAAAGATGAAAAACACCCCCATCCTGCCTGCCCCTCTTACCCCCTCCTCCTGACTTACTTGCTCAGCTCCTAGCACTGGCAAACACCACTAAAAATAGCAATGGGAGTAGCTCGCAGAACTGCGGTGGGGGGTTGTTTGGGAATGGGGACTAAAAATAGCTTTGGGGGAGGGACTGGGGGACTAAAAATAGCTCAGTGCCAGGGATGGGGTAGGAAAAATGAAGCTCCATGGCTGGGGCCAGTGGCTGAGATTTACCAGCCCTGGACCTGCCCTGGGAACTGTACAAAAATTTGGGACAGTAAGATCATCTAAAATGACAAACCCAATCTAAGTTAGGTGTACCACAGATGTAGGGTTAATTTAGATTAGGTCAGCCATTTTAGACCAGTTTAACTGTCCTGAACTTCTGTACAGTTTACACTTAGATCCACCTAACTAGTACAAGGTCCACACCTGGGCAAACTAAGTTAGATCAGGTGGCCATTTTAAACCCAATCTAACCTCCTCAAAGTCTCCCTGAACATTTGTATTCATCCACAAAGTAAATTTGTACATGTTTGCCTCTCAATGGAATCAAAACCAATCCTTTGTTTTTGTTTCATCATGAACTTTGGTTCTTAACATCTCTTCTTTAATCAAGTTGTATTTGGTGCCTGCATTTAAAGAAAAATCGAAACATTCAAAAAGTTCTTATTTCTAGAGCTAATGTAAGTGAGCCCCAATATACTGAGGTAAAAAAAATCAAGTAAGGCAAACACACTTTAACAAGGAGACTGAGCTGCTTTGCAACTGCCTGATGCTAACATCATTCATATAACACTGTTGATCATTACATTTAAGAAATAAAAATGAGGCAGACATTGTGATATTTGCCAGGACTGGTCCTACACTGGAGTGGATTATATAATCTATTAGACAATTACAACATTAATATCCATGAGATACTGGAAACAGTTTATTTTTCAGTCTTGCACTAATATTAACTAGTGCCTTATTAGCGCATGTTATGCTTCTTTTGAGAAAAAAAGGCTGGTGTTCCAAATTGCCATAACAACAGGCTGCACTCCTTAAAACACGATAAGCTGTGTGTCAAAGTAAAACTGTTGCCATAGTAACCGAATGCATATTTAAAGTGCAGCAGCCTAGTTTAATCAGTCAAATTGCTTCTTGACAAAAACAAAACAAAAAAACCCAACAAAAAAATAAAACACACCAACAACCTTGAAGTCATTCTTATGTTGAAAGAGGCAGAAACAAAATTAAAGATTAATAAAAATCAGAAACAACATATTTAAATTATCTTTTATAGAGTCTAGGTTTCTGGTTCAAAAGACATTCCCTATTCTATTTAACCCTTTAAACTGTTCAAAAATATGGATATTGCTTTTATCTCAGGATAAGTATTGACTTAAAAAATCTTTCTGTACTGGTTACCATACAAAAAATAAAAATGCTCATAATATGCCTAGTCTAAGCAGAGTTTAATAGATATGGAAGTCCAGGCATGTTATTACTACTTGCAACAGATCATAATGTGTTAGTCATACTAGCAGATTTTTATAATTTCTCCATTCATGCAAATGTATAACTAAACTGGTACATTTCTGCTGGCAGGTGAACTTAAATACCAGATATATCAATAGCTGCCATCTGTTTTCATTTGAGAAGTTCATAACTAGCTATGGGTAAAAGACAATGCTCTTCTCCTAAATGTGAATGTGAAGGCATTGCTTAAAGGAAATGTTTGTTATTTACTTTAAATTGATTGTTTCTCTGTAAGAAAGTAAAAGTTTTTTTCCATCTCAGAGTTTTGCAGTAGCATACAAATCAGTTATTAGTTGTGTTATGTCATCTGTGATTGTAGTTGTTTTAAAGTCTGGCATATATCAAGAAAGGGATATTTAATTCTCAAAGCAATGGAAGAAAAGGAAAGGGGGATATTTCTAGTGCTATAGATAAGAATGACAATCACCAGGCTGTCATTTCTAAGCATAAAAATAAATGATAATTCATAAGATTTATATTGAGCAAAGTATTGTATAAAACTCCTTTGTGTCCCTAGTAAGGATTATTATCCTTCTTTTCCCAATAAAGATATTGATTTAAAGGTCTTTGCTGTCCTCGCATTAGTGATATATTTGATTGTCTTATTCCTGTGGGTGCCTAGAGAACATGGTGATTAGGATCCCAGACTTACACAGAAAGGTTTCTCAGGTCAGAACACCTGCCTTTTGCCTCATCTTTTTTATCACTCAACATTTAAAACAAAGTAATTTCCCATTAAATATTTAGAAAAATGAGAGAAACTTCCTAAAAACAGAACAAAACAAAACTTTTTTTTGGCATTTTGGGTGTTTTTTAGTCAAAAATAAAAATGGATGTTGCTATTTCATGAAAAACAGGAAATTCTTAGGAGACAAGGTTCTTTGGGTAAATCTGACATCTTTTATTAGACCAACTAAAATAATTGGAAAGATTCTTATTCGCAAGCTTTCAAGAACAAACACCATTCTACAGGCAGAGGAAGCCTTCAGGGATGCTTTCTCTGCTTGAAGAAGGGTGTTAGTACCTGAAAGCTTGCAAAGAATTTTTCAAACTATTTTAGTTAGTCTAATAAAAGATATCGGATTTACCCAAAGAAACATGTCTGCCTATGTCCTTAGAGCAACACAGCTACAACCCACACCCCTGAAGTTCTTATGATTTTTTTTTAAATGCTCATTTTTATTGAATCTCTTTCCAGTAAACATTTACATTTTTTCTTCGCACTTTATTATCCAGCTTGCTAGAGAAAGAAGAGCAGGACACTGAGAGAACTTGCAGTTACTAGATTTAGCTGATAAGGATGACAAGGTGCAGTAGTGGAACATGAGGTGGGGAGTAGGGCACTAGTCCTAGGCACTAATTTAATGAGGGCACAAGAATGGCAGCCCCCTAGTGAGTCCACACCATGGCAGTAGCAGCAGCACCATGCTCCAGCCTCTGCTCTGGGCGTCCGTTCTGATCTGGCATGCAACGGCCCCACTCTTCAGGGCTCAAACCCTGCTAATTCAGCAGCTGATAAGTTTCCATTGATCAATGGGGAAATATTTTCGATTTAAAAAGAAAACAGTCCTTTCTTAACTTCATTGCAGCTTTTAGGGAATGTCTCGTATTTATCTAAATCATATTAAAAAACAAAACAAATATAAGGTATGATGACATTGCTAATCTTTGCCAGCTTTACTGTCATTAAGTGGCATTCAAAGATGATGCCGCAACTAAGATTCTCAAAACCAAAACATGATTCAGTATCCACTCACTTCTCTAAACATCGTTATGCTTTTTTTCTGTTAATGGAGATGCTCTTCTTTTTCATAGGCCTTACTGTACTCATAGATTCATAGATTCATAGATGTTAGGGTCAGAAGGGACCTCAATAGATCATTGAGTCCGACCCCCTGCATAGACAGGAAAGTGCTGGGTTCAGACGACCCCAGCCAGATGCCCATCCAACCTCCTCTTGAAGACCCCTAGAGTAGGAGAGAGCACCACCTCCCTTGGGAGCCCATTCCAGACCTTGGCCACTCTAACTGTGAAGAAGTTCTTCCTAATGTCCAGTCTAAATCTGCTCTCTGCTAGCTTATGGCCATTATTTCTTGTGACCTCCAGGGGCGCCTTGGTGAGTAGAGTCTCACCAATTCCCTTCTGCGCCCCCATGATGTATTTGTAGGAGCCACAAGGTCGCCTCAGGCAGCCACAAGGTCGTACTATTGAGACATCATTTTGCTGTGCCTACCTATGTTACAGAAACCACAGGGCTAATGGGCTTACTGAGGTACTATTTTTCTCCTTTGTGTAGATGTGTTGTACTATAGTATAAAGTGACCAGTTCTAAAATGCCTATAATTTGTAATATGACTGTACATGATATTTTCAATGCTGTTTGTATGATATAGTTTGGAGCCCCTTACCACATTATACATTACCCTATGTCTGAATGCTCATCTCTCCCATCTAGACATTTACATGGTAATCAGCAGAACCCTATTTGAATGCTTCATGTTAGTCCTGTACTAAATAGCAGCAGAGATCAGGTCTTTGCCAGTTGGCTTCCTGTTGGAGAAAAAATGAGCTGCAGTACATCAGTCCTTGAATATAAGTAGCCACAGAAAAACATTCTTGCATCTTCTCTTTATGATTCTTAGCTCAGATATTCAAAATTTAGTTATAAACTATTTGTATTGGGAACTGACATGGACCTAAACACAGCAGCATAACATTTAATATTTACCTATGTTTTCAGGAGGATTTTGCAGTCCAAATTGTTGTGTCTCCAACTAGTTAGTTTAAAATTAGATTGGGTACATCTACATTAATTACTGTCAAACCTTTATTAGTTCTCTGTAGCACACACAACTCTATATTCTATTATAATAGTGGAGTGAGGTGTGTTGCAGTGACAGTTATTGTCAATCCTTTGGATTAAGGCAAACAGTAAACTTTAGCCGCTGATTGCCACAGCTCCCCCCCAGCACAAACATCTCACAACTAATGACAATGCATTAGTCATCTGGAACACTACTTGGACACTGACAAAACAGGATTTTTAGACTTATGTATAACAGGCTTCTTACCCTTGTATTGCTTCCCCTATAAATATGTCTATGCCTAAGGGTATGGACAAACAATCAAATGTCAGTGAATTAAAATGGGTGGGGTTTACTATGTTCATCTTACCGTAAGTACCCGACAGTAAGTGAAGTGTGTGTTAAATTACAGAAGTTTAGCCCTATTTTACTGAGACTAAGCTCACCTGGGTTAGTTTTTACTAATTGTGGGTTAAGAGTGGGAATACAGACCACTGCTTAGCCCCATTGAAGAAAGAGATAAAGGTGGTTTAAAACCACTTTGTACTCCCATGCTACTCTCTTGGGATGCCTTTGAATACATGAACATTTTTCCACTAGATATGTGCTCCAAGGGGCCTTGGAAGAGATCAGGAGCCAAGTAAGACTCTTCTTCCAGCAGTCCCTTCATAGCATCTGATGAAGCAAGCCACTGTTTATGAAAGTTTGTCTTAGTTTTAGTTAGTCTATAAGGTGCAAACCAACTTTGCCTTCTGCCAATCCTACCCTAGTCAGAATTTTATCTTGCCAGGGAACAAGTAGCAGCCATGTTGCGGCAGCCTTCTTAGAGTCCAGGATCTAAACCATGCACTTACAATGGAAAGTTATATAAAGGTTCTGCTCTGCTCTGATTCAAACTAATGGATGTTCCTTTCCATTCAGATTGGGAGCAGGGGCAGACACTACATCTGTAGATTACATTCATATGTAAGACATCCTATGCTGTACACAGGTAATTCCATATTCTATTAGAATAGCAGAGTCAAGTACTTTGCAGTATTATATTTTATTGTAAACCTTCCTATTAACTTAAACTCAGCTTCCAAACATTACCTTGTTGGGAACAAAGGTAAATACCAGCATGAGCATGTACCAGTATTGCTCCCTCCTGAAAATTCTGGCACATCCCACCTCCACTAATATCACATATATTATTACTGTGGAGAGGAAGAACTCTATGGAGACCAGAGGCACTGAGTACATGAGGGCTGGAGGCCTCTGGCCCCCCCTCAGGAAGACAGCTGTCACCTGAAATGCATAAAACTTTCCAGATGTCTATCATCTTAGGTGCCCCCCCCCCCCAGAAAAATAAAAGTTGGCGCCTATGATGGAGACTATGCATGTATATTATTTAAATATTAACAGGAGGTCTGGATGCTATGCATATGAGCCTAACATAAGAAAAAAGAGAAAACAGAACAGAACTCTACTGTGAAATCCAAAGTTTATTGCCGGTCTGTTTCTCTAAGTAGCTAACACCATTAATGCTGAACCACAGACTTGGGGGGCAAGATGAATACATGCTATTAAATCTGGCATTCAGTATTTGACATCAGTGCAATTGCAGAGTAAATTCAACTGCAGTTTTTTTCTCATCTTACACTGTTCCTCTTGGGCATTAATTAAATACTACATTCACAAGCACAGTCCCTTTAGGAATGATATTTTTCAACATATTACAACTCACAGGCTATGAAAGCATAGGATAGTCATATTAATTTCTAATTAACATTTTTTAACACTGAGCAGCTGGGCTGTATCCAGGCAGTAACAGAAATCTGTAAAAACTGAAATACTTTTGTCCATTAATATGCAAATACAGACCCAAATATAACCTTGTTGTTAGAGTACTCAAATTTATTTTTTTGCAACTGAATAATTATAAAGAAGTAAAAATTAGAACTTGTTCCCCCTCAGAGAAAATGGTTTATTTGGTGCACATGGCATTGAATGTCTCAGGGATGTTGATGAAAGTGCCTCTTGGACCTTTATATGCTATAGGAAGATAAATAAGATTTTTTTTATAGAAAATATAACAGGTGGGGAATCATCAGCCATGAAGGAGATCTTTATGAATTTACCACTAGACTACAAATTGCAATAGAAGTAGCTTTGCTTTCGTAACATGACACAACATATGCATACATACTAGCTTTCCTATTTGTATATTAATATTTTCAAATTTGATTGCAATATTTAGCTTTCCTTCACTATTGTGCCTTCACTGAAGCTCATAAGCCTATTATTTATTTAGTAAGAGCATATTCCTTCATATAAGTAAATTTTGTTACAATCAGTCCTTGACCTTGATTCCTGAAGTTCTCAGAAATAAATGTTTCTGAAGTCGTTCAGAGATTTCAGTACATAAAGCATATCTGTTAAGAAAGGAAAGTGAGTTCCTGGAATATGGGATTTAAACAAAGCTCAGCCTGTGAATTGAAAATGGGCAAAACTTGTATTGTTCTGTTCGCAAAAGCCATTTTTAGCATATTCAATAATTACCTCACAGCTGGTTTTAATAAAATGTGTATTGGAAATGAGCCAGGTTCATGCAATATTTAAATATGTGCTTAGTTGGAAAATAAAATGTATGATTGTATTTTCATTTTTTAACTGGAAGTGGGAGGCAAAGGAACTGGGGTTTCCAAAAGATCAATTAATTTCTTTTATTCTAGCTATTGGAATAACCCCATACAGGCTTATGTGAAATCTCAGTGTTAATTTGAAATGGCAGTTGTTTCCAAGATCTTCTGAAGAATGCATAACATTGACAATGGAGGAAAAGATTATAGGATTAAGGTCTCCTAGTGCCCAACATCAGCAATTAAAGTAAAACGATTTAGGGGAAAAATAATCATTCAATGTAAAATGATAATGATTCCTGTTCATTACTTTACGGGAAGGTAATCGTCTAGTTCATGGAAGTGTTGAAAGATTGGTAGAGTTGAGTTAGCTCTCCAGGTTGACAGATGCCCATTATTTCTTTAACAAATATATCTATCTATCAACATATATGTTGTGTTAATGTGTGACATGATATGATATAATAGGATATGATATTTGTGAATTTGTTAATATGACATCTGATTCAGAAAGAACAATGACTCAATGAGATTGGAACTGGGATGAGATCTAGTTAGGTAGCTGAGTGGTATCCTCCTGGTAAAACTGGCTTACTGGCAGTAAAGGGTTCTGCTTTTTTAAATAAAGGAGCATGCTCACTGTTTCCTACTGAGATTTGAAATCTGGAATTGATTTCAAAGTGTCAGCAATCTCTGAAGGTCCAGGGCAGGGTTTGAAATACGGGAGGTAAGGGGTAGGAAGGAGGGGGTGAGCCCCCCTCCCCATAAGAAACAAGAATCCCCTATAAGAGACGAGAGCTCCTGGCCCATCCCGCAATTTTCTAAGCAGCTCAGATTCTACAATGGTGTCTCTGTTGGGAAATGTTCAGTTACCCATGTATGCCTTTGTCACCTTACAAATGGGTTACTAATATGTGACCATTTTGAAGCTGCACATAGGGCTGACATAGAAGGCTTAGATACCTGTAGACACTTAGTTAGATACATGTAGATGTTAGTCTGCAATGAGTTTCAGTAAGTCACAGCATAAAGTTTAAGCCATTGTACTTTAACTTTAAAGGTGTATATTATTAGGTTCCAGATTACCCTTAAGTACAATGTTACTATCATGTAGAAAGGTATCTTCTATAAAGGATCTTTGACTGAAATATATTTCCCTTTCTTGTCTAACTGAGCCTAGATTTCTTGACCTCTAGTATACATTTCTTTGCCAGTATAGGTGGTAATGAAAAGGGCTGGTTGGAATGGTTTACACTAAATGAAATTTCATTTAAAAAATGCTCTTCAGAGGTGTATTGGTTTCAGCAAAATTATTACTGGAAGGACTTTTTGGTTCAGGATTGCCTGGTCACTTCTGATGCAAGAGTGAGAAGAATTGTAAAGCTCAATTTTAGGGGGTATATAAGTATACTTTTATTCTACAAGAAACCTTTAAAAAGTTTCTAGGTTTTTTTCCCTGTTGCGGAATAAAAATATCCAACCCTCAAGCATTGTAATGAAACAGAATGCTATCTTTATGACAGTTTAAGTGACAAGGGCAGCCTAACAAATATAGATTCTTGTGGGATTTTTGACAGGATGGATAGACCAGTAGCAGTAATGAGCAGGTAGAATGGACATACAGTGAAATGAAAGGTAGAAATATTACTGGAAAACATGTATTAATTGTTTTATATGTGTCCTGGAAGTGTACCATTTTTTTTATTGTTATCTCCTTTTAAACGTTTTAACCACTCAGTCATTGAGCAGAAATATTATCATGAAATTTGAATGGTCAGTCACACACCAGAATTGACCAAGAGTTTAGTAGTAGTTTGGGAACCACATTTAAGATGGATTTCTTTTGCATACGGTATTTGTCAAATATACCAACAGAATATGTATAGATACAGAAATCAACAACAGTTTGTGAACAGGAAAAGAAAAAAATGGTTATATTTATCAGGAATTTTATTTGGCACCAAATATTAGCCAGCTCTACTCAAATGATTGACTGAAGACATTTTCACAATGAATGACTTATTGGCAAAAGATGTATGAAAAATTAATTAAGTGTGACAATCCTTGAAAGGTTCAATCTGGTCAATATGGAGGAAGATTTGGCCTTTTAGCATGATGGACAGGAGTAGCTTCACAGAGGACTTTGCCTATAGTTGAAAGAGAATGGCAGTATCAAATATAGCTGACCTCTGACGTTTTCAGAATTTTGAAATCATGTATATGCACAATGAATGTCTTTCAATAATTTTATGTTAAATCTAAATTCCAGGCTTTTGTCCCATTTTCAGTTTGCCAGTAAGGACAAAATAATTCAACAGTCTCCCTTCCCTAAGATATAATACTACTGTCACATTTATATACAACATGTTCAGAAAGTTAACAAATATGGGCTGCCATGCAGGAGAATGAAAGTAGGTGATAGGAATTGTACATCCAAAGAACTTTTACAGAAACTACCATGCTAAAAACTAGCCAGACTAGCTGAAAAAGTCTAGTTTTATTTGTTTTCTCCCATGTTTCCTTGGCTGTGTATATACTATGTTTCTTGCGCACATTTAGATGGAGTCATTAACAATTTTTGATTTTATGGATTTTTTTTTGGTAATAGCTGAGAAAGAATGGATTTATACGCATCACTGATTAACTCTAAAACATAAGGAGTACCTTAATAGTAGTTCAGATGAATTAAAAGTATATAAGTATATAACAAAATTAGTCCTGATATTCTGCCTTAAACACAGTGATGTTTAGTTCTCTTGGACTGTTCCTACCATCTAACAAAGTAGTTTGTTGGCTTCAAAATCTCATGCCTTTCTGAACCAGTTAGAATCTAAGGTGCTTTCCGTACCCTAAGTATTAACTATGTTAAGAAAAATAACAGCCTAACCATGTATCTAAATACAACACTTTATTTTCATTCTTAATTTCAGGGTATTGGGACTTTGCCAAAACTGTTTTATCTTCACTCCTTCCTTCTAATTTATATAAATAATTTTATCTTAATTAAACAGATTATTTTAGGGATTCTTATGGAGTGTATATTTGCTGGCCAATGTAGTTCTCTCTCTGCTAATATATTTAGCTACTTTTTTCTATTCATGGATATTATTTAGCAAACTAGGAGGACAAAAGTTAACTGGAAAACTAACTTTGGGTCTATCTTCAGTGAATACAATAGAGTATGTTAGGGTATGGATGATTGGACAAAACAGTTAAAAGGTGACAAGGACTTATTTCACCACAGGTGCACCTGAGATGTATCTGTCCTTGGGCCTACTTATACTCTGAAGTAAATGAAAGTTGAAGCACTAGGTCTTAGCCTCATTTCCCTGATGTCTAAACTGTCATAACTGAGGGTACCTACAGACATTTAGGGAAGGCACTCTAACTCATAGCACTTTAGACAAAGCACAAGGAGTTAGAGCCTCCCCCTGACCTAACAGATGTTTACCTGTTGATTCACGGGGGCTCAAGCTTGCCTGCATTGGCTTTGGCTAGCAGGCAGGGGTGCTCTCCTCCCCCAGCCTCCCCAGCTGTGTGCTGCCCCTGTCAAAAAGCTCAGGCCAGGGGTAGGGGGAGGGAGGGCTCCTTTTCCCCATCCCAAGATCGAGCCTCTTGAAAGCAGCAGCACACAGCTTCTGGTGTTTAGCTGCTGGCTGGGCTTTGCCACAGCTGGAGCTGCAGGGGGCAGGGGAGGAGGGGGTTTGGAGTGGAGTCCACTCACTTCGCAGGCCTGGTCTGGCTCCCCACAATACCCCCAGCTCCAGCCATGGCAAAGCCCAACTGGCAGTTGCATGTTGCCACTATCAAGAGCCCCAGCTAAGCGGTGGGGAAAGGGAGACCCCTGCATGTCTTGGATCCCACCCATCTACTCCAGCCAGGGTATTGGGATGAGCCAGGCATGGTTAGCCATTTTAAAGCACTCTAAAGCCATCAATGTCTTTTATGTCATGGCTGTAGAGAGCCTTCAGGGGCCAGATCATGTGAAATATGTAACTTTTGTAAGCACCCTGAATTTTCACTTACTGAAAGGTAAAAGAGATCACATGGATATTTACTATGTAGCAAGTGACACATGGTAAATTCCTACCTCTTTTAACTCACTGTAACTTGCTTGTCCATATCTTTAGGAAAAGATGAATGAGACGTTAACATCTTCATGCACCAATCTGAAGACAGGGATATGTAATATTTGTAGGGTAGCTTTGCAGTATTTCTAGTTGAGCCATTTTGTGCTCAATAACAAACATTTACCTTTGAAATTCAGGAGAGAAACATGTTTTTCTGTGCAATTAGGAGTCTCTTAGTTATATATTCACCCAAGCACATGCACCTTTGATTATGTGCATGCAAGCAGCACAGCAAGCTGCACAGGGTCAGTAGTAGCTGGTTTCAAAAAGGAATATTTACAAACTATTATTATATCATTTTGAAATATGATTAATGTCATCATGTCTATTCAGTATTTCTCATTTGTTACCATACAATTTTATCCAATTTGTCTAATGTAAATTCTTCCAGATGACTCTTTAAATTCTCCTTGAATAAGTTCATTTCCGAAGTCTAAAAGCTGATGATAAAGCACTTCAAAAAGCTTCCTTCCTAATGTCATAAAACAGCATTATAACTGGAAATGGAAACAGCTTCTCACAGATATTCATATATTTAAAAATATATAAAGTCTTTACCTGTTTTTTTTTCCCGTGAGTAGGTTTCTCAAAAGTGCTGAAGACAGTTACATGACCAGCACACATTGACAGGCAATTAAGTTCAATATCTAATTCCGTCTTGCTGGTTTGACAATAGCAGCCTATCACCCAAAGATCTGAAGTAGAGATAAACTATGGTATTTTCAGGTTGTAGGGTTAAAAATGACCCTCTCAGCTGTTTGCTGTAGCTTTTACTTCAAAGGGGCTTGTTTCTCCTACCAGCTGGACCTCAGCAGTGGTCTCACAACACTGATGGGAGAAGTGGTACTCTTTGGAAAAACTAAGCTACAGCAAACAGTTTTTATTTGATTGAAAAAACACCTCAAGGATCCCGTGTGTCTCTGTGCTGGGGCTTTGAATACCTCTACATACTTTGTAAACCCTCCTGTTGGCATGGGGGTTGTGAATCTAACCATGTAAAGTATTCAAGGTCCAGAGTCTCCCACCTAACCAGAGAATAGGGCTGTGCGAAGCTTTGGTCCCTGATTCAATTTGGCAGAGTTTCAGCCCAATTTGATGGCCAAATCTCTGAATCCGAGTCAAATCAGAGGACCCTTTAATCTCTCCAAATTGAATTGGAAACCTACAAATTATTCAGAGAGATTCAGAAAGATTTGGAGATTCAGACATAAAGCTTTAAATGTTTTTTCTATATACCTCTAAGTAGCAGGAGCTCATGAATGCTGCGTTGCTGGGGTGCATGGAGCATCCCACAGAAGCATGGGGGGCTCCCCAGCATGCTCAACAGCAGACCCAGAAGTGGACCAGAAGCACTTCTGACTTCGGGTCTGCTTCCAGGTCCACCAGGAAGTGCATGAGGGTCCCCCCCCCCCACCCCACTGGCTCAGTGACTGGTGCTTCCTAGGGCTGGCAGGGGGGCACCCAGGGTTCCCCTGTGGCCGATCGCTGAGCTGGAGACACATGGGGGGGGACACACAGGGGGAAATACACAGGTATTTCTGGTCCACTTCTGGGTTCACCGCCGAGCACATGGAGGGCCCCTCCGCACTCCTGTGGGATGCTCTTTTTAAATCCAATAAATGGGCATGGAAGAATTTAACAAAAAGCAAACACAGTCAAAAAATATAATGAAAAAATAGCCAGTTAGTCAGCTTTTACACTAATAGATGGATTTGAAACATTAGTCCCTGAGCAAAATCTAATGTCACCTGCCACAGACTACTGTCTGGCAGGAATCCATTAGCATCACACATCTGCAGTCTTATACATAATCAAACTCATTACAGGAAGAGAGGAAACAAATTAATCTTTTCCACCACATGTGATAACATGTAAAATATAAATAGCTTATGTTCATTTTCAAGGTCCATCATGGTCCTGCTTTGAGCAGGGGGTTGAACTAGATGACCTCCTGAAGTCCCTTCCAACCCTAATTTTCTATGATTATATGTCCTAGCCCATTACCTACCATCTCATATTTGGTACTGAGAGGTTGATTCTAAACTCTGATCAGCCCTTGGTGCCAACTTCTTTCACCCACTTGGCAGATTTTCTAACAAGGAAATTTTATTTTGTGTTTTCCCCTACTTTCTTTCTTACTTTACAGGATTTCCCTGTAATAAGCAACAGAGCCACCTGGTTTTTTTCCTTCAAATACCTCATTGGAATTACGCATTGTTGCAGAAAACGTTACAGTACTCAGCATACTGATGGGCTGAGACCCATTGTCTATTATGCCACTTCTGATTGTTTCTACTCCTTCAATCTTCATATCCATTTGTCTCTTGTCCTGTACTTATATTTTAAAATATAAAGGTGGGGGTCATGTTTTTGTTTTGTGTTAATATAGCACAGGAAAAATGGAGTCTTGTTCTATAAATAGAGTTTCAAGGGGGAAGAGGGTATAGCTACCTTTGCAACTAGATAATATAGCAGATAGGACTAACTGTGTAACACAATTCATTTGGGAAATATTGTTCTGAAAATAATAATAATAATAATTTAAAATTCTTAAAAACAGAAGTAAATCCTCAATTTTTGTTCCCAATAATACTTATTTAAATAACATGCACTTTTAATTATATTTTAAGATATTTAAAAATCCCAGTAATGTTATCTTTCCAAACTGGCATTATGAGTAGTTGCCTGACTTACAAAAGTGTGGAAAACAGATTTCATGTGACAAGTTAGGAATGGATGTAAGTTCTGAACCAGTTAGAGTATGTTATTTATGCATACAGACTCCTTTCTCTCCTAGCCTCTTCTATGCTAATTTATGTGAGTACTAACAAGCCAGCCTGGTATTTATGGATAGAGGTTATATGGGAAAAAAATGTAACTGCTGTGCCCTCTGTTCAAAGGTGAGAAAAGTAACAAAATAAATCCTCAACTGTTTTTTTCCCCTGATAATAGACCTTAATGCTCCTACCTGGCTTCAGAATGAACATTAAGACATTTTGGAATATTATAAAAAGCTTTTAAAAGTGCAGGTTACTTACGTGATAGATATAAATGATTGCTTTAAAACCATTATCGTCTATTATGTAAATACGCATTCAGGGACTTTTAAAAAATGCGTAATTATGATAGCATAGTAGCTCCAAATAGACTTTTCATAAATGTTTTATTTGTTACCATTGGGTAAAACTTCTAGTTAAAAATAGCTTTTACCTGTGTTAATCACAAAATGTAACAGACCTGATGTAGATTTCACAAGTGAATCGATTTTTAATGCATGTAGTGTTTTTGCTTTAGATTCTGGTGCCTCTACTAGTACTAAACAACAGTATATTCTATTGATTAGTCAGCAAGAGATTGAACAATAGTTGCAATAAGAAGAAAACTTTAAAAGCTCAAAATTTTTGTTTTCTCCTTTCCCAGGTGCTCACCATGGTGTATCAGCCCCCCTGCCACCATGCTGCTGTTGCCTGGACCCCATGCTGCTGCCCGGACCCCAGGAGCAATGCTGATGATGCACACCTGGACACCACCACCAAAGTTCCCTCTATGCTGCATGCATGTGTGGCACCACAAAATAAAAAATGTTGCCGCGCAGTAACTTTTTAATGTCACGCACCTGCCCCCCCACAGAAAAGGATGGCATTTCTGCTAGCATCAACACATTCCTCTGCATGCGAGAGGCCCATGCCTGCCTAGCTGAGGGGCCACAGGCTGCTCAATAAAGGTGGTGGCATGTGGCTTTGGGGATGACACCAGCACGGCCTCTTCAATGGCCCGCTGGGCTTCCATGTGACAGTCCAGGTGCTGGTAGCCCTGGGCAGGCGTCTGCAGCACCCAGTGTAGGGGCACAGTGAAAGACAGGCAGACAGGTAGTGTGGCTTTGCTGGGGACCAGCACCAGGGTCTGGGCGGGCTGCTGTAGCTCTCTGGGGGCCACTGGAGTGGGACCTGGTAGCTAGAGACTGGCTGCAGCTGGCCCAGGGTGCTACTGGGCCTGGCTAGGTGCCTCTAGTGCCCAGCTCAGTATGATGGCATGAGACAGGCAGGCAGGCAGTGGGCCCATGCTAGGGACCAGCACTGGGATCAAGCCAAGTTGCTGTGGCTGGCCTGGGGCCAGTGGTGCATGATCTGGTGGTCAGAGGCTGGCTGCAGATGGCCCAGGGTTCCAGAGTCTCTGCAGCCTTTTATGGGCCTGGGGCTGGGGTAGGCAAAGAGCTGCCCCAGCCTTGGGGCTGTATAAGCTGCAAGCCCCATAGCTTTGGGGCTATCCCAAGGGTGGCCCCCCAGTGATGTGTCTGACAGGGAGCAAATTTGCTCCCAGTCAGCAGCTACACTTGCGTTACTGTGCAGTAACTACTTTGTAGGAGTAGACCAATTTACTTCACAGTAAGTGTCTGCATGTATAAACAATGACATTTACTGTGCAGTAATTTGGTCTACTGCCCAGTAAAACATCTCATGTAGATGCACCCACTTTATACAAAGACACAATCTTACAGACTACCAGACTAAATTTTTCTATAAGCTATGGATGTACACACAAGTCTTAACTCATATTTCATTTTTGAATTGCTGTGATTTACACACATATAACTCAAGATGGAATCAAGGTAGATTTTTTTAAAATCCCAGACTGATTGTTTATGGCTAGACTATGAGTGTGACATACCCTGGCCCCAGATGTAGTCTGGGTTCCCCTTTGAGACACACCTAAAGAATCATAGAAAATTAGGGTTGGAAGGGATCTCAGAAGGTCATTTAATCCAATCTCTTTCTCAAAGCAGAACAATCCTCAACTATATCATCCTAGCAAATGCTTTGTCTACTTGGATATTAAAAACCTCCAAGGAAGGAGTCCACAACTTCTCTGGGTAACCTGTTCCAGTGCTTTACTACCCACCTTGTGAGAAAGTTTTGTCCTAATATCTAACCTAAAGTTCTCTTGTTGCAACTGGAGACCATTACTCCTGGGATGTTTCTACACCTTTGGATTAATTTAAGTTAATCATGGCCTCATGTAAACAGCTTTGGCTATAAAATAAAGATATATCAAAATTACGTTTTTATCAAATACCACAATCTATACAGACATAACAATAAGGCTGAACACAGCTGATGTTAGCCAAGTGCAGAGACTATGCATGTCTCATTAAACAAATTAGTAAAACAAATTCAAGGACTATTGAAGACAACCCATAAACTGGGGAGGGGGGGGCTGGTAGGACACTTAAATTTTAGTGAGTTGTCAAGGGCCACACACACATAATATCTATTCTTTTTAGTATCATTTTAACAAATTATAGATTTAAAAAAATCATATACTAAAAATCAAATATCTACCATAAACCCTATTTGTGAAAGTAAGCTCAATGGCAATGTTGATAGTATTATAAATACTTGCAAGTGTCAGGAAAACCATATTTTAAACTTTGCACAGAAGTGTCCTACACTTTAAATCAGTGCCTTTTCTTTTGTCTCTTCAGTAGATGTACTAGACGGTATTTTAGTCTCTAGTTCAGGGATTTCCCTGAACTAATATATAAAAGAATGATTTTCTTTTTCAATTTTTTTAAGACATTTTTCTGGGATACTTACTAGAAACTGGATAACTAATAGTGACTATATGGGAAATGGAGAAAGAAACTTATAATAAATGTATATGAGTTATGCTTATAAATAGCCTATGTAACTTTGCGATGCTTTGCCATCATGACCCTCATTCCCCATTTTCTCTTAAATTCTATTTTTTGTCAGGATCATTCACTGGGTTTCATTTTGAAAGCCCTTTGGGAGGAAATATGTTCACTTGTGTGTTTGTAAAGAACAAGTGACCCAATTGTATTAACAATAAGGTGCTAGTGTGAATAAGGCATTAGTGGTTGCTAGAATTTTAATTACTCTGTTGTTTGGATATGCACTGTACAAGGTAGTTAAAAAAAAACCCA
>NW_017729029.1:63690873-63700665 GCF_001723915.1 Gavialis gangeticus | reverse complement strand
TTGGTGGTTGCTAGAATTTTAATTACTCTGTTGTTTGGATATGCACTGTACAAGGTAGTTAAAAAAAAACCCAGTGGCTTATGCTCTTGTTTCCATTGACTGGATTGCAAAAGGGCCTAGCACTAACTGGAAACTGTAGCTTAAAAAGTCTTTTGTGTACCATGTACTTCATCTGCATTTATGAAAAGATCCTTTTAACAGCATTCTAGCAGGAAACTATAGTTTTTCAGGAGAAGGAAATGGTTGCCTAGGAATTCCTCCTTTGTGGGGCCTCTCCCACTGGGGTAAAGCCAGTGAAAGTGCTTTCATGTGAAGTCATATTTTGAGTACAGGCAGTGCTCAGACTTATGACACAATTGGTTCCTGAAAACCACGTCTGAAGTTGACACGTAACTCGGAATTGATTTTCCCATAGAAAACAATGTTATAAATGGGGGATTGGTTCCTGAACCAAGGCCTGATACCCTATTTTCAGCAAAAATAACCCAGAATTTTGTACTCAATCAATTATAGATGGGTAATATAGCTACATTAATGTATTTATGTTGTAAATAGCAATCATATTGATTTGGAAGGACTTCTTTGAGGAGACTTTGCTGGATGTTTTGAAGGGCTCTTGGTTGGACTTTTTAAAGGGTTCTTGGCTGGAGTCTTCTCAGGAGTCTTGGCTGCAGGTTTTTCTGGAAACTTGTCTTCTTTCTTAAAGAAAGTGTCCAAGGAAGTTTGGACAGTTGTTCTCCAGGGAGATGGGTGGTGCAGTGAATTTGTTTACCAGCATGGCTTGGTGTCAGATCAAGTGTGGTAAAGTCGAAACTGACATCAGAAAGTTGAAACAGGGTGTCAATTTACAAATGTTGTAAGTGCAAAATGTAACTCGAAACATTGTAAGTCAAGGACTGCCTGTATTATGAAATCATACTACACCATAAGAAACAGGGGATTCTTGAACACAGACAGAACAAAACTGGCTAAAGTTTTAACACTATACCCCACAAAAGAGTTCATGTGCTGAAACAATGAGAATTAGAATGCTTGCATATGGAATCCACATTCTACCTTAGGTTCCTAGGCTTCATATACAATGGGAGCCTATACAAGCAACATAGTGGTGAATGAAATTACTGTGCCAATAGTTGAAATGTTCAGAAAATATTTATCCGTATTTTCAAAATTACCAAAATGGAGAATAAACAATGGTGAAATTCACTATATTTTATAGCAACATAGGATCAGCACAAAGGACATCAAGAAAAGGAAATATTTATCATAGAATCATAGAAAATTAGGGTCGGAAGAAACCTCAGAAGGCCATCTAGTCAAATCCCCTGCTCAAATTAGGACTATCCCCAACTAAATCATCTCAGCCAAGGTTTTGTCTAGCTGTATCTTAAAAAGCTCCAAGGATGGAGATTCCATAGTCCCTCTGGGTAGCCTGTTCCAGTGTTTTACAACCCTCCTAGTGAGAAAGTTTTTCCTAATATCTATCCTAAACTTCCATTTCTGCAACTTGAGACTATGGTTCCTTGTTCTGTTATTTCCCACCACTGAAGACCATCTAGCTCCTTCCTCTTTGTAAGCACCCCTCAAGTAGTTGAAGGCTGCTAATAAATCACCTCTTAGTCTTCTCTTCTGTGGACTAAATAAACCCAGTTCCCTCATTCTCTCCTCATAAGTCATGCGCTCCATCCCTCTAACCATTATTGCTACCCTCCTCTGAACTCTCTCCAACTTTTCCACATCCTTACTGTAGTGGAAGGCCCAAATTTGGACACAGGACTCCAGATGTGGCCTCAACGTGCTGAATAAAGGGTAGTAACCACTCTTCTTGATCTGCTGGCAATACTCCTACCAGTGTAACCCAGTAGGCCGTTTGCTTTCTTGGCAACAAGGGCACACTGTTGGCTCATATCCAGTTTGTTATCCACTGTAACTCCCAAGTCCTTTTCAGCAAAGCTGCTGCTTAGCCGGTGGTGACATGTAAGAGGTGTATGGGGGTGCATGTGCACCCCCTGAGAGTGCTGGTGCACCTCGTGACCGGCCACATTCCCCACTTAGGTGATGGGCGGGGGGGGGTAGGAAGAGCGCCAGTGCCCCCCATGTGAGCATCAGCCAGGGAGTGTAAGCACTGGGAGAACTGTGGCCACTTTTGGGAGTAGTGTGGCTGCTCACCAGTCAGTAAGTATTGCCATAGGGGGATCCCCTCCGGTCAGTGAGATTGGCTGTGGGGCACCCCCCAGTCACTGACTAGTCACTGGGGGGCACATGCCCCCCCTAACTAAGGTGGCACCAGTTGCCCATGGCTTAGTTAGTGGGTCCACAGCCTGCATCGGTGCATGGGATTGTTCCATCTTAAGTACAGGACTTTGCATTTGTCCTTATTGAATGTCATGAAGGTCATGAGATTTCTTTTGGTCCAATCCTGTAATCTGTTGAGGTCTCTCTGAATCCTAGCTGAATCCCCTGCAGCTTGGTGTCATCTGTAAACTCACTGAAGGTGTACTCTATCCTATCTTCAAGGTCACTGATGAAGGTATTAAACAAAACTGGCCCCAGGACTGACCCCTGGGGCACTCCGCTTGATACCAGCTGCCATCTAGACATTGAGCCATTAATTATTACCCTCTGAGCCTGATGATCCAGTCAGCTTTCTTTTGACTTTACAGTCCATTCATCCAACCTACACTTCCTTCTCTTGCTTGCAAGAATGTGGGAGACCACATAAAAAGCCTTGCTAAAGTCAAGGTATATCATATCCACTGGTCCTCCTGAATCCAGTGATGCAGTTTTCTCATCATTGAAGGCAATCAGGTTAGTCAGGCATGACTTGCCCTTGATTAATCCACACTGAGTGTTTCTAATCACCTTCTCTCCTCCAAGTGCTTAGAAATGGATTCCTTGATAACCTGCTCCATGATTCTTCCAGAAACTGAGGTGAGGCTGACCAGTCTGTAGTTCCCCACATCCACCTTCTACTCTTTCTTAAAGATGGGCACTATATTTGCCCTTGTCTAATTGTTCATCATCTTTCCCAGCTGCCATGCTTTTTCAAAGATGATGGCCACTGTCTCTGCAATCAGCACCCCTGGGTGCATCCTGTCCAGCTCCATGGACTGGTACACATCCAGCTTGCCTAAATAGCCCTTAACCTGTTCTTTTGCCACTGTTGGCTGCTCACCTTCTACCCAAAATGTGCTGCTAGCTGCAGTAGTCTGGGAGCTGACCTTGCCAGTGAAGACTGAGGTAAAAAAAGCATTTGGTACCTCAGCCTTTTCTGCATCATCTGTTACTAGGTTGCCTCCCCCATTTAACAAAGAAACCACACTTTCCCTGATTCTCCACTTGTTGCTGACATACTTGTAGAAACCCTTCTTATTACCCTTCATGTCCCTTGCTGGCTGCAACTCCAGTTGTGCATTGGCCTTCCTGATTTCATCCCTACATATGCCTGAGCAATACTCTTACACTCCTCCCTAGCTGTTTGTCCAAGTTTCCACTTCTTACAAGCTTCTTTTTTTGTGTTTTAGCTTACTAAAGAGTTCCCTGCTAAGCCAAGCTGGTCTTCTGCCATACTTACTAGTATAGCACAACAGGATGGTTTGTTCCTCTGCCTCCAGTAAAGTTTCTTTAAAGTACAGCCAACTTTCCTGGTTGCCTCTCCCTGTCAGACTGGCCTCCTAGGGGATCCTGCCCATCAGTTCCCTAATAAGTCAAAGTCTTTTTTTTTCTGAAATCCAGAGTCCTTACTCTGTTGCTCTCCATCCTTCCTTTCCTCAGGATTCTGAACTCAATCATTTTGTGGTTGTTTCCGCCCAAGTTGCCATCCACTACTACATTCCCACTAATTCTTTCCTGTTTGTGAGCAGCAAATCAAGAAAAGCACAGCCCCTAGTTGGCTGCATCAACACTTGTACCAGGAAGTTGTCCCCAACACTTTCCAAAAACTTCCTTGTTTTCTTGCGCACTGCTCTATTGCTCTCCTAGCAGATGTCAGGGTGATTGAAATATCCCATGAGAACCAGGGCCTGTGATTGGGAAACTTCCACTAGCTGTTGAAGAAAGCTTCATTCATCTCAACCTCCTGGTGCCTCCCACCACAACATCACCATTGTTTTTCTTTCCTCTGACCCTAACCCAGAAACTTTTGACAGGCCTATCTCTAATTTCATAATAGAGCTCAGAACAATCATACAGCTTTTTTACATAAAGCACAACTCCTCCTCTTCTTTTCCCCTGCCTGTCTTTCCTGAACAGGAAAATATTTGTCTGCACATTTTCAGAGCATAAAAAAATTGGTGCAGAAAAAGGATTGATGAAGAAAAGTCATTTTTATTGGGAAAATATGTTAAGAGCAATATTCTAGGCATATTTTGATGTATGAAACATTGAGTAGATAATTCCAAATACATTTTGCAGTGTTGGATCAATCCTGAAATCATAGCAAACCCAGAATCACGATCATAAGTCAATGGTAGTTTAGAATTCATGACATAGCAAGATCAAGATAAAAGAAGATCAGCAAGGCTGCTAATAGACATACCCCTCCCCACCTCCAGAAAGGCACTTTAAGCTCAAAGCGGCCCCACCCTGAGTGCAGCGCATGCCCAGAAGAGACATCACGTTACTTTGACCTGGCTTGCCCAACAACTATATAGCTCAGACATTTCTGTGGGGCTTTTTAGTGCTTTTATTTAATAGCTCATTGAATCAGCTTTAGATAAAAGCACCAAAAAGCACTGCTGAAGTGCCCAATTTATACAGACACTGGGGAGCCAGGTTAAAATAATGTGCTTCCTCTTCCAGTAAAGGACATTTTTTCTATTTTTTTCCTTTATACCTATCAGTGTCCCAGGTGGTTAATAATGGGACCGCTAAAATAATCCTGTGGCTCTGGATTGCAAAAAAGGACTGTTAGAATGCAACGTACAGTAAATGAGAATTATTTCTGGGGTCTTTTATTCTGGCAGGTGAAGAATGGATTCTTTTTCTGATGATCCAGAATGAGATCATCAAATCTGGATGAGATTAGGTCACATAGAATTTATTGTTATTATAAGATCTTTCATCTGAGAAAAAAAACACAAAGCACATTATTAAACATTAGTTAAAGCCTCTTGACACTGCTTTGAGGAAGGTGTCTCAGAATTCCCCCCATGGGGTGTTTCTTGCTTGGGTCCACTGCAGCCTTGTCTTTTCTCTGCAAGTGTCCACTGCAGCCAGCCCAGGTGTGGCTCTTAGAGTGGGGAGGTAGGGCAAGAAACCTCTGAGATCCTAGCCTTTCTGTCCCTCACTCAGCTAGAGTGGGAGTGGGAAGGCAGCTTTGGCAGCATTCAGCAGCATAGAGTAGTAGGAAGCTTTACCCATGCCACCACCTTGGCCGCAGTGAGCTTTACCTATGCCATGATGTAGCCAGGCAGTAGGGAGAAACAATGCCAGGGAGGAGCAGCAACAGGAATTGAACCACTTGTGCTTCCTTTTTTAATATTTTCTGATTGCTCTTAGCATAGCAAAGAAATCCCTTGTAAAATCAAGTTTAGGAGATAATCAAAAATAACTGTTTAAATAGAGCATCTAGTAGACGTTGTTAACTACATCTTCCAAGTTTAAACCATTGCTACATAATGCCACTTTGAATAGTGTTATGTTCTGTTTTGTGGTGTTCCTAAGTCTGCACTGATGACTCTACCTACAGAGAAATTCAAAGAGAACTGGGAAAAGAGAAATGTGCTTAAAACAGCACTTGAGTTCTCACACTGTGCCACCCTTTGTCTTATACAACTGTGTTTTACTGTGGTTTTGAAATGACAGTGACATGAAAGGAGCTGGTTGAATGATACAACTTGTACAACTGCATTTCCTAATACCACCATCAATACTCTGCAAACTTTCTCTCTCACCTCTTGCCTGCTATTCAGTTTGCTAGCACTGTATCTATGCTGACTGAATCTCCTCTCTAACTCTACCTCAAATAACCCAGAAATAATAATGCCATCTATTATATTATCTGCCAGTAATACAAATATACCATCCATTTGAATAGTTATCTTTATTTTCCCATGTGCAATTTAATCTATGGCAAGCAGTGTTCATGCTGATATTAATATATCAACCACACCAAACATGTTAAAGTTATTTTAACTTCCTCTATATGATTATAACACTGGTAGTTTGGCTCAGATACTAGTTTTTTTAGTTTGTCTCAAGAAAGGAATACAAGGTTTTGGTTCATAATTATTTCATGATTCCCTTCAATTCAAGTACATAATAATTTGAAAAAAGCAGTATTGTCTAGTGGTTAAACTCTGAATCAAACCAAGCTATGGTGACACAGGTTTAAATGCCTTCTCTAACAATTAATCAGCATGTGAAATTGAGCTGTACTTAACTTTTCTGTGCCACAATATAAAATGGCAATAATTAAAGTTAAATTGTAGGGTGTTGTGAGGCCTAATTTATTAGGAACACATTGTATCTCTTCCCTATTCTATTCCATCCTATTCTGATATATTTAGGTCTGTGGAGTTTATGAAGGAAGGAGATGCTGCAAAGAGCTTTTTCTTTGTTACACGGGGAGACCAGGCACAAATTAATTCCCTGGGCTGTTCTGAGCACAGAACTTGTTCACTCCTTTCACCCCTAGGGTGCTAGCTGCTCCTTCTCTTGCAGTCTGCAGTAGCTATGAATAGATACACAGTGTTTCTACACAGTTTAGCAAAGTGTTTGCTTTCCCAGGTGTGCCAGGATGCTCTGGGCTGTGCTGTGATCCCTGAAGGTTCTTGCTGGAGTGATGCAGTGCTGCATTTTACCCCAAACAGGCCTAGTGGCTGGAGATCATTATATAAGATGCTACTAATAAAAAAAATAAAGTAAAAATCTCTCTGTAAAAATAGGCAGATCAAAAACCAATCAAGGGGGCAAACTTGAGTAGAAAAAGGAACTAAATAAAGTGCTAGAAGATAGGAAATAAATGTTGAAAGAGAAAAAGGCCACCAGATTTAGGGCTAAATCCAAGAAGGGGCTTATCATTGATTTGAAACACTGTAAAGTCTGCAAAAAAAAGGACCAAAAAATTAAATCAACTTTTAGATGCCTAGACACCTGAATTCTGCTAGAACCCCAAGTTAAACGTGTGGGGAGAATTAAACACCTCAGAATGGAAGTCACAACAGCCAGCTTGCTTAGGAAGAAGATGATTAGAACTGATTAGATGAAGGAAATATGAGGGCAAGATTCTGTCTTACCTTTTGACTTTCTCTGGGGCACACATGCCTGTCTTAGGACTGTTGGGAGGTTCCTTGCTTCACTAGTGATTCACAGCACCAAATCTTCTTCTGAAAGAAGGTGGCTTTAAAGATATTTCTGAATTCACTCTTTTCTTTTTTCTTTTTAAATTTTTAATGAATAAACAAATGCAACACAGAAAAATCAGAAATATATACATAATAACTATGCATGTTAACCTGAGCTATGTACATGAATGTTATGCACATTAAATAATAAAGGGGAAAAGGAAAGAAGAGAACAAAAAGGAGGGAGGGAGAGATAGAAGAAAAAAAATCAAAATGATCTAAAAACTTTTTTGTAATTGCAACAAATTTTCTGAAGCAGTTAGACCTGCTAAACATGACTTTGTCTATAGATGCCAGCTGTGCCAGCTACCAGATTTTGACCTTTTAAAATGCCCTACTCTTCAAGCGCATCTACACGAGGCACATTAATGCACATTAGCCTAATTGAATGCACATTACGGGTCAGTGTCTACGCGTGCCAGTCCTTAATGTGAAATAAAAATGGCAAAATTAGGCTAAGCATGACTAAATTTGATACTTGCAAATACAGGTATCAAATTTAGATGTGATTAGTTAAAGGGCGTTAATGCACATGCAGACACAACCCAGCACCAATTTTAGTGTTGGGTCTGCCCAACCACTGGAGGCACTTGTCACTAACTTTAGTGCCAAGTCTCTGCACATGTAGACACCTGAAAAAAATCACGTAATGCGCATTGGCACATTCGCTTGATGCACATTCATTTAATGCACATTAAATTTAGTTGCTCAAGTGTAGACGTGCCTTTCCAATACAGTAATATAATTCTCTGTGACACTGATAAGACCCACTGTAAGTGCAGAGTCTTTTTGAATTCCTTAGGCTCCTACTACACATTACTTACATTATGTAATTAACTGGTTAATCACACAATAAATTTAGACTGGCCACATGTGCTAAGTAATTATCATGCCATAAAAATATACATCCAGCTATAAAAAGAGTCAACCAGCTACAATGTTAGTACTTGAAAATTTTGTAACAATTTTATAGCTGGCTTTTTATCCAGCTTTAATTTCAATATATAGCAGGGATATACCCAAGAACACACATATTTGCCAAAGGTATCAAGATGTTCAAATCTGTGTTAACTTTAGTTATAATTTCTTTCCAAACAAGAATTGATAATTAATTAACATGTGACCAATCATTTCCTACAATGCATCAAATCTCTCACATGTACCTATTGGAATGATGTTTTTTTAAGGGAGCCCAGTTCAGAGAGAAAATTACCTTTTGTTGTTTAAAATGAAGTCTAAGAGCAATTGTCAATGTCTGAATATTGTGAATTGCAGATATTCACTAGGACTATGTCATTTGAATCCCTGGGTCTTCACTACATTTCAGTCATAAATAATGTATCAGGTCTGTTATGTGACATTATCTATTCATAGAGTGATGGTGCAGGAGGAGGAAGAGAAACCATTCTGAAGGCAAAAAGTAATATATCTGGAGTATTTGCTACACCTAAAGTCTTAGGTCCAAATTGATTTTCTAATACTTGATGAAACTGCATATATTGCCATTCAACTCATCTGGAAGGTCAAATTCATCATATAAGTCAGAACATGATTTATTACAATTTCCTACTTGAAGCTGTTTTATATGCTCAGTACTCCATCCAATTTCTCCCCATCCATACTTCAAAAAGGGATTTTCCCAAATAGATGCCGTTTGATGTGACAAAGGATGAAATTTCAGTAAATTTGCCAAATTTTTCCAAGCTTGTTAGGTTTCAAGAATTGTAGGGATTAGACTTTAAAATATGGCAGTAAGTAGAGTTTACAATGGTTGACAATGGTGGATAAACCTGTTGAACAGCTGACTGTTTTTAACAAAATAAGACTTGGGGACTGTGCGGGAGTAGAGGAGCTGACAAGCTTCGAGATTCGTGGGGTGGGAGCTCCCGCAGTAACAGACCATCCGTTGCCCCGGAGGGCGGGGCACTCACTTACCTATTCCAGGTGTGGGACAGATCTGAGCAGGATAAAAGAAGCGCCAGAACCCAGGAGCTGGGGCGTGGAACTGGAAGAGCCGGGATGGGAGACGGATGCCGGCAGGAGTCCGGAGCAGTGGACGCACACCGGCGCGCGATGCACCCACACGTTTTGGGGCAGGGGTAAGGCCTGGAGACTGTGGGATTCGGGACTGTGGTCCCAAAAGCTAAGCCCCAGAATAGTAGGGCCGGGAGCATCTGGCACCGGCAGACGGGGGCTGAACAGCAGGAAGCCTGAGGAAGAGGGCAGTTGGACTGGGTTGCACTACCTGAGTGGGAGGGAACCAGACAGCCCGGAAGGACAGGGGCCCCAGGTGGGTCAGAAGGCTCCCTTCTGAGGCCAGGAAAAGGGATCGCTGAGCGAGAGACGCGGACTCTGGTAAAATCCTACATAGGGGCGCAAAGTCCCCAGCTCCGGACAAAAGCAGTGTTTGTGTTCATCCTTTTTGCTATTTTTTTGGTTGAAGTTT
>NW_017729029.1:63682872-63685873 GCF_001723915.1 Gavialis gangeticus | reverse complement strand
CTGAGCGAGAGATGCGGACTCTGGTAAAATCCTACATAGGGGCGCAAAGTCCCCAGCTCCGGACAAAAGCAGTGTTTGTGTTCATCCTTTTTGCTATTTTTTTGGTTGAAGTTTGTGCCCCGCAGGAAGCAGCTCGCCAGTGGTGGATGCTTATGGAGGCCCAAGCGAGGGTGTAGGGGTGGAGGAGCCCTCAACAGCGACGGACCCTGCGCAGCATGAAGTCTCATTTTTGGACATGCACGCGTCAGACCATACACTGAACTGGAGAATCATCAAAGTCGTGGCAGGAGGGTTGGACACGTGCGGCTCCTGAGTAAGTACTATACATAGCCGGGGAACCTGGTGGGACTTTTCCAGCGAAGGTGACGAGCGGAGCAGTCCACAGGGACACAGTAGGTAATAGGTAATTAAGAGGGGTAAGACATTCGGTTGTTAAAATGCTAACATGTCTCCACAAGGATATTGCCAAACTGCTCTGTTTGTTCATATCCTATAATATAACACTGAGAATCTTTTGAATGTTTGGCAGAAAATAACATTAACATTCTTGTATATTGTAACTTACACCAGTAAGTTATGTGTTTTGATTGCCATTGACATTGCTGCTTGCTCAACATCTCCATTGTGGTATGCTTATTTAATCCATGTAACTCAGATTTAGTCCAATTAATTTTATAACCAGAGGCTGCTAAAATTGTTGATCAATAAGAGGGCAGGAATTGATCTCTCAGGCTATGACAGAAGTATTAGTGCAGCACCTGCATGCAACAGAATCTTGTGATCACAGGGTGCATCTACATGTTCATTAATGTGCTTTTGCTAATGCACATTAAATTTAGTATCTCCATTGTGAGATGCTGGAAAAAGGTGCATTAGCTTATTTTACTGTGCATTAGTGAAAGTGCATGGGTCTTTCTGTGATACTTTAATGCACATTAAAATAGACTAATGCACATTAAAATGCACATGTAGATGCATCCATTATCTCCTACCTTAATGCTTTTTGTATCACCCTTTTTCCTTATAGCTGTAGACAATGGATCTAATGCTGAATCAAAGAGGGAGGGCACAACAATGGACAACATTTTCAAGTTACCCTTTGCAAGAGAAATAGATTAGATAACATATTATTGGTCACAGCTCTTGAAGTGGGTTTTATACAGAACAGTATCTACCTTCTTTATGATAAAGCTTTATTCATAATACACAAAAAGGTGCCTCCAAGAAACCCAATCAAAGGCCTTCTCTGCGTTAGGTGCTAAAATAACTAAATTTGCAATTTCCTAGTTGGTCTAATAAAGGTATCATTTTGGAACCAAGAGTTTTAGGCTTTTTGTATAAAATAAGTAAAGGGATTTTGGAATGTTTTACTATTGTTACTGTATCAATAACTTGTTGTACATTATCAAAGCAATGCCTTTTGATTAAATCTGACTTGATTTTTACTTTGGGAGGACATTTTCCAATCTGTTTGATAAAATTTTGGCTCTGATTTTTGTGTCTACATTCATTAAAGAAAGTGGAGGTTCACTCTTTTAAAACACCAGTGGAGACATTAGAAAGCTCACCCAGGATTTGGGAGACTTGGATTATGCTACTTTCTCCACCTGAAGAAGTTCAGACCTATGTATCTTTCCCAATTACTGGGCTTTTATGTAGTTTGGGGCATGAGAGGTATTGTCAACTTCTCTTGTTGAAGCTGAAGAAAGAACTCAAGATTCACTGGCCAAAGAGAAGCAGTGAGTTTATATATGACTCTATAGTTTAGTTATTGGAGAACCTATTTGAAAGATGCTTCAGTTAAATTCCAGTTATTGTTTCAAGGACTGGTTTATATTTTATCTAGTAACTGTTTCATGTGAATGACATGAAAAGTTCTTAGAGAAGACAGATGAAAGTGTTCCTGTTTTCTCAATACCAGTCAGTACAAGATAGATGCCAAGCTGCTCAACCTTCTCAGACCTTTGGTGTGTATACCCCAAAGCCAAACTTTAGAAACACTGGGAATATGAGAAAACTGAGATGGAAGCCAGACAGATTTTCAGGACTTTAATTTTGGATTTAAGGGGCCCAATTTCATTTAAGACCAATTTTAGGAATCCATGTTCCAGTTTCGGTTTTGTCCATTAGTGATTTTTTTTCCTTGTCATAGTAGAAGAATATTATTTTCGAAGCATGTATGGAAGGTCAGGTACCTAATTTCCTTTGACTGTTAATGGGAGTTAGGTATATATTTCTTCACTGTGCTATTAAATATCAATCCCATGGTGAGAGAAAGAGCTAACAAATGGAATTACATTCATTATAGTCTTATTCTTACATTTACTGAAGTCACTTAGAATTTAAGGGTGTGGAATGAGACACTATATGCCCTTGGGCCTTCTACAGTAATGATACAAGCTCATGCTGATCTAAAATGCAATTGCTGAATCTAAGCAGATGGAGATGGTATAGCCCTGTGGGGTCAGGCCAACTCTCAGGATCTCAATATTGCACTGTTAGGAGGATGTAACATAATTGCACATATACAAACACACAAATCAATTAGGTGCATACACATTCAAACCAGCCTAGGCACATGCATACCTATTACCAATTCAAGCACATACACTATACACCCCAAAAGTTAGACATAGATCACTAATTCATATATCATGTACACAATGCCATATATATATGAACCTAGACTAGTTATTTTGAATGTGTGTGTATCTGAGTTGCTAGTGTGAGTGTGCGTATATGTGTGTGTATAAATACACACAAACTCACACTAGCAAGTCAGATACACACACGTTCAAAATAACTAGTCTAGGTTCATACACGCCTATCACCAGTTTAAACCCATACACGCTACACACACCAAATTTATGTGGAATCAGTTACCAGCTACCAAGACCTGCACATCCAATACATATACTTAAATTACTAATTCATATACCACACACACACACACAATGATATCTATATATGTGTATATATGTGTATTCACTAAGTCACACAT
>NW_017729029.1:63682261-63682859 GCF_001723915.1 Gavialis gangeticus | reverse complement strand
GTGAGTTCCTAAGTTGGGTGTTGTGATGTGTATGTATGTATGTGCTTGGTGTACTTGGGATACCTGGGAAAAGGTTAAGGTAAGAAAGTAGAAGTGTAGGGAGTGGAAGTTACCAGGACTGGGATTAGAACTGGTAGACTACAGGGGCCTGGGCTAAAGAACTGAGGCTCAGAGGTAACTTTAGGTTAATTGATTAAAAGACAATGCCCAAAGCCTGCAAAACAGGGAAGCGACTCTGGCACTGAGGCTGGGACTGGAGCCAGAGCTATGGGGGAGCTGAAAAGGCAGGTGGGGAGTGGGAAAATGGGACTGTGGAAAGTGTGGGTGTTAAAGAGGGGCTCTGGGTGTGGGGAGCCAAAGGATGGCTCCAGGGCAGCTAGATGAGTTGCAGGGAGTGGCAGTAGGTGATGGAAGCTGGAGAAAGGCTCCAGCTGCTGGAGAAAACTGCCAGACAGCTAAGAGGAGCTGGGAAGCTGTGGGGGGGGTACTACAGAAGGTGTGGGGGAAGCCTGAAAACAGAGAGAAAATCACAGGATAAGCAGCAAGAAAGACTGAAAGGTGGTAGGGCAGCAGGAAAGCAGAGAAAGGCAGCAGAAAG
>NW_017729029.1:63678414-63682250 GCF_001723915.1 Gavialis gangeticus | reverse complement strand
AGTCAGAAATGGTTGGGGAAGGGGAGGGAATGCTTTTTAAAATAAATAAAAAAAAAGAAAAACTTGGGGTTTTGCTACAATGGAACCCACATTTTTGGCCGGTCCAGGTGCAAAAGATAAGGTTTTAGCAATAAGGGACAGGGACTATTAGTGGAATTAAAATCCAAAATAAACAGAAGAGGAAAGAACAAATATTAAAAATAGAGTAGTATAGTATTCATTGCTAAAACAAATGAGAAAAAATACCATTTATACTGATAAACCAACCAGTATCTGAGAACCCAGCTTAGGAAGTGTTTGCTGTATTAGGTATTATGGTCCTGAGGTGGAGAGGAGAGATTGTTTTTCAGCAAAAGTTGCAAACAACATAAATGAAAATATCTTGTCCCACAGCTTGCCAGGCCACACAGAAGCAACGGTGGCAGCTCCAGACCAAGCTGGGTGAGGGCTGGAGCTGAAGGTCAGCAGTTGGGTAGGGGGGTAGGCAATGGGGCAGGGGGACGGGGCAGGGAGGCAGGCTGTGTGGTCTCCCCCATGCTTCTCCCAGCCATACACCATGGGATCCCTCATATGCCCCCCACAACTGCATGTGCTCCCCTGTGCTGCACCTGCTGTGAGCCCCCTCCTCTGCCATGCACGCTACCCTGGCTTGGGGCAAGTGGTGGCTCAGGTGGCTTGGTTGCTGTCCTGGGCCAGTACTCTAATCTAAGACAAGACTCCCCACCTACGGTGAAGGGGAAATACTCATCTTGGATTCAAATAAATATGATATTAGTAATTGTATTACAGTAGGACCCAAGAGTCATATAATGCACTATGATTCTGTTGCCCTAGGAGCTATACAAGTAGAACAAAGAGATCATTCCTGTCATTTAAATATAAGACAAGACACAACAGATGGGAATAGACAGACCTGAAGAGTATAAAGAAGCAATAGGACCATAATAGTCAGCATGATTGATGGTGGTTTCCCCAATCATTTATAATGGAATAAACCAGGGGTCAGCAACATTTTTGGGCAGAGTGCCAAGAACACCTGCAAAATAAATTTGTAAGATGTTGGCGTGCCAGGGGCAGATGGCAGAGGAGCTATGGAGGGGGGGAGTGGGGGTGATCCTTCTCATGGCAGTGCAGGTCCAGCCCCTTCCCCACCATCTGCTCTGAGGCATGTGCGCCAAGCAAAATGCTTTCATGTGCCACCCTCTGAGACCCATGCCAGGGATTGCCTATACCCAGAATAAACCATTAAATATTTAATGTAATTAAAATGCCCATAGCGTTTTGTGTATTTGGCTCCCTGTGCTTCAAAATGGCAGTGGGGGCACTTTAACTAAAGGTCTTTGAATGAGCTTTAGTTAAAACACCCCACTGCCATTTTGTAGTGCAGGAACACTAATACATGAGATGGGGAGGCTGCTGAAACATGCTAATTAGCATGCTCCAGCGCACTCAGTTAATCGAAACAGCCTCCCCACACATCTACAGGCACCTCAGGAGGCTAGAGAATGCCAGATTTGGAAAGCTTTATATATACTTACTCTCTAAGTATGTTCTGTAAAGAGACAATGGAGGGGGTCAGGAAGACTGCATGTTTCTGCTGTTACCTGTCAGGTAGAACATTAAGAAGATCCTTTGACTATAGCTACATTCATTCCCCCTTCACCTCCTCCCACCTGTCTCTCACTTACTGACCACCTCAATTTACATTTTAATTGACTGACTTTCTTGCATACATTCTGGCCTCTGGCTGCTTTACCACTCCATACAGGAAAAGCACAGACCATCAGCAGACACTTCCTCAGCCTGACAAAGGGTGTTTGTGCCCAAAATGTTGCTGCAAAGAATTTTTCCAACTATTTGAGTTGGTCTAATAAAAGATATCAGATTAACCCAAGAAACCATGTCTGCCTATGTCCTTAGACCAACACAGCTAACAGCTACACCCTTAAGAAGATGGGGCATATACAGGGGAGACTGAAAAAAGCTGTGGGCGTGGCAGCCACCAACCCACTGCGTGAAGATGGAGAGCTTCTTAAAGGTAAATAAATTTGAAGGAATAGAATCAGAGTGCTTGAAAGACCATAGGAAGGTTATTAACATGATAAGAAAGAAAGATAATATAACAATATTTGGGGACCTGATAGATGGTAAATGTGTGAAAAGAAATGACAGATAAATAGATTGAAAGGAGAACATATGCATAGTCATATGGATGATGATACAGAAATTCTTCCTGTGAGAGGCACTCAGCATAAATGGGGCTTGGAAAATTAGTGGTATGCCCAAGAGAGGCATAGTTTCATAGTTTCATAGTTAGTAGGGTCGGAAGGGATCTGAGCAGATCTTCAAGTCTGACCCCCTGCCATGGCAGGAAAGAGTACTGGGGTCAAACGACCCCAGCAAGGTGATTGTCTAGCCTTGTCTTAAAGACCACCAGGGTAGGAGCCAGAACCACAATGTGGGGCTGGAAAATCTGTTCAGCATTTATTTTGGGCTTGCCCTTTTGTGCAAAGGAGAAGGGGTGTCTTTTTTTGAGGGTGATCAAAATGAATTGTGACTTAAGACATGAAATTGTGTTTCATAGTTGAATGCCCAAAGGAATGGAGACACAGAGACTGAGAACCATACTACTTCGTGTGACAGTAGCAATACAGAAGGTGAGAAACCTACTGTTGGTCAAGAGACTGGCTTTCAGCGGAAGATAATGTTTGGAGTTGGCAATATATGAATTGAAATGGTAGGTAGGTCAAGGTGTGCATGAGATAGGAAAGGTGAAGGAGAGAAGAGATGGAGGAAAGAAGAATGGTGGTATTTCTTCCAAAAGGAAAAAGGGACAAAGTGAAAGATGTTGCTTCCTCTTGTGTTGGGAGTAGTTTGTGAGAAGTTAGTGTGTTAATCATGAAAAGGGGTATAAGAAGAACAAGGTATTCCTGTAGGGTAGGTTGTTAAGTTTTGTGTTAATGTAGTTTCTTTTAGTTGTTTCGTAATAAAAAAAAAGGTTCCCATCAGCATTTTTGGCACCAGCAGAGGGTATCAGAACTTGTTCCCACCTCTCTGAGTACTGGTCTGTAGTCCTGTGCAAAACAGCTAGTATTGACTTTGGATTCGGATTTGGCTGATTCAGGGGACAGTGATTCGATTTGGTGATTCAAATCACTGTCCCAAATCAATTCATCCAAATCTGATTCAGGACAGAGCCTGAATCACACAGGCTCATTCCCCACCCGCTCTCCCAGCCCCGGCAACGGGTGCCCCACCTGCCCCAGCTCCCAGAACTTTGAAAAAAAAAGCCCGAACTCACCAGATGCTGCTGGATGTGGGAATCCATCCCTGCTGCCTCCAGCTGTGTCAGAGGGGCTCTGCATGATCCCCCTGACCCCCATCCCTGTCCCAGTGCCCCCCCCCCCATGGCTCCAGCCCTTTAAGAAAAGACCCAAACAAAAAAGCCTGAACTCACTGGTTCCTGCCTGGCAGGGGGTGATCCCCACTGCCCCCCACTGCCCCATGCCACATGTGGGGCTTTTCCATGAGTCCCCTGAAGCTCTGACACTGCTGCAGGAGCCAGTGAGTCTGGGGTTTTTCGGGTTTTTTTTTTCCTTAAAGGCCTGGAGCTGGGGCGAACGGAACAGCCATGGGGGGCCGGGACAGTGGAGAGAGGATGTCAAGGGGGATCATGGCAGAGCCCCCCATGCAGTGTGGGGCAGTGGATGGCTGTGGGGATTGCCTCTCCTGCTGGGCAACACCCAGTGAGTGGGGGCTTTTTTTTAAAGCACCAGGAGCTGGGGCAGGTGGGGCAGCCATGGATGGGCTGGGGGAGCAGGCAGGGGATGGGGCCT
>NW_017729029.1:63667445-63673414 GCF_001723915.1 Gavialis gangeticus | reverse complement strand
GGAATTCCTGCACCTTTGGCCTCCTTAGGACATGGCCCCAGGTTGGGCCAGACAAGACTCTTTGCCATCCTAATCACTGGCCCTCCACCACACTCCTCCCAGGCACATCTACTTGGCCTCTGTTGTTAAGGCCACCCTGGCTCCTCCTCCAGCCCCCCTTCCCCCTACTTACCAGCTCCCTGCTGCAGTGAGCGGGGACTGCCTGAATTATCAAAGTTCTCCAAATCTTTTTCGAATTGATTCGGACCTTTTTATTGGTACCCTGATTCAATTTGGATTTGAAGATTTGGCCACTGAATTGGGCTGAATCTCCTCTGAAACGAATCAGCACCCAAAGCTTCATACAGCCCTACTGGCCTGGTATTGCAGTACCTCTAGGCCAGATGCTGGTTCCCTCCAGGGAGTAACAACTGTCCATATTTTTTAATAGACACACAATCCCCCTAACCCCCCCTACCCAAATGGTTCCTCATAATTATGTTTGCCTAATATGGGCCATATGTTTTACAGTCATGCTAAGTGTTGGCTTTATTTAATCAGCTTCATAGTTGATTTCCATTACTGATCACATGCAGTTTTTGGCAGCAGGTGAACGATAGACAATATATATAATAAGGTTTCTTTGTATGCATTATAAGACAAGGGGCTTTTTTCCATATACTGATTGGAGGCGGGGGACCTCATCTTGTATTTGTATAAATATGGTAGCATGAGATAATCTTTATATTGAGGTCTATGTTGTGTCACGTTTGATGGTAGTCTCATGTAGAGTTTAAAATATGGTTTGTATGGGATTGTTTAGATAGGGATGATTCTTCCTCAGACAGGAGGTTAGATTAGATGACCTCTGGAGGTCTCTTCCAGGTCTACTTCTCTGTGACTCTTAATTTTATTGATGATAATTAAGAGCATTACTTAATTTTAATACCACTCTTCATAATATGGGGTATTAAAGAGAAAGCATATGAATGTTCTGAAAGGGCTCCCCCTCCCACTTCTTTCTTTAGTTTTCTCATTTCCCTTGATTTTTTTTTCATTGCTACCCACTGCAGAGAGCATTTTGCTAATCTTCTGTTTCTCCATGTAAAGCTATTTTTGTCATATTGATGAGTCACTCAGTCTCTAGTTTAACGCATCCTATATCCCCTCAGAATGGTTTCAAATTGCTTCTCATTTAAAGATGAGAGAGGCTACCTAACTGCATATGGATTAATTTAATTATTTCTCAGCAAACGGAAATTGGATTGTCATTTATTTATGCTGTAATTTATTCTAGAGTTGGTGGGTGCATTTACATGTGCACTTTCATGCAAACTAGCTTATTTTAATGTACATTAAAGCATCATAAAAAAGTGTGCTTTCGCTAATGCATGTTAAAATTAATGTGCCTTTTTCTAGTACCTCATAATGGTGGTACTAAATTTAACGTGCATTAGCAAAAGCACATTAATGAATGTGTAGACATGACTGGTGAGTCTTGAATATATTTTTCTAAATGTTTATCATCAGGTTTCATACATGTGTATTCAGCTAGGTTTGCTACTAATTTTTCTCACCCATAGTTCATATAAATGCTACTGCTTGTTATGTTTGCTTACACTGCTTGTCAGTTCAGCTGCAGCTGAAATCATTATGTTCTCATATAATTATAGTGGTGGTATTCAGACAGCTAGAGTTAAGGTTGCATCGGGAGTTCCATTGTAAATCACCAGTTTCAATGGTTTATAATATATCAGCCATAAAACCTGGTTTGAACTGAACTTTGGCTTGTAAGACCTCACACTGACCTGCTACAATAGCAGTCCCAGAGCCCTCCATTTGCCACCTAGAGCCCCCAGTTTGAACACCTTACACATATCATTAATGACCTCCAACTGCTTCTGGAAAAGGACAACTATTTTAAGATAGCCATAGGGGGCACCTGTCTTGGCTTACAGGCAGTCGCCCAACCTCAAACCGCATCTCTCAAATAACAGGCAACTTAACTCCCATTCTTAGTGAGGCACCAGGCCTTGTAATGGACCCAGATGCCTGCTGTGCCCAACATCAACACATGACACATCATCACTGGACTGATTCACACTATAATATCTGTGGTGCATTTGGTGGTCCCACTATACCTGTTCTTTTGCTCTGGGTCCCCCAATGTGGCCTTGACCTCTCACCTGTTATTCCTTGATGTTAAAGTTAATATACTTAGAAGAGTGCCTTTCAGGAAATGGGAATTTGGCTTTCAGTGACTTGCTCCACCCTGCACATCATTAGGCCTCCACTCTGTCCAATCCTTATGCCCAAACCTAAGAAGGACCCCCTTTCTCTTTTTCTGTGTGCTTGTCTCTGCCTATCCCAGACAAGCTGCTCTTTGGGGCACCTGCCCTTCAAGGGTCTTGGTCTTGCTTGTCCCTGATAGGCTTCTATTCAAGACATCTATCCCTCAGGGTCTTCTTCAGGGAACAGATGCATAACACAGAGTTCATCACTGGCACCCATCATAACAGTGCCTTTCCTAGAGCATTCCTTTGTGGCCCCCAGCCTCCACAATGTCTCTTTGGTCTTACTCTAATTCCCTTAAATGGACTCTCTGGCTCTGTATTCTTAACAGATCACCCAGCCCACCAAGTGCTAGGCTTTTGCAGGGCTGTTTCCTCACTGTCCCAGGCCCTCTTACCCTTGCTGGGCTCAAAGCACAGAATGCCTCCCATGCACTCCAGTGGCTTCCATCTGCCTTTGTAGCTACTTCCAAACCTCCATTTAAAATAAACCCAAAGCAGAAGAAAAACCTAAAACTTAACTCCCGATATACTGTTCCCTGGAGAGCTCCTATCACTTGTCAGGATTTGGACCAGACTGTGCCTCTAACCCTAGGATCAGGTTTGTATGGCCCTTTTCTCCTCCCCTTTTTAGTCACCCAATCTAGTTAGCTGGTAACAAGGATCAGGTGCTGCTAACTCCTTCATCAGAATCCCAGGGTTCTGCTGCCTGAAATCTGTAGGTTGGGTCCTGCAGCCCATTTAGACGTGCTACCTGTATCTTGCTGCTTTCTGCGGCTAGCCTAAATTGCACTTGCTCTTCAACAATAACAGAATTTTTTCTTCCTGCCATGTCCCTCTGAACCAGTTAAATAACAGGGGTTGGGGTCCCCTGTTACAAACATGGATTATAACATCCAAGGCTTTCACCTGCACCTCTACCAACAACATATATGCAATCACTTGGTTACACTGCCCCTCTACTGTCTATATCAACCAGACAGGGTGACCTCTATATGAAAGAATGAATGAACGCTGATCTGACATCAACTTCAGAAAGAAACAAAAGACAGTGACTGAACATTTTAACTTTCCTGGACACTCCATTGATGACCTCAGGGAGTGCGTCCACATGAACGCACACGCGTCTCTTGCAGCATCTCAAACCCCTTAGAGACACTGCAAGAGGCATGTGTGGGAACGAAAGTACATTCCCTGCACTGCAAATATATATATATATGTCTAGTGGTCTTTTGTTTTACTTGTGGAAGAACATGGATTTTGGGGTATTTTAAAGAGTGATTTTGAGATTTTTTTTTAAGGGATTTTGCAGTTTTTAAATAGGGAACACCAGAATTCCTGCTAGTGAGGCATGTGGCAGGGGTCAGGGTGCTCACAGCTGCCACCTGGGACCCAGCTGGAAGTGGCTGACTTCCTGCCCACTTGGGACCAGGAGGACATGCTTTAACAGTTCAAAGCAGGCCACTGGACTGAGAACATCTTCTGGGCAATAGCTACCCAGATGGCCAGGTGGTGACACACATGGCAGTAGTACCACACAAAACCCATTTGCTACCACAGCCCACTGGCAGCTGGCCCAGAAGTACAGATGCCTCTAATAGCCATGCAGTCCCCATCTGGGTCTGGCAGGCATGCATCCTTGGGGCCACATGCTGTCACAGGTGGCAGCAGGTAACAGCCAGGCAGCAGGCCACACTGCCAGACTGCTTCAGTGAGTAGAGGGTGCAGGGAACACTCAGGGCTGCTTCAGCAGTCCAGCTGGCCCAAGGGGTAGTGTCCCCAGATACCAATTGGCCAGGACCCAGAGCTCCTGACAGTGAGTATCCCTGAGCTACTTGCCAAGGCAGGTTTTTATACTGCTGGGGCCAACACAGGGCAGGTTTTTATAGCTGTAGCTATAGTAGCTTCCCCTTACTGCAGATCAGGGAAGAGCCAGGCAAGGTTATTTTGCCTCCAGTGACACAATTTTCCCCACACCAAAGTGCATGTCTGGGCATGTGCGCTGAGGCAAAAAGCCCTGACTCAAATTTGTGCCGCTTCTATTTGAGCTGGTGCAAGCACACATGCCTGCATGTGGGAACACATGTGAAGTGGCTGTTCTTAGGAAGTAAACCTTAAAAAACAGATTTGAACTGGAAATTGCTAAACAGTAAATCATCCACATACTGGATAGTGTTAAGTATGATTCAAACATGGACTACAGATTCTTTTACCATTATCTGGATTAGCTTTTGTGACCCCTTTTTTCCTATGGATACTTTTCTTGTTGCTCTCCTAGCTTTTTTTCTTTTCTGCCACTTTCCCTCTCTTTCTGCCTTTTTATTCAAATCACTTTCTCCATTTTATTCACTGATCTTTGCACATCTTTTCACAGCATCTGATCAAACAAGTTCCAGATTGCAAAAGCTTGTGTAATATATAGTTCTAATGTAGTTAGTCTATAAGGTGCATATGTTCCCTTCATTGTGAAAGTCTGATGCTGGGATTTACTTATTTTTAGAACTACATATATAACAATAACTCAGAATAATCATTCTGAAGACTGAAGTCCTCTTTCTAACCATACAACAGAAAAGTTGCATAGCAAGTTTCTCCATGACGTTTGCAAATTTCCTCAACCATTACTTGCAAGAAATAGTTCCATAAAATGACAAGGTAGTTTAGTTTCCATGTAAATGGCCAACTATTTTGAGACTGGCTGCAAGTGTGCCAGATAGTAGCAATTATTCTGGTATGTTACAGGTTCAGTTAGTGACACCTACCACAAGTGACACTAGAAATTGAACTGAAACAGCCAAACTGTAATTTCACATTCTCACAGTCACTGAGGAACTATTACATGGTAATATGTGTCACCCTGAATAATTAATCTGAAAGTGAAAGCCATCCATTTCTCCAGTCATTTTAAATGTAAAGGACATGGAGATAAAATGGAAGGGTGCAAGAAATGAAAAAAGACAAAACAACCATAGACATGGGTAGATTCAGATGCTTTTAAAGCATGTATACGTATAATTAAAAACATCTTCTGGATTTTTATAGCCATATCAGAGATCAGAAATAATACATAGCCTCTCTCTCTGAGCTTGAAATTACTTCCTCTGAATTAAGTGAATGCTTCTGATCATGTGGGAAATAGTAAAAACATTAAAGAGTATGGAGAAAATACTTTATGGTTTACCACTGTATGGCTTATTACGTAATTTCTCAGTAAACCAGTCTTAAACTAAATCTTTAGAACAATCAGATTGAAAAGTATTACTGAAAACTAGGCAGTATAGCACAAGTCAGGTTGTGGACATCAAGATTTTGTCATAAACCACTGCTGGTACTGTTTAACTTCTTCCTAGAAAATTGGCTTGATCTTAATTGGATGCTATGGCATTCATATAGGAACCACATGGTAAAATTGTCTGAACTGTGTCATTCTAGGATCATAGGAAAGTAGGGCTAGAAGAGAGCTAACAAAATTATCTGGTCCAGCCCCCTGATCGAGACAGGACCATCCCTGCAATGTGTCTTTCAAACCTATTCTAAAAAATTCCAGAGATTGAGATTCTACAACTTCTCTGGTTAGCCTATTCCAATGCCTGACCAAACTCACAGTCAGAAAGTTCCTCCTAATATCCAACCTAAATTTCATAGTTTCATAGTTTCATCGTTTCTAGGGTTGGAAGGGACCTGAGCAGATCATCTAGT
>NW_017729029.1:63664165-63666198 GCF_001723915.1 Gavialis gangeticus | reverse complement strand
GCTCCAGGTAGACAGTATACTTCGCGTGCCGAGGGGTCCTCTACTGTAGTTTGAGGACATTGCTGCTAGTTCTTTCTCCTCAGTCACAAAGAAAAGTCTATCTTCATCTTCTTTACAATTACCTTTTAGGTATGTGAATTCTGTAATGAAATTCTTCTTCAGTCTTCTCTTCTCCAGACTAAATAATCCTAGTTCTTGTCGGGGAATAAAGGCCCCAAGGTCACGGTGGGCCAAGGGTTTCGGTACGGAACAGGCAGGATTAGCGGCGAGGAGTTTGAGTGGTACGGGACTCGGTGCAGTTTCAAAACAAATGGATTTTATTTACTTACGCTTGTGGAGCATAGGTAAAGAAGCTTGCTTGTTCAGTTACAGTTTGAAACGAAACAACAACAAAGGGGTCTGTTGGTCCAAGGGGTTCTCGAGTTAAGCCCTTGCTTTCTAGCTCGGGTCTAGGTAGCTTTGGACTGTCCAACTCGATAGTCCCAGGACTGGTCAACAGCTCATCAACGGGAAAAGAACAACGAACTGTAACACGATGAGAGTCCAACGTGGATGAAAGATGGGTTGAGTGCGATGCCGAAGTCAGTGCTGAAGTGAAGTCACGATGCCGTAGTCAAAGTGGGTCAGATCGATTAAAATCGTAGTCGGTATCAAAGCCAGAAATCGGTTCAGTAACCAGGAGATCAATACAAAATCAAGGAAGAATGAATTGTGAAAATGCAGTGATGAGGAGACCAGTGGGCTGAAAGCCCTCCTGAGAAGCAGTCCCTGTCAGAACAGCCTCTGCTCCCAGGATGGATCTCTCCCTGCAAGACAGTCTCTGCCAAGGCAGTTTCTGTTCACCGGTAGAGTGTGGTCCCCCGAGTGGGGGCTCACAGACCTTTTAAGACAACCAGAGAGCCAATCAGGTTGCTTAGTTCATAGAAATTTCTAGTCTAATTACCTCATGCTGTTAGCATAACTGGGCATGCGTGTTGTAACAAATTGGGTCAGATATGATTGACAAGCCCTAAGGTCATGCAGGGGGCACATGCTGGGCATGCTTTGGAATTTTCCACAGGCTTGTCTTGTCTGCGCCTGCTCAAACTTCACCCTTCTGTGTTAGCCAGCATCCACTCAAAATTTGGTTCGGACAGTTCTTTCAACCTTCACTTGAAACTCATGTTTCCCAGGTATGGCAGAGCACAGATTGTGCCTTTCGCTTTAAGGGGTCTAAGCAGGAGGCATGCAGCCTGCAGGTAGGAGCAGACCCAATCAGGTGGTCACATGTTAGGCAGAAGTTTGCCTGATTGATGGAGAAGCTGGGAGCTTGGGTATAAGATTAGGCCCCAAGAGGAGATCTGGCTCCTGCTGCAGGGGGCCGAAGGAACAACATCACCTGGCCAGAGATCTGCTGCTGTCAGAACAGCTTGGAGATTAAGGGTATGGGGATGGAGGAGGTTCCTGATCCTGGGGCATGACATGAAACTATACCTTGCTGGAGCTGGATGGTGTGGTGGATCTGTCTGTGGCAGGGCACTCTCCAGGAAATGCCACACCTGTGCCTCCACAGTGAAAGGCGAGTATGAGGTTTCATAGTTTCATAGTTTCATAGTTGGTAGGGTTGGAAGGGACCTGAGCAGATCATCAAGTCCAACCCCCTGCCATGCCAGGAAAGAGTACTGGGGTCAAACAACCCCAGCAAGGTGTTCATCTAGCCTCCTCTTAAAGACCCCCAGGGTAGGAGCCAGCACCACTTCTCTTGGAAGTTGGTTCCAGATCCTAGCCGCCCTGACAGTGAAGTAGCGCCCCCTGATGTCTAGTCTGAATCTACCCTCTGCCAGCTTGTGACCATTATTTCTAGTCACTCCTGGTAGTGCTTGGGGGAACAGGGCCTCCCCCAATGCCTGCTGGTCCCCTTTGACTAGTTTGTAAATGGCCACTAGATCCCCCCCAACCTTCTCTTGTGGAGGCTGAACAGGTTCCAGTTCCTTAGCCTCTCCTTGTAGGGCCTGCCCTGCTGACTCCTGATCATGCGAGTGGCCCTCCTCTGG
>NW_017729029.1:63655071-63664029 GCF_001723915.1 Gavialis gangeticus | reverse complement strand
CCATGTTCATTTTGGCATCAGTAATGACTCCAAGATCCTTTTCTGCCTCTGCACTGATGAGAAGGGAGTTTCCCAGCCTGTAGGTATGCTGCTGGCTCTTCCCCCCCAGGTGCAGTACCTTGCACTTGTCAGTGTTGAAACCCATCCTGTTCTCATCTGCCCACCCCTGTAACCTGTCTAGGTCTGATTGCAGTCTATTTCTCCCTTCTAGCATGCCCACTTCCCGCCACATCTTAGTGTCGCCTGTGAATTTGAACAGGGTGCTTCTTACCCCCTTCTCCAAGTCACTGATGAAGTTGTTGAACAGTTCAGGCCCAAGGACCAAGCCCTGTGGAACCCCACTGCCCACATCCTTCCAGGTTGATGCCAGAAAGCCTCAGCCCCCACCGACCTTGGGGGTGACCCTGTGGAGGGGAAAGACTAGGGGAGCTGGCAGAAAAGCACCAAGGCCCACCGAGTGGGGCCTGATGCAGGGTCCAGGCCGATTGAAGGGGGCCTGAGACAGGCCCAGGCCTACTGAGTGAGGCCTGAGGCCCAAGGGGCATTACGCCCAACAGCCCAGTGAAGGTTAAGGTAGAAGCCCATTGAGGAAGTCAGGTGTTGAGGCACCAGTGAAGGACAGAGTACTGAAAGCCGAATGTGGGGGCATGGGAAGAAGCCCCAGTGTGGGAAGCACTAAGCCCAGGTAGGTCTGAGGATGCCTGAGGCCAGGTTTGGGCTGGGTGAGGCTGAGTGCATCCCAGCTTAGGGTCCAGGGGAGTGTTAGTGGATGTAGATGCCATCTGTGAAGCATGGGACATGGTATAATGGGAGGTCCAGAGCTGTGTATTCACCCTTGGCATCAGGGCAATTAAATGGGCAGCTTCTTGCCTAGGAACAACTTAAGTTACATCAAAGGCATGGTAGGTGAGGCAGGTGGGTGGACTGCTCTAGACAAGTGGCCGGCCCAATGTTTGGACCGGCCTTGGAACAGCCCACTTGTTACACCAGGTCATTAATAATTCTTGGCACTGGAGTTTTTCCAATGTATCTATGTCTTTTTTGAAGAGTGAGGCCTAAAATAGGACACAATACTTCAGTTAAGGCCTCACCAGTAATGAATAAAGTGGAAGAAACACTCTTCTTGGTACGAAAGTGACACTCTGGTTATTATGACTGAAAGTGCTGTTGGTCTTTTGTGCAACAAGAGTATACAGTTAGTTCAGGGTAAACTTACGTGCTACACTTAAATTTATACTAAATCTGTGGAATGTTAAGTGGTGTTAAAGTTGGAATGTGCTGTGAACACTTGCAAGTTAACTGATAATACTGTTTCTAGACTGCCCAGCTCTGACTTGCCACTAGAGGGCTGGAAAACAGGGACATGGCTGGGATCCAGGACACCTGGGCTTTATTCCTGCTCTGGGAAGGGGTTAGGGACTGGAAATGGTGCACCCTGGGATGCCTGAGGACTGCAAATTGCTTGACATAGCCCTGTGGAATGGACTGAAGTTGCTCTAGCACAAGCTAGGTAGCACGTCCCAGAGGTTCCCCTTGCCTGAAGTGGCATAACTTTGAGAAGCTCAGAGGGCACTGTAAAACCCACAGGGGTCTGCCTGCTTGCTGGTTCCTTCCCAACCTACAATGCATTTGATAGTACTTGTTGATAGGGAGGGGTCCTTGAGGGTCAGTTGTCACCTCCCAGGGTAGGCTAGCCACACCTGGGGCCTTTTAATTTTTTCAGGATATTCCCCCTCAGAAACCCACAAGTTTCTGAAGTACTTGTCAGCATCTCAGCTATTACAGCCTTGGTACCTTTACCCTCTTTGGCCACACTCTTTGACTGGGTCTATTGTTCAAGACCTCAGTCTTCAGGTTTGGCCATGTGCTGATGGCAATCCCTTTTTTCTGGGGGGTCCTCCTGCACCTCAATAGCTTCTGCTCCTCTGCCTTAGAGACTAGCCCCTTGGCACTGACTGCAAGGGAAGGGCACTAAAGCAACCTTGGCTATGGTCTCCCCCACCCCTATAGTCACAACACGGTCCTCCAGTAGATCTAACCAAAACATAAACGCCAGCCTCACTGCTGTAAAACAAAATCCTCCCAGTCCTGGGTTACTCTCCTGCAACCTAGAATTTCCTCTTGGCTTTCTCTTCCCAGCTTTTTGGCACTGCCGGGGCACTAGGCCACTTGCCTCGTGTGGCCACCTTACACAGGAGCTCCTTTCTCTGCACCCTGCAGGGCCAGACTTCCCCTCTCCATTTCAGGGACTGGACTTATAGTCCTTAGCCCAGTCCCCTTTTGTCTCTCATTTGCTAGGGCCAGGTACAGCTAATTCCCTTATTAGCTACCTTTCCCTGTCCTTTTATCCACTGGAACCCTCATAGTAACAGGGGAAAGGGTTTAACAAGGGGATGAGCTTTAATGTGTGGGTGCTCATATTTTAAATGCCTTTAGTATGGTCTAAGTGTAACGTGTAACTTCACCCTCACATTCAGTTTATGACCTACTGTAACCCCTAAGCCATCTACAATGCTGCAGCCTAGCCAGTCATTCCCAGTCTGTACTTCTGCATGCAATTCTTCCATCCTAACCACAGGGCTTTGCCCTTGTTGAAATTTATCTAGATGATTGCATTATTCCATTATTATGGAATAATTATGAAAATTATTGTAATGTCACAAATTGGTTGTGAAGGGAGATAGTGTAATGTTTGTCAACATTTTCCATATGGTTACAAAGAAAAAAAATTGGTGGTCCACATCTATTTAAACATTAACAAAGGTGGGTAGAAGTGTGTTTATAACCTCCTAGTCTTCACACACACCATAGAGATATTTAGACTTGTCAGGAAAAAATAAATATAAGGAGCAAGCGAAAAGTTAATTGATGTATGCTGAAGTCTCGTACATTTTCTTGCTTTAAAATCCTACTTTCAAATGATTGCCATCTATAACAGTATGGTCACTCAATCACTCACAGCAGAAGACAGAAGAAAGTTTAACTAATATGTTCAAGGACTTTCTGTTACTTACCTCTGTAGGGAAGAAATTTATGCAAATTGCAGGCTGCCACTTTGTTGTCCATTTTGATATTGGCTTATATTGATATCCTCAGTTATTTTATCTGTTCTTCACATCTTGGGGTCAATACTCTTGGTAAGTAACTGTAGAATCATAAGGGAGGAAAAATATTACCTTGTTATAATGTCGTGAATGAATGGGCTACAATTTCAGTTTAGATAATTGACTGATTAGCTAATTTCTCTTTACTCAGTCTTCTCAAGAGCTATTGATGGAAACCATCCCAGTTTCACTTTGTTCTTATTTCTCCCAGCAGGAAAACAAAAATGAAGGAAATATAAAGAAACCAAAGAAGCCAAAGAAATAGGATTCATTTAGTTCAGATAATGTATTACTCATTAAAACAGTGGTTTATCTAAAACCTTCTGCACAGCACTTGCAAAGTCTTCTACTATACAGCATACATGGTCATCTAGCTGTCTTCAGGCACATCTTGGGGCAGAGTGATTGTTGGACAGAACTATTGAGGGTATTTTATACAGGGGTTATTCACATCAAATATGAATGAAGAATTCAGGCCATATACTTATTTTTATGCCTGGTCTTGACTATCTGGCTGCTTGCATATTTTTTCAATTCCATTTTTGCTTTTATATTTTATTAACCTGAGACACACTGAACTCCAGAGAATGATCTGACATTTTTCCCCCTCACAGAGCATAATGTTCAGCCACTGTCTCAGAATATTCTTACACTGAGACCACAAAGAACAGAAAGTTAACCCATCAAAAGAATGTATCTGAAGTCTAAGCCAGTAATATTTCCTTTGTGAAATATTCAGAGTTCTGTCTTTAAAAAGATCATTTTAAAAGTCTGACTCTCTCTACAGTTCTTTCCCAACCACCAGTCTGCTTCATTTAAAAGGTCTTATTTTAATCTAAATTCCAGCACCGTTTTCTCTTGCTTATTTTCTGCTTTCTAAAAAAGAATCATCGGGAACAGATTTTTCTGCTCGCTTGATGTGACAGTAAGGAGCTGAAAGTTGTATTGTGGCCTAGATATCTGCCTTAGAGATGCAATTACCAGTCTCTATCATTAGCCTTTGTATCACTGTCAGTACAGTAAAACCTCATTAATTCAATATTGGATAGGTCAAAGTGTTAGATACCTTGAAACTATTGTCATGCCCCAGCTGAAAGGATAGGTTTTTGTATGCCTTACCATACAGATAATTCAAAATATGTATGTCTACTTTGAAATTCGAATGAGGTTTCTGATCTCTTGGACCAAGAAAACCTCATTAATTCAAAATGCACAGAAAAATGCAAAAAATACCAACTTAGAAATAGTGTAAATGGGTTTGAAATAAATGTATCAATAGTAATTTTCATGTATCCAAATTACTATGGTTATATACTGACATACTTTGCCCACGTGTAAACCTCACTAACACAGAGTTAGTAATGAAGAAAAATTGACTTCCAAACACTGTTTGAGACTTGGCCATGCAAATGGTTATTCTGGGACTGGCAAGGAGAGACTGCTTGTTTTTGTCCTATCTTTCCCCCAAAATCTGAGGGAGAACAAATCAATTAAGAAACATTAATCTTTACGACTCTGATCCTCAGAGGCGTAGGAGCCTATCTGTTTCTTCAGTTGCCTATTTTTACTACTTAGGCATAACTGATATCCTCAAAACAGCTGCTCAGGTGATACTTAAGCTCAGAGGTGCCCAAGTTTTTGCCATGGGCATGCATAAAGCTGCCTAGGGGCTGATGCTAGCCCATAGTTAGTGCACTACATAGAGTTCTAGCTCAAGATGAAGCCCTGAAGTAGAAATCTCAAAATAGATATTTAGCAAGAGTATGCGTGTGTGTGTGCATGTGCACATGCAGAATAGCCTGGTGCTTACAGCAGTCACCTGGGATATGGCAGACCAGATTCAAATATATTCTTCAATAAATATTTAATTAGTCATACAACATAGAACAGCTTTTAGAAGGAGATTTTGAGAGAAATCCATCAGCCTATACTCTGGTGGTTAAAATATTTCCTTGGGAGATGGGAGATTTGGAGTCAAGTGCCAATTCTCTATCAGGCAGAGTACTGACCTGAACAGAGTACAGAGTACTGACCCACATTTTAGCCAAACTCTGACAACAAAGCTACTGGGCAATCTGGGTGGGAGTGTCTCTTTTACTGTTTCCAAAATGCTTAATTCTAGCAGAGAATTCACAGCTCAGCATCTAAAGAGGGAGACACCATTTTGTTCAGAATTAGGTATTTGTGTCTTGTCACGATATAGAGTATGTTTATACCACCTATAGGACCTACCTGGAAGTGCTACTTACAAATAAACTCCATCCACTTACACTCATTCTCTGTGGGTATGTCTACACGTGCACTTTACTGTGCAATAGATGAATTTATTGCATAGTAAAGCATCGCCATCTACATGTGCACCACACAATTGGGATGCAGATCAATATACTCCAGTGTAGGATAGTACTGTCACACACAAGTACTATCCAACAGAGGAGTAAATTACTGCACTTAAACACATGTAGATGGTGATGTCAGGATTACTTTACTCTGGCTCAAATTGAGCCAAAGTTTATTCAGTTGCATTGACTGCATGTGTAGACATATTCTGCATGTCCATGAATAGGAAGGGTAGGTGGCAAAGAACAGAAGTGGGTACATGCCTCATTGTGCACTCAGGTTCTTCCAAAAAGGCAACCTGAACCTAGTACCAAGGTACATGTGCAAGGCTGCTTTAAACCAATTAGGTTGCCTAGTTTGGAAGCTTGGCTGTAAGTAGAGAAGATGGAGTTTATTTCTTGGTTGTAATTCCAGGCTCTCACCAGAGCTGGCATAGATACATTTTTAGGCACCTCAGACATCAACCCATCTCCTTGCCTTTGCATTTTGCTTCTGGCTATCTCATTCAGTCCTTTGCTCAGCTGGTTTTGAGAATCCGTATGCACTGAATTGGTAGCTTGAATGCTTAACTCAGTAGGCAACAGGAAACATGAAGGGTGAAAAATCTCAGTAGCTCTGGAGGATCTAGTACTACCTGACTCATTGGAAGACCAGTGTTAATAGGAACATCTGCCTCTACACTGCCTTTGACATGCAGGAAGGGCTTGATACAAAGTATGTTGAAGTCAGTGGGAAATTTTCAAATGATTCTAATGATCTTTGGATCGGCTATAGACTTACAAAACAATCTACCATAATAAAGTCTCTAAATTTCAAACTGAACTCAAACTACAAAGTGGAACTTCTTTTTAATTATTAAAATCTGGGCCAAATTGTGCTTATTTTACTGTTAAAAGCAATTATATTGAAACTAAGCACCTTTTTTTACACATTACACTTTAAGCTTCTCAAATCTCAGTGTTAGCTCGAGTTTGGAGTAGTTACACATTCAGGCTAAAAACCTTCGCTGACTGTCCCTGACCTGCACAGTTGTGATTTGCCACTAGAGGGCTGGTGAGCAGGGACCTGACTAGGAGCTACAGTTGTGGGTTGCCACCAGAGGACTGATGAACCAGGACAGGCTTCTAGGACAGGTCCCTGCTGTAGGTGGAGGTGGAACCATCAGGCTAGAAGGAGGAGAGTTTTAATAATGGGATTGGGTAGTGAAATGGGAGGTGGAGAAGCAATAGATGCGAATGGTAGCTGAGGGCTGGGTGGTGAAATGAAGGAAGTCAACCAATTAAGCCACTAGAGGATGAAATAAAAAGAAGTAAAAAAAAAAAAAAGAGAAATGAAGAGTAAGTGAATTAAAGGAAATCTCATTTTTTAATAAATTGGGTTTGGGATTTAGATTTGGATTGGGATTGGGTAGCCGCAGATCATGGGGATACTGCCCCTGCCCCAGGAGGGAAGCCCCAGCTCATGGGCATGATGATCTGGAACCCTATCTTGCTTTTCCCTCCAGCCTTCCCTCTCAGACTGGTCTGTATCCCTGCAAGCTGCCCAGCCAGGTCACACCCCTGGGGCAGGGGAGGGAGTTGTCTTAGTGCCAGTACCATCCCCTAGGCTCTAGCATTTAGGAGGTGGAAGGTTTGTCCACACAGAACAGGAGGCTGGGAGAAGGGGACATGGCATCTTAGGATACTGGAGAACTGAAACTTCGGTGGCTTATCTCTGGGGAGCAGCCACACATTTGTAGAACACAAGCTGGGTAAGAAGGATCTGAGACAAACCTGCCCTGGAGTGGCGTAACCTTAAGATGCCTAAAAGGTCCTTAAAAGTAGTTTACATGTCTTTGGAGCTTGTTACACATTAATTTTAGGTGGCTCCTGAACCTCTTAACCCCTGGATTGTCCACATATTAACACCTGAAACTAGTTTTAAGCACACTTTAGGTGGGTTATAGTTTTGCTACTCTAAGGTAGGTTTATCTTTGATCTGTGTTACCCAGCTCATGTTCTATTAATGTGTGGCCACATACCACAGATAAGCTGCCCAAGTTGTAGTCCTCCAGCACCCCAGGATACAGTGTCCCCTCCCATACCCTCCTGTTCTGTGTGGAAAACTTTCCACCCCTTGAAATCTACTGCACAGGGGGTGGTTCTGGCACCAAGCCAAGTCCCCTTCCCACCTCTGGGGATGCGATTGTTCCACCCCTAAGGGTGCAACCCTGTTCAAACAGCCTTAAGAGCACCTGCCCAATAGCTAGGTTGCAGGACATGGACAGGTCTGGAAGTGGGGTCTAGCAGGCAAGTAGGGAAATATGGTACAGGCCTAGCTTCCTTTATTTCACCATCCTTCCTCCACTCCCATTTCATTTCCACCTCCCATTTCATTACCCACCCCATCCCATTAACTCTCTACCTCCCAACTTCATGTTCCCACCATCCTTTCAAACCATCTCTCACACCCCCCAGCTTGGGCAGATCCTGGCTCACCATCCCTGTAGTGGCAACTCACAACTGTAGCTCCTAGTCAGCCTCCTGCTCACTAGCCATCTAATGCCAAGTCACAGCTGTGCAGGTTGGGGACAGTCAACGAAGCCTTAAGGTACGACTGCTCCATACAGGAGCCAGCACTAACAACAATCAATATTTGAGCAGCTCAAAGCACAATGTGTAGCAAGGCCCCTAATGTGTGGACAATCCAGGAGTTAAGAACTCCCTGAGCCACTGAAATTAACGTGTACCAAGGCCCAAATTTATGACTTAAGGCAGGGCTGTCAAACTCACCTGGGACCTTGGGCCAGATATGGATTGCAGGGTTCCTCACAGGTTTATTCCAGCCCAGCATGGGTGAATGTAGGATTTTGAAAAGGAGGGTGCAGATGATGTGGTGCATCATTACATACAACACACATTTTTCTCCCCATAAAAAGCTTCAGGGCCTAGCACTATGTTATTTAGTTTACGTTAAAAGCAAAATCAAATATAACTTGATTAGAATGTGCAACTACATTAATTTATATTAAGATTATAGCACTAAATTACATACTGAGTTTAAAAAACACAACAACCTAGGCAAAAAAAATAGTCAAAATAGATATTGTTTCAGTACTTCTGTAGCCATTATAATTAAGTGTATATCTCTTATTTTGATTCTTAAAACAAAATCCAGTTTTCTAAGACATCTTGATGGGTTCTCTAGTACTCCACTGTCGTTCATTTCTACACTTGAATTAAAGTTTTTGGATACAGCTAAAAATAGTTTGCAGCGCTGTGAAACAGAAGAGAGACATTATCCAGAATGGCTAACAGACAGCAGAACAAAGAATAGTTTGAGGGGAGCAACAGGCTACAGTTAGACCTAGATAGGTTACAAGGATGGGCGGAGGAGAACAGGATGGGGTTTAACACGGATAAGTGTAAGGTGATGCACCTGGGGAGGAACAATAGGCACCACACATACAGGCTGGGGAGCTCCCCTCTTGTCAGCACGGAGGTGGAAAAGGATCTGGGAGTCATTATTGACTCCA
>NW_017729029.1:63647891-63654249 GCF_001723915.1 Gavialis gangeticus | reverse complement strand
TCCTGCCATGGCAGGGGGTCGGACCAGATGATCTGCTCAGGTCCCTTCCGACCCTAGAAACTATGAAACTATGAAATAGTTTGAAAAGTGGAACATCAAGACTACTAGAAAGGAGAGAGGAATGTTAACATCTGTGGGGAAAAGAGAACTTACCAGGAAATGAGTATAAGGTATAAATTCAAATAAACCATGAAGTCAATAGACTCCCTAGGTGCATCCAGACAAGCACGGCTGTCTGGTATGTGGCGCTGCAAACATGCTTGCAGTGCCACATACCACACAGTCAGCTGTTCTCCATGCTGCAAGGGTGCATGCTCAAGGGTTTTTTTCTGCTTTTTTTTTTTATCCAGGGGTTAAATACCCCCCCGCCCCCCCCCAAAAAAAACCCCAGCAAAGAACAGTGAACACTTGCGCAGCAAGCAGCTGAAAAGCAAAGCCAGGCCACCTAGAGTTGCACTGTGGGTGCCAGCCAGGCTCTGCATGGCAGGATTGCCACAGTTGCAGCCCCAGGAGGCTCCCAGAACCCCAGGTAAGGGTGGTGGGGCCAGCACAGTGCTGGCCCCAGCTTCCTCTATCCCACCCTGGGTAATTTGCCATGCACCAAAGTGCACATGGCACAGGCGTTCCCAAGGGACAAGTACCTGCAGCGTCAGATGCACTGCTGCTACTTGTCCTTGGGGAACCAAACATCTGCGTTTGTCTGGATGCAGCCTCTCAGCACTGTGTGACAAGAAATGCTGCTGACACTCCCAAATAGTTGGTTTTAACATTTGGATGGAGCAGGAATCAAAGGGTGTGGCGTGTTTCTTCACCACAGCACACCTCTGGATCCCCTCTGCAACCCAGGGTATGAGGGCAGCCACCATCACTACTGCAGTGGTGGCAGGTCTGGCAGCAGCAAAGTGTCCAGCAGTAACAGTGAGTCCAGGAGTGGCAGCATTAAAGCAAGTTCACTGGTGATGGGCACAGCTAGGAGGGCCAAAGGACTCTGAATTCTTCATCAGGCTATACTCACCTACATTTTGGAGGTCCACAAGTAACCCAGCAAGATGGATAGGGGCCCCTCAGGGATCCTTGGGCTGAATTCAGCCTACAGGCCACATGTTTAAAACACCTGACATAAGGGAACCTGAAGAAAATGAGTAATGTTTTACTCTATGTTGACATGGAGAGCTTTTTTTCCATTTCCCTGCATACTCCTGGAAACGTTTTCATTTAGTAACAATGATTATAGAAATGACAATAAATCAGTATTTTACAGCACTCACTGCAGGGTGATCTATGACATACAGCAGTATTTCCTTCAGGGTAGATTGATTTAAATTAAGTTGATTTAATTCACTGATTTAAATCAGCAAACCAAAAGTCCTATTTAAATAATTGATTTTTGTCCACTTTTCCATTGTGTGTGGATGTATATTTTAAAGAAAGGTATATTTTAATTGGTTAATGTAACAATTAAAACATGTTGATTTTCAACTAAATATAGTTTTTACTGTAGATTTGGTATATATGTTTCCTAGGTACACAATATATATACGAATATATAGTAAATAAATAAACAAATATATAGAGAGAGAGAGTAAAGTTTTGTTGAATATATTTGAAGTGCTGGCTTTGTATGTTTAATTAAATTCAAGTTGCTTTCTTAATGCAACTTGATACAAATATGAGAAGAAAGTTAATCATCTAGTGAATAAGAAATATATATTTCACCATTATATAGCGTAATAAAATGTCGGATTTCTATATATTTTTATCACTTAACGTATTTGGATTGTTCAGAATCCTACATTGCTATAAAATGGTGATATATATATTTCTTATTCACTAGATGATTAACTTTCTGCTTATATTTGTATCAAGCTGCATTAAGAAGGCAACTTGAATTTAATTAAACACACAAAGCCAGCACTTCAAATATATTTAAAAAAAAAACCTTCAATGTTTCAGATACAGAAACTTTAAAAAATCAAAGCATGGAACACATTTACAACTAACTAATTTATTATAGTTTTAGAAGTATGAACTGTTACTGAATTAAACCAATTATTTCAGGTCACCCTGCAGAAAATTTTCTAAAATGTCTAGGTGAAAGAAATATGAGCTTAAGGTCCTATTTACCTTAGTCTCTTTAAAATGAGGCAGCTATTTTTTACCTAGGCTATTTTGAAAATATTTACCTCTTCTTTTCTTTCAAGCTTTTAGAGCTCATCAATCTCATCCTCTCCCCCTCCCCATTTTTATTCATAGTCTGGAAGAGAATAAACAAGCTTTCCTGCTTTTTCAACTCCCAATTGATTTCTCAGCTTTGAAAGAACCTGTCCAAATGAAGAAAATACTCTTTTTGTACCTGCAGAAGAGGCTACTGCTGATAAAAGCCCGTTTAGTACTTCAATGCTCCAACTTCAGCTCTGGTTCCAGGTACTTTTCTAGTGACTTCCACTACTTCAACAGTGTTATTTCTTTAAAATATCCTCAGCAACCATGTACTGCTTCAACGGTTCACCTCTAACTATGAAATTTATTATGGTTGGCATGACTGGGTTATTAGTAGCTGCCCATGTCATAGCAGCATTTTCAAATTTGGCATTCAGGCATCTACCCTGATACTTTGTGTTAAGAATATTGGCAAGAAAATTATGTGGAGTAAGTGCTTGATCCATCCACTTCTTTATTGCCTGCAGTTTAACTTTGCTCTTGGGTATTCCTTGCTTTAATGTTGTTATGGAAGTATTTTGCAATTTCAAGAACATTTTCCTTTACTCCTAGACTACTTAAATGTTTGGCTAAAGTATGCATCAGAAGAGCACCATTCCCCCTTGCACACAAGTAATTAATAACAAACCAAGACTCCTTCTTGTGACATAACCGACCATAGCCTTCACTCCTGTCCCCTCCCCCCCAGCACTCCTCCCCTAACAGTACAATTTCTGCCACTGTGACCTACTGCCCTTGTATGAAGCAGTATTTTAGTTTATAGACATGGATGGAGCACTTGAGAAGTTAATTTTTACATCCCTGTACATATGAAAAGGAACCAAATGAGCGTGGCTGTGAGGTATGTGGTGCCACATACATGTTTGTGGCACCACATAATGCACATTCAGTTATTCTCCATGCTGCAAGGGAGAAGTGCGGGGATGTGGGAGAGGGTTGACTTCTGGAAATCTGCACAAAAAAAGAGGAGCAGGGCACACGGAGACAGTATGCACCACTCAAAACTGGGGCCCGTCTGGCCAGAGCCACACTCCAGCTGCCAGCCCAGTTCTGAGCAGCAGGTTCACCACTGCTGAAGCCCCAGGAGGTCCCCAGGACCCCAGGTAAGGCTGCTGAGGCTAGCCCAGTGCTGGCCCCAACCTCCCCTAGCCCATCCAGGGCAACCTGCTATGCACCAGAGGGTGTGTGGCACAGGTGTCCCCCAGGGAACACAAGGTGCACCAGCGGCAGCACAAGGTGCACCACCGTTAGTTGTCCCCAGGGAACAAAATGCCCACGCTCATGCTCATGTGAATATGGCCTGAAAGGCCATTTAATTGTATTAAATCAAATTTCAATTTAAACTTGTTTATTTTTAAAAAGGAAAAAATATATATAATTTAAATTTAAAAAATATATATTTTAAATAATTGATTTTTATCCACCCTGATTTCCTTGTATGTAGAATAGGAAATAACTGATAATTTAATTTTGAACTTTTTGACATGGCTGGCCCCTTTTGCACATAAAGAGCTTGGCTGAGTTGAGTGGGATACTGTGCAGACCCAAGGGAGTTCCTGCTTGGAACAAGATTAGGATCTGACTGAAAAAAATGGTGTGGAACTGATGATAAGAAATGTGTATGCATTAATGGTAGCCATTGCAGCCAGGAAGTTTAGTTCACTGGCTGAGAATGAACTTTTTCAGGAGGAACTCCTTTTGGGAACTGGAACAGACTGTAAACTGAATAGCAGAAGCAGGTACAATGGGAAAAAAATGACCACTTACTTTAGGGCAAAGCATATTAACATTTATCACAGTCTTACTCCTATGAGGTATAACAAATATTATGACTTCCCTCTGATGTACCATATAATCTTCCTATCCATCTAGGTGCTACAAGGGCACTTATTTCTGTATTTTTCATTTTTCTTTCTCTGTACTGTATTCTATTCCTATCACTAAATGGCAATTGTGAGAAGATAAAGCCTTTCTGGTAATAGAATTTCAACAGCCTTTTACTATTTATGTTTTGGAAAATTATTTATACTTAGAAGAATCAAAAAATCAGAACCAAGTAGTAGTTACGCACCAGATGGTAGCTATGGAATGTAAAACCAGAAGGAATGCTATGATACCCTAATCTGACTATCTGTATGCAGGACTTCCTAACCTAGATTTTCATCAGAGGTTTGATTATAATCTGTTTTTAAGAAAATAATCTACTCATTTTATACATGAGGTGACAGTGAGCCCATTGCCTCCTTTTGTAAGCTCATGTTGTTTAATTGTTTAATTACGAATGTTAATTATCAATGTTAACCAATGTTTAATTGCCCTCCGTATGGGCATGTCTACACATGCACTTTAATGTGCACTAGCTTATTTTACTGTGCATTGAAATGTCACATAAAAAAATGTGTTTTTATGCTAATGTACAGTAAAATAGGCTACTGTGCATTAAGCGTCACCTAAAAACTATGCCCAATAATTACTGCACATTAAGGCAGCCTAATGCACATTTGTTTAATACTTCACATTGGAGGTACTAAATTTAACGTGCATTAGGGAAAGGCTCCTTAATGCATGAGTAGATGCCCCTGGTAAGTGATTATATCCTATTTCCTACTAGAATTAAACTAAAGGTATGCCTGTACAAACATGTGGCCATGAAGTAAAATACAGTGCGAACTTACAGAGAGTCAGCTACATGGTGGTAACTGCCAACGTTCATGTCCTTGCAATGTAAATGCAATGTAGCTTATCTCAGTTTCATTAAGAGACAAGCTTCTTTATACTTACCATAGAGTAGGAGAATGCGCTCAGGCAGGTACTGTCCAGAGTAGTTGAGATGCTGTAAATTCATAACCTAGTTTGCCTTGTGGTAACACTGTCGTGTAGGCACACCAGAACTTCAACTTCCAACTACTGGATTTAGTTATGTGTTCTTTTGCAAGACTGTAAAGCCCTCTACTGCTAGATCTTTTTCCTTTGTGGTAAATATCTATTCCTAGGAACAATACTGACTCTCAACTTTCCCTTTGATAAATGGGTTAGACTCAGGTGACCGTACATCCCAGTTTGCTGAGACAGTCCTAGATTTCAAAGACTGTTCTGGCATCTATCACAGTTGGTGAAAATTGAAAGAAAAGTCATGGAATTTGCTGCTGTAAGCAGAGGCAAAGGCAACTGGGCAGGGCCACAGGGCACAGTCCAATAGGGTAATGAAATGGCATGGTGCACCAGGCAGGAAGGGGACCAGACACTGCTGCTGCTGCTGCCTGCATGTGCCCGACCTTTCTTTTCCTGAGCAGCAGCTGGAGGCAGAGGGTGGGGTAGGCTGGGCACCCCTCCAGCACCTCTCCAGCAGCTACCTGCCTACCCACCTACCCATCTGCCTGGCTCCTCCCTGCTGAACTGCACTACAAGCCCCTGCCCACCTGCCCCTGTCTCTGTTTGCAGAAGTGAATATGGTCACTTTAATTAGACTGGACTTCATTAACCTCATACTATAAGGCTGGTTTCCAGCTCCTCTGTAAGTTTTGAAGTCTCTCTGGCATTTTTATACCTGCTTCTTGAAGTGCACACACTTGAACTATACACAGTATTCTACTAATGTCTTGCCAACGCTACAGATGGAAGCAAAATTGACTTTATATTCCTTTTTTTTATAGTCAAGACACTAACTTTTTCAGTCACGGCTTTTCATTAAGAGTCTGTTGAGACAGTTATTTATGATAATTTAAAGTCATTTTGGGTGGTTGCTTTTCAAGACAGACTTCCATCCTGTAGCTATAGCCTGCATTCTTTGTTCCCAGATATATTATCTTGCAGTTAGATAAATTAAAATGCATTTGGTTGGATTTGTGACAAAACTCAGATGATTGTAATGATAACCTGTCATCTCATTATTTGCTGCCCTACATATCTTTGTCATCTTCAAACTTCCAAAGAAAATAGTTTATAATCACTGTGTATAAATCATTGATAAAAACCAGGGGTGCCACTGATAAAATGATATAATACTGTTTGAGAAATAATACTTTTTGGGGGAACTTGCCAGTATCATTCATTGATGTCTCCTCCTTGACAACTACTGCTAATTAATTAATGAGTCAGAAATGTACATAATTACTCAAGAAAGCACAAAAAATTATCC
>NW_017729029.1:63641338-63642891 GCF_001723915.1 Gavialis gangeticus | reverse complement strand
CTGTTTGAGAAATAATACTTTTTGGGGGAACTTGCCAGTATCATTCATTGATGTCTCCTCCTTGACAACTACTGCTAATTAATTAATGAGTCAGAAATGTACATAATTACTCAAGAAAGCACAAAAAATGATCCTTATCTTGATTTATTTAAAATTATTGAAACTTCCTCTCTTGGACAACACTGGCCTAAACCTGCAAATAGATAGCTCTGGCCTGTAATCTTCTTAAATGACAGTGGCCACATCTACATGAGATGCTCATTACTACTGCGCAGTAGCATCATGTGGCAGGAAGTGTGATGTGACACTATTGCACAGCAGTAATGAGCTACTGTGAAGTCCATGTCATGAAAAAGCCATTCAGTGTCACTACTGCACAGTAACTCCGGAGTAATTTAGTTTTTTATACAATAATAAATGACTTTACAGTAATGACTGCACAGTCAGCGTCTCGTGTAGATGTGACAAGTGCTATGCAAGTAAGGTTAAAAGCTGCATATCTTGTTTAGAATCCACTGCAGATAAGACTAAACATAGTGTATCTTGCTTAAAATCCACTTCATTAAAAAAATAACTTATAGATTCCATATGGCCTTTAACCTTTCTACAATGTAGTATAATTTCCAGAACAATGTAAAGGCATTATAAAGAAGATAGAAATATTGTGTCAGTATGTGAACTCCAAATGGCAGCAAAGGGTTATCATGCACAATACACTGCAAATAAGATAAAAGCTACAACTGCACTTTTTATTATCAGGGCTTTATCAGTTAGTTCTTCCTCCTATAATAACAGAACAAAACACAAAGGTCCAGAGCAATTATTAAAAGGCTAGATTGTAAATTTACAATGTGTCCTGAGTGAGGGCTATGTGTAGCTATAATGTCCTGGGAACAGAGCACCAAAAGAATTATGTCTTAGTTACAATTCTTTCCATGGCTCCATTTACTCAAAGTGGTTATTAATCTGCTTTGATCTATATCAGTAGCAGATTACATCTCACTGTGTATGGACTCAGCTCTGCTGGCTGATTTGTTGGTTTAGCTTGCAGTAGCTAAACTACAGCCAGTCATGAATTTTTCAACAAAATACTTTTCTGTCAGAAAATTCTGATGAATTAAAATTAAAAAAAGTACAGACATGTATTGATTCCAATGATACTTTCACTGGAAAAGTTTCTTAGGTACAGGATAAAATATGTACAAAAGAGGGACAGACAAACTCTCTCATAATAACTAATAACTCAGTGTATCCATGGGACTCACTGGGTCATAGAGGATCAAAGTTCAAGTTCCATCTCTGCCTACTTTAGAGTACTGATTTGAAACAGGTTTTCTGACACCTGTGCTGTGAAACCAGAATATTAGCTTTTCTCCAACTAGCTTCCAGCATCAAGGACAATAAAAAGTCCTTTTTCAGAAGGAACATCTTGAGAAGCTGGATACCTTCAAGTCAGCCAGCCCTGACAATCTCCACCCAAGGGTACTCAAGGAGCTGGCGAGCATGATAGCCCAGCTCCTGGCATGGATCTTTGAAAACTCCTGGTGCTCTGG
>NW_017729029.1:63602242-63640812 GCF_001723915.1 Gavialis gangeticus | reverse complement strand
TGGTCACCTATAAGTTTATCAGGGGTGAACACCAGGATCTGGGGGAACGTTTGTTCACCAGAGTGCCCCAAGGGATGATGAGGTCGAACGATCATAAACTACTGCGAGATCGTTTCAGGCTGGACATAAGGAAGAATTTCTTTACTGTCCAAGCCCCCAACGTCTGGAACAGCCTGCCATCGGAGGTGGTTCAAGCACCTACACTGAACATCTTCAAGAACAAATTGGATGCTTATCTTGCTGGGATCCTATGACCCCAGCTCACTTCCTGCCCCTTGGGTGGGGGGCTGGACTCGATGATCTTCTGAGGTCCCTTCCAGTCCTAATGTCTATGAAATCTATGAAATCTAAAATAGATTGTTTCCTAGTAGATGTGGATAGGTTTCCGCAAGGAAAGACTTTCTTTTTTTTTTTGTTCAGTATCAGATTAAAAACTAAAAAGAGAGAAACATCTACTATTTATACAAAAGGAGGAGTGTCTACCCGAGACGTTTACTGCACAGTTCACTAGTTGCACAGTAAACATTGTGCATCTACATGTGCACCCCTATTAGGCTGGTGTAGATTAATTAACTCCACAGCAGGATAGTAACTATAAATACAAGTAATAAAAGCCATCTGCCTGCTGGCTAGCTCTGCACCATACCACCTTTGTGCCCCAGCCAGCCCCTCTAGAGCACATTGAGCCAGGAGGAGCAATCCCAGACTGGCAGGATGACCCCCTGGGCTCCCAGCCACTGAGGGCTGCTTTGACCCAGCTGGATGTGCTGTGCTCCTAGGTACATGTGCAGATGTGGCACCTGGGAGCAATCAACTCTAGAACAATAAGCTCCTGAGTTTATTCACAATCAATAATAGCACATGTAGACATGCCCAGGGATTTTTTGCCCATCCCCAAAAGCACCATAAGCTTAGCCATAATGTATGAATGCAATACTTCCATATTCAGCTCAAGTGCTATTTAAGAATTAAGAACTATATACGGTGTGATTGATTCTACTCAAACTTATTCCGGTTTTATGCTAGTGTAAAACCAGTGACTTCAATGGAGTTCTTAATGTACAGCAGAGTTAGACAGGAGTCTAACTCACTTTGTGCCCTTGCTTATTACCACAGGGGAGGTATGGCGGGGAGGTGCATGCCCTTCTGTCAGGTCTTTCACCACCGGCAGTTCTGTCCCTGCTGCTGACACCACCAGGGGCATCCGCAGGTGCCTCCCCAGACTCAAGAAGCACCAGTCGCCCATGCTAAATACAATGCTTTTTCAATGATGCAATATTGGTTTTCTGTAATAACTCTGTGATATGTGAGTGATTAAGACTTCCATAAATATGAAAAGGCTTTTAATCCACCACATGAAAGATTAATCTCTCCAGGTAGGTCGCAGACCTTTTATGAGATTCCTGATACCCTCAAAACCTCATGGATGCTGGATGGGGGAAGAGACTCAGCACTACCTGTTGGTCTCAGAAGGTACAGTGTTACATTTAGCTTGACCTAACCAGGGTTAGGTTGACCAAAAAGCCTGCTCATGCAATCTTTTGCAAGTTTTAAATCAGCCAAAAAATGGTGAAGGGGTTAATCTGATCTAGTGAATGTGTGCATGTGTTCCCAGCATAGCCGCAGGGCTGGGAAAGCCCAGCCAGCCTTACCCCAGCCCCAGCTCCAACCCCAGCAACAGGGCTGTGCTATTCCTATTTCTCCTCTCCCTCCCTTCTCTCCCTCCTCCAGCCCTGACTAGGCTCTATTTTTAGTCCCCAGATCCATCTATCCCTGCACCAGCTCCACCCCCCTCATGCAGAGAGCCATGAGACCTCTTTGGATCTGACATCCCCCCTTTCCCTCTCCCTGAGAACTTGTCAGCACCCCCCAATCCCATCAGCCCTTTTCCCCACCCTCAATTATACAAAAAGAAGAAGCTTTGGGTGTTTCTGCATCCAAAGAAGCATGTCTGGATCGAAGCTCTGGCTTTGTTAGGCTTTCTGAAGCGGTTTGGATCTTCTGAACCACTTCAGAGCCGCTTTGGAGATCTGGCCATAGGGTATAATGGGGAAACAATGAAATGTCTATAACTTTGTTGTTTTTTGTCTGATTTGTATGAAATTTGCAGGGATTGTAATCTCTGCTGACAGCATAACATCTGACAAGTTTCAAGAAGATTGGTTTAGAGGTTTGAGAGGAACTGTACCCCAAATTCTTGAAAGCAAAACATGTCACATCTATGTGTTTCATCACAGGGGGGTAAAAACTGCAGAAGTGGTAGCTCCTGGTGAGGTCACAAAGCCTGCCATGTTTCAACAAGATCAGTGCAGGAGCTTGGGGGGAACTGCATCTCAAGCTGCGGACAAGCAAAACTCGTGACATGGGTGACACTGTGTGTGTTCAGGCGCAGCGGGGTGACAGCTGCAGGGATGGTGGCCCCTGCTGTGACCCCTGCCAGCTGTTGAGGAGATTGGTGCAGGGGTTCTGGCTTCTGGGGCCCTGCACCTCTAGCTGCTGACAGACAAAACTCGTGCCATGGGTGCTTGTGCAATTGACTGTCTCTGTCTTGGGGCATGGGAGACACTACTGCAGGCCTGGCTGCTAAGCTACTGTGTTACCAGTTACCAATCAATCATGATTCACTCAGGGACCAGATCAATGCACAGGACCTAGCTAATGTAGCCAGTTAATTACCATCAATTAACACCTACAAAAGCAGAGACTAAGGAGAGGAAATAATCGATACAGACAATCAACTGTCCCAGGACAGACACAGTCAGTTGCACAAGCACCCATGTCACGAGTTTTGTCTGCCAGCAGCTAGGAGTGCAGGGCTCCAGAATCCCCCTGCACCAATCTCCTCGACAGCTGGCAGGCTTTGCGGCCACAAAAGGGGCCACCATCCCTGCAGCTTTCACCCTGCTGCACCTTAACACACACAGGGTCACCCATGTCACCAGTTTTGCTTGTCTGAAGCTCAAGGTGCAGTTCCCCCCAAACCTCTGCACCAATATTCTTGAAACTTGGCAGGCTTTGTGGCCTCAGTAAGAGCTACCATCTCTGCAGTTTTCACCCCCCATTTTGTAACGCTTAGATGTGACATGAGTTTGGATTTCAAGAATTTGGGGTGCAGTGCCCCCAAAACCCCTGCACTGATCTTGTTGAAACTTGGCGGGCTTTTTGACCTCACCAGGAGCTACCACTTCTGCAGTTTTTACCTCCCTGTGTTGTAACACAGACGTGACATGAGTTTTGCTTTCAAGAATTTGGGGTATGGTTCCCCCAAAACCCCTGCACTGATCTTCTTGTAACATGGCAAGCTCTATGCTCTCATCAGGGGCTACCACCCCTGCAGGTTTCATCCAAATCAGACAAAAAACAATGAAGTTATAGATATTTAATTGATTCCCCATTATACCCTATGGCCGGATCTCCGAGGTGGCTCCGAAGCTTCAGAACCGCTTTACCCAGAACGAAGCAGAAACCCAGTCTGGAGCTCTGGAGTGAATTGTGGCCATCTGAAGCAGCCGGATCTGAAGCCAGATTGGATCGCTGCTGACTCGCACAGGCCTAGTAGACATTTGTTCACATCAGGAGAATTCAGTGACCTAATGGGATTTGGGGGCAGGTTGAAGGTGAGGCCTCTGGAGCTATGATTATGCAGTGAGTGAAGAATGACAATAGCTGGTATTCTAATAGGTTCTAGAAATCCAGAGGGTGGACATAGTCTTTCTCATAGTTAATTTCCAAACTATTCCACTGTTTCTAAATATAAACTGATTTAACTTGCCAGGGAAAAATGAAGCTCTATTAAAAATGAAGTGTTGCATATTTCTTTTTTTAAATTCGCTGTTCATCATTTGCTTATTTCACCTTGATTTTAATTAGGCTGTCCTCTGTTGCTCTGGGCCTCTGAGACAGACTTTTTTTGTCTGCCAATACCAGCCTGCTGGCAAGAAACAATGATACTATGCACTTGCATGGTCCCTGCTTTCACTACTTGTCTTCCAAGGGATATTCCCTGATTTCTGTCCTTTATGGTCTATCACTTTCTCAGGTATGTGCCATTCTGCACTATTGTTCTAAGAGGCATCATTCATTTTGCACCATTCTACCTTCTTTTTGACAATGTTAATATTCTTCCTTAGGAATTTTGCTGGAAGAAAAAAGAAACACCTAATTAAAATGATCATCATGAGTTGCAGAGTTTCAGTGCTTTGAGCTGTCCCTTGTAAGAAAGAATTTTAATATTTAAAATGTGAGTTGTGACAAATTTGCAGCCAGATTTTTAACACTTATTGACAGCAATATTTTATATTTTGGCAGTTAAAAGACAGGTCACTCTTTAGATTGATTTGGATTCTATTGCAATATGCTCATTTAGGATGTGCCACATATAAATTTGTTAAAATCTTAGCAGCAAGTGGCTCATTACGGAGGCATATAAGCTTTGAGGGAGGTGTTACATTTCAGCTGCCCAAACATTTAAAAAGAAATGAAAGTTCTGTGTTAGATTAAACTCAGTGTGGTACATCCTGTTCACCCTAGTTTTTGACTGAGAGTAGGCTACATTGAGCTAAGATGTCAGTCTCCTCCGTATGTTTCAATAATACGTTTAGTGGCATTCAGTTACAAAGGAGTTCAGTTAAAAAAAACAAGAGAACACTTGTTTTTCTTTTGTATTTGTCTAAGTGCAAGCCAAGACAGACTAGGGATATTTCCTATTAAAACTAATGTAGAGCTGACGTACAATACTGATCATTTCTTCTGTTCTTGTCACTTCACGTGGGGCTGAATCACTGGAATTTATGTTGAATATAGAAACCAAAGTCTGTGAATTTTTAAAGCAAGGAATATGTAGCTGTTATCCTCAAATCACTGAACAAAGAAATATAAAACCAGCATTTTATATGAATACTAATTGAACAGGATAGTTCTGTTGTGAATGGAAACATGAAGGGCCATGACTGGAAATCCTGGTTTCTGTTTTTGGCTGTTTCAGAACTTTACTGTATACCCTAAAGCAAGTCACTGTGAAATAGAAATAAAACACATCTGCCTAATGCAAGTCTTATGAAGTTTTATTGTCACTGGGAAATGCGATGCATTAATGTTTTTGTACTTTCAGGTTTCTTTGATGGGAAGTGTTAAGAAGGGAGTCATTAACAGGGTGGACAGAGGTCGCTCAAGAAACACTCCACTCTCTCCCACCAAGCTCTCAGATGAATGAACGTTTCATGATCAATGATACTGAAGGAAGACGTCAAATCTAATAATATCTGCATGGATATTTGATCTTGTTCCACTGCCAGAAGATCATTGGCTGCTTTTTTAAGGTGATTGCTTTGGGTAATAAAAACTAAATTAACCTGGGACTGACCTGTCCCAGAGATGGTTTCTTTATTCATGTGATGCTGTCAGTTGCAGCAAGTAGAAACACCAGGGCTTAAGTTCCATCACTACAAAAGAGAAAGGGTGATACAAAGGCTGCTCTTCATTAGGTGCAATGTTTTTTTTGGAATTTACTTTCTTTTGAGTTTGTACCTGAGTGAGTTTCAGGGCATGCTGTGAGCCCATTTTTTTCTCCCTGGGTTATGGGGAGTTAGGGAAAAGGTGAACTTAAGGAATTAGGTAGTGTTGTTTTTGGAAGTGATGCTTATTACATTTTCGTTACTTTCCTGTGGCTGATGGGGTAATGATCTAAGTGAGGCCATTGTTAAGATCTTTTATGTATGATTTGTATTTCTAAGAAGCTGTCAAAGGTGCCTGAAGCCTTGGATGGCCATTCTGTTACGTCCATGAACAAATGCTGTTATATAGCTGAACTGGCGATTTTTTTTCCCGAAAGCTTGAACCCCATGGCTGCATATTTGGCTACTGCACATAATCTCTATGACCACAAGTTTAAAAAGAACATCAAGAAGCTTTCTCTTTCACTCTCTGCTCTTTTCCCCTTCTCCTTGCCAACACCTTCCTTTTACTAAACATTACTGCCACCCAATTCTTTTTTCTGTTGTTCTTTCCTTCCCTCATTGCTGCTTTTGCCTCTGTGATCAGTTTTGTTCTGTAACATCAGCACAAAAGCACCCACCCTGCTTCCCCTGGCCTGATCTGGCTTTTAACTATGCTTTATTTCTGAAGGAGGTTTTCCAATGGGTCTCTTAAGCTTAGACGAGAAAGGTCTTATCCTGGTGCCAGCTTTGATACAGATTTAAAAAGAAAATTGTGAATGCTGAATTCACTAAAGCTTTGGGAAAGCAGGGGAGTGCAGTTAACATTTTACATTACAGTTGAAGCACTCTGCATAATGTTAGGGCTTAAGAGCTATATGGGGCATGTTTTATTCAGAAACCAATGAAAGTTTAGTGTGTTGCCAACTGACTGTCAGAAAGTTGGCGTAAGATGTCCCTTGTGATCTATTTGAGGATACTCAGAAGAAAAGCTTTTTTTCCCCTTTGCTTTTTGGCTTTTTTTCCCCATGCTGCCTAATTCAACAAGTACTGGGAAAACCTGGAAAGGCAGAACTCCACTAATCCTTACTTTTATGCCATTTTAAGATGAGTTCTGCATGACACTTTATTTCTGTCGATCAATCTCTGCTGACAGGTCATTTTCATGGATAATTCCATATACATGTTCCTGAGCTTCTGCTATGCACTAGATTCAGTATGATACATAATACACAGTTTTACACACAGGAATCAAATTAATCAGGGATTTGGGGGATTTGTATGAGTTTCTTAACTCCACCACTCATTCCACATCGCTGTGCCATGGACATATCCCTTATTTATCTACTACTGGGTCCTCACACAGTGACAAATAGTTGGCATGCTTTGATGTGCTATCCCTTTGTAATTTATCTGAAAATATTAAATTCACCTTCGTCTACTAAGGAAAAACACAGAACATCAGAGTATTTAAGAGTTGTAGATGCATGGATAACAGAATTTTCAGCATGTATATCTTTGTGATACAGTTCAAGACCTTTTGGGCCATTTTTTGGTAACTCTACCATAGGAGTACAGTACTGCAAGAGGTTTGAGAGGAGAATTTTTTCTTTGTTCTAAAGCACAAGACAGGAAGCAACTATAAGCTGGGTTCTTGAGTATGAATGCCCAAGATGCAGCTGTCTCATGCTGCTGATAGCATGCATTTCCTCACAAGGTCAGGCTTAGGTAATAACATAACTCTGCTCCACAGCTACACATGGAAAAAAGTCACTACCTATTGCTATGCCCTAGTATGGTCAAAAGCATTAGATTTCTGCCTTTGGCCTTCCCATGCTTAATGGCTTGGAGAGTCCTTGTTCACACATCTTCCCTTTCTCCCATTGACTGTGGCAGGCACCTGACTTGGGCTCTTTTGAGATTCTGTCAACGTAAAAATCTACCAAACTAATAATGAGCTGAGATGGGTTCCACATGCAGCTGCTTCATTCAAGCAACAAAACAAACTGTTCAAGGGAATTCTAGTATATTTGCTTTTTAGAATAATAATGATCCTTCAGATTCTGGTAAAGCAGTTTTGATTTTGAATCTTGAATTGCACACAAAATGAATGACAATGATGTGACACAAGTGTAATACTGTCTTATGTAAGATAGGTACAAACATGCACAGATCCAGGATTTACTAAAGGGTACAGCACCCTCAGGTCGTGGGGAAATGCGGGCGAAGAGTGGCTGGAGCCCCTGGGCTGGCAGGGGACACTCATGAGTTGGGCAGGGTGCAGGCTTTTGGCCTTCTGCCACGATTGTCCCTGGGTGACCCTGTGGTTTGTGAACCCCAGAGGTGCTCTTACCCTGCTGCAGCCATGGGATGCCCGGGGAGCTGAATTCTGCCAGGGACAGCAACTGTGGCAGTTGTGTGTAGGTTCCTCCTTCTTGTGCCTGCTCCCTGCCCATCCTTTTCCCTAAGGTGTTCTCTGCCAGCTGGGAGCAGGTAATGGAAGGAGGAACCTGTGTGCCGTTGCACTGTCTCTAGTCAAGACAGACTCCACATGCAGCTGCTCCCTGCAGACCACAGCTGGAGCAGGAAAGGAGCAGCTCAGGTGCAAGTTCCTCCTTTGTCCTGCCTGCTCCCTAGTAGTAGGGGAAACTGGGGGTGGGGTGGCGGGGAGGCAGGGAGGGGAGGAGGATGGCAGCAAGGATCAGATGCAGAAAGAAGAAACCTGCTGGGCAATGCTGTTGTTTCCTGCCAAGCCTGGTACTCCACAGAGCTGCAGCTTGGAGCTGGAGTGCAACAGGGTTGGCTCTGGGGCTCCCCATGTATGTGGGTCAGCCAGGGACAGCAGTGGTGGTGATGGAACTGGGGGGCACCCATACTGCAGGGCCGCCCCCCCTCCCTTCCCCCCGATCTGCACCTAAGAACACAAGTGTCCCTTAGGCTATTCATCTGCCTGATTCTGGCCCAAAATATGTAGAAAAGGTGTATCTTGGAGTTGTTGTTCAAAGGCATTCATCAGAGTTTTAATTTATATGATCAGAGCCTTATATCCTATAATTTTTCTAGCATATTTCACCATTTTCTCTACTCCTCATTTTCTCTCTTGCACTGAATAACTTAACAAATATAAGTGCATATTGTCTGTTTCTGTTGCCTCTCATCACTTTTGCACACTACTAAAAACATTCAGGTCCAGCCCCCCTGCACTAGACTGGAAAGACAACTGGGGTCAGCTGACCTCAGCGAGGTGACTATCCAATCTCCTCTTGAAGATTTCCAGGGTAGGTGATTGCACCACCTCTGGAGAGAGTTTACTCCACAGTCTGGACATCCTACTTGTGAAAAATTTTTTCCTAGTGTTAAGTCTGAAATGGTCTTTCAGGAGTTTGTGGCCATTGCTCCTGGTTTTCCCCAAGAGTGCCCTGGTGAACAGTTGTTTGCCGTGCCCTTGATGTATTCCCCTAATGTAGCAGTAAGCTGCTACCAAGTCCCCTCTCAGCCTTCTCTTGTTTAGGCTGAAGAGGGCCAAGTCCCTCAGCCTTTCCTCATATGGCTTGCCTTGCAAGTCTCTGATCATATGGCTGGCCCTTCTCTGATTGGTAAAATTGAATTTTTCCAGGATTGTCCCTGGGATAGAAGTCAGGCTAACTGGCCTATAGCTGCCTGGGTCCTCCCTCCTTCCCTTCTTGAAGATGGGCACAACATTGGCCCTCTTCCAGTCTTCACAGTCTTCCCCCAAGTGCCATGAGTTTTGGAGAGTTTTACCACAGCAACTTCGATGACTTTAGCCAGCTCCTTCGGCACTCTTGGATAAAGTTCCTCCAGTCCTGCTGACTTATAAATATTCAACTTTTCTAACTGATCACCACAAGCTCAATGTCAACGATATGAAGGCGGTCATTCCCACCATGCCCATTCTGAACCTTATCTAGTATGATTTCCCCCTTAGTCTGGTGAAATACTGAAGCAAAGTAATCATTCAGGAGTTCAGTTTTCTCTTGAGTGTTGGTAACCAGCTGTCCGGAGTTGTTAAGTAATGGCTCCACACTTCCATTTCTTTTCCTCCTGTTCCCTACATAGCTAAAGAAGGACTTCTTATTGTCCTTGATTTCTGTTTCTAGTTTAAATTCAATTGCCACCTTAGCCTTTCTAATCTGCTTCTGACAAGTGAGGGTCATTGTTGTAAATTCCTCCTTGGGGACTGTCCCAAGCTTCCATTGTTTGTATGCCTCTTTCTTCTTTTTCAAGAGGACCGTGATATCCCTGTTAAGCTGAGAGGGTTTACCAGACAAAGGATTTAGCTTTTCCTTTGCATGTGGATTATCTATAAGAGAATACAGTGTCTTCAAATTCTTTCATTTTTTTAGTTGATTTTTATAACTTTTGTGGAAATGTTTTCACCCTTTCACCAACTTTCTCTGTGAGCATTTTTAATTGATTTTGATTGATTTGATTTGATTTGTCAGAGGCCTCAAGGAGCACTGTTTATGTTTCTTAATGTGAATTTACTATCACTTTCAGCACCAAGAAAAAAATCACATAATCAAACAGAAAAACATTGTGGAAGAATTAAGATAAGAACTTAAAAGCATGAAAAATGATGGGGGAATAACATTAATTTTTCAATGATTACTCTTTAGCAAGCAAACTGTATATGCATGTCTTTACAAAGATGAAAGATGAAATTTATAGAATGCAGCCAATAGGGAATTTTAAAATTGAAACAGGAAATGAGCATCCATGGCCTCAATGCAATGTTCATCATGACTTAGCTATACTAAGCAAAACTGTATTAAAAATTTGACCTTAAGTCTGCATATTCCAGATTTGCATTTCAAAAGTGATATTTTGAAAAAAGGGTATTCAAAACTGAGACTGTCTGAATAAATATGTCTTTTGGATTTATAAATTGTCAAGTTCCTTTCTTAAGGCATGATAGATTCATACTTATATCTGTTGTGTTCATGTTAAAATATGGAATATCAAAAGAGCTATGAATTCATTGTGTTCTGGCGTATCACCAAATTAAAAAAAATATGTGCTTGAAAGTTGGCCACATGGTCAAATTTTAAAGGTGTTTAATTATCTAAGAATACATTCTGGTCTCTAATGGGATTTTCAGAAGTACCTAGCTGCTTACATCCCATTGATTTTTAACTCAATCAATTTAAAGTAAAGGTTTAAGTGGTTTCTTGATTCGAGACAATAAATGAGTGGCCTGATTTTCAAAAGAGTAGAATACTCCTCAGTTCCTATTGAGGTCCCTTTGAAATTCATCATGATCAGAACTTTTGAAAATGAGGCCATATATACAAGTATCTAAATATAGATTTCAGATCTGAACCTTAGGCTCTTATTTTTTTTATAAACTTGGCCTAGATTATTCATGTCAAGGAGAAAGCATTGGAAAAAAAGAATAATGTTGTGGTTTTGAGCCTCTGAAAAAACCTGATTTTGTTAGACACATCTTGCTAGCTTTGAAAGTCAAAATTAGTGGCAAAATGAGAGGTGAGCAATTCGGCCTGGGCACTTGCTTAAAGTGAGTGCATGAAAAATAGTTAACACTGCTGCTGGTTTAGTTGCCACAACCACTACATCCAGCCTCACTACCCCTGCATGCTGCTGCCCAGGGTGCAGACCCCGGCTGTTACACCACTAGTCAAAATTATTCAAATTACTGGTAGCTTCACTTTAAATAGAAGTAGTTCCATGGACGTCAATGGATAATGCATGTGCTTAACATCAAACATGTTTAGAAACTTTACTGATTCAGGGCAACAAAGGATTTCCAGGATCTAGATGTCTGTATGTGAGGTGAAAGGTATAAAAAATGGCCTGATTAATCAAACTCATCTTGTGAGACATCTATAGTAATACCAGTTTGTGGCTACTTTAGCTCAAATTGCAGGGAATACTAGCTCATGGGAACCTGAAAGCCTAATAGTCCTGCAAAACAGGATGCATATGGACCAAAATTGTTTTCTAACAAAAATCCACAGTGATCTGTTCTTTGTTTAGGACAATATGACTCACATGTTCTACTTGGTATATAAGTGCATTGACAGAAGTAATTGTGCTGTAGTGATTCAGACAATGATGGTAAAGAGCCTTTTGCATTTGAGTATGAATGATGCACCTTGGCAAGATGCACACATGTATAAGATAGAATTATTTTTAATTACTGTTGAAGGAGGGGAAAGTTCATTGATAAAGTTAAAAAATGTGTAAGGCAGTCAGTTTATAAATGCATCCTAGACTAAGCTTAAAGCACATTATATTTTGTCACTGAGAAATTTCAAAAGAGGCTTACAAACCTCTAAAAAGGTGAAATAAATACAACTGTTGATGAACTGCTAAGGAAGTTGAAAGTAAATATTCTTTCTAGCATTCCTAATACTTTGCAAAAAATCTTATGAAGTTCCCCAGAAATTTTTAGTATAAACATAACCTATATAATAATAGTTGTGTCAAGCAGTTAATAATTTTGCAAAAAGTTGTATTTCAGAGATGCCTCTGCTTTGACATAAATGGTATATTTATTTCTGTTCTCACTGAAATAATTTAAAGTTATATTAGGGATCTACAACTAAGGTAGTGGTACCTCTGCCCCATGGGCCACTTCTGACCTCCAGAGCCATGTTATCTGGTCTGTAGAGCTGCCCTCATTTCTAGAAATTTGGACATTGCCACCACTCTCCTGCTGCTAGAGTTCCAAGTCCCATGGGCCAGATGCCATGGTCCTGCATGCAGGGCCAGATCATAGACGAAATCTGGTACACGGCCTGATCCTGCATGTGTGGCTGGGGCTGGGGCCAGGGCTGCAGCTGGCCCTGGGGCTAGGGCTGGAATGCAATCTGGTTTATGGGGCCAGGGTTATGGTGCCTGAGCTAGGGTTTCAGGGTCCAAGACAGTGCATGGGACCAAGACCCAATTGAGCATGTAAGGCTGGGGCCAAATCCAGCATGCAGGACCAAACCTGTGACAATCTAGCATGCATGGCTGGTGCTATTGGTGTGATCTTGTGCATGGGATCAGGGCCCAATTTGGTATGTGAGGTTGCAGCCATGATCTGGACTGGCTCCATTTGCCAGATGGGGCCTACAAACAAGATCTGGTTTACAGACCAACCCTGCACCAATCCTGTAGCCCACAGGGCTGAAATGTCTTGCATACTGATCTATGAGGTTTCACCATACAAACCTCTGTTATTTGAACCAACTGATAGCAGTAGTAGTTTGCTATACTCAGAAATGGTGAGGAATGGTGAAAGTTGGAAAACTTGGTTCCCTCTGACATCCTGGAGAGAAATATGCTCTATGAACTGTAGGTTTTTTTACTTCTCTTACAAATATGACATCTTTTACCTCATCCTCCCATGCCATTCCATTGACTACTCCTGTCCCTGCAGAAGTAAAAGAAAGACTCAAGAAAGTGTGGATTCTTTACTGAATGCAGCAAGCAATCTAGCAATGCATGATGCAGAGTATGTAATATATTTTTAAGTTCAGGCTTCTAAATATAGTCAACTATCAGAAGACGGGTGTAGTAGGGTAGGGCTAGGTTTCATGATAACCCTGATAAATTGGAGAAATGGTTGAAAATAAATTGGATGACATTCTACAAGGACAAGTGCAAAATCCTGCATTTAAGACAGAACAATCACATGCATAAATACAAACTGGAGAAGAACTGGTTAGGCTTCAGTACTGCAGAAAAGTATGTATGGATTACAGTGGATTGTAAATTGAATATGAGCCAACATTTTGCTCTTACTACAAAAAAATCCAACACTTGTCTGTATTTATGTGAGTGTCACTTGCAAATCAAGGGAAGTGATTCTTCCGCTATATTCAATACTGGTGAAGCTTCACTTGTACTGATGACAGTCTTCAAATACCCAAAGAACTATTATATGGAGTATGGGGATAAACTATTCTCTGTGGCTGTAAGGGACTGGACAAGGAGCAATGGTCTTAAATTGCAGCGAGGGTAATTTAGGTTGGAGATCAGGAAGAATTTTCTTACTATGAGGGTGGTTAAGCTTTGGAACAAACTACCTATAGAGATTGTGAAATCTCCTTCTTTGGACATTTTCAAGAGCAGGTTAGATATACACTAGACCGAAATGCCAAATGGCTATGATTTGACAAGGTTGAGGAATGGACTACAGGGTCTTAGAACTGGACAGGCTTAATACGGGTGGAGCTAAGAGTAACAACAATAACCTTACTTAGCAATATATTTATAATTCCTTTTAATTCATTGTCATTATTTGAGGTAACACTATTCAGTCAAAATATGGAGTTTAGTAGATTCTCACCTGGGGTATCTAATAGTTCTATTTATAATATTGGTTCTATGACACTTTTCACCAGCTGAACTTCTGCCTCACTGAGTAATATTTTATATTACATGAGCAACTCCACTGAAAGCAGTGCAATCATTTGCTGAAAAAAGATTATTCAAAGGGATTATGGGATGCAAAATCTGACCCTTAATTGCTTAATATATGTAGATTATATAATGGTGCTCTGCTTTGGAGGAGATTTTAAATAATTGTTCCTTATCAAATATTTCTTTAAGAATCCCAAAATGAAATATTAAAAATATAGCAAAATTGTCAGGTTCCCTACCGTTTAACTTTTAATATTTCCTATGTTTCTTTCAGGTGTCTTTGGGTGATTTAAAAAAAATGGAATACTAAAAAACTTAACTCCAACAGTCAACAACTATATCAACATGATAAATGGCAAAATATTAAGGCTGAAAAATGGAAATTTACTTACAGTTGGTATGGATAAAAATTCTTTGAGGCAAATGTTAATTGTGAAGTCTTCTTTGTATTATCATGGTAGATCAATTTTAAGGAGGCAATCTTGTTTGAAGTTAGTAGAACTATGGTGTGTATCAAGATACAGGGAATTGAATTTCTTGCTGAAGGGTTTAATTCATCAGTAAAAGACCAGTCACTAAAAGTTTGGTCTCATGTATGGCGTTTTACATTCTGTGCTATTTTACAATGGATAAAAAAAGAAGGCTGCCAACTTTTTAACACATTTTGAAAGAGAATCAAGCTGGGATGGGCACTCATCAGTATTGTAATGCTGTATCCAGAGAAAGATGGCCACATGGAACAAACCAAAGAACTTTATTGTGGCAGAGATGATATGCACCTCTGTGCATTTTGAACAGAACAAACTGGATGAATGTCTAGGTTCAGCTGAAATGCCAGGCAATTGAAATCTAGTTCTTAGTATAGTTATGCATTGTCTCCTATAAATAATTTAAAGCAATATTTTCCTAAACTATAGTTTTGCCTCCTCTCCCATAACCATGGGGCTACAGGGTAGTTTGAGGTGGATGTCTGTCATTCTTTCTTGTTATAGATGCTCTTTATTTTTACTTTAGTGTTCTTCTGGTGCCAAAAGCCCTGCCTCTAAACATGCTCAAAATTGCCCCACCTAGACAAAACAAAGCAGGTCAGGGCATAGCTCACACTTAAGCCTCATCTGAATCCAGAAACTTGATGTTCCTCCTCCTGTCCTCTAATGTTCAATAATTTAGGCAATCTTGAGGCAACACCTAACACACATTGACATAACTGAGCTCTCCAAAATGCAGTGGCAGCTGCTACTTTCATTTAAACAGCCACTGATAGTGTCTCCCTTCTGAATAGTAGCCTAGTGTTTTTGCCTAGAAAGTGGGAAGCCAATGCCCATTTCCATTTTTGAATGAGGGGATCCAAACCCACAATTCCCAGGAGTGTGTCCTAACCAGCATGCTGGAGGCAATCCTGTGTAAGGAGAAAGGCCTCAACCTCTCTTGTGGAAGCAGTGCAGTAAAGAATTCAAGGCTCATGTTGGGAGTAAGGCTTGTAGGGGGTAGAAACCCAGAGAGTGTATGTGTGCAAGAGAGAACCATGATTGTGTAGCCTAGTGATTTTGGCACTCATCTGAAATGGTGGGGGTGGGGGAGATCTGGGCTCTAGGTCTTATTTCTGTATTTGACATTCAATTCACTGATTAAAATACAGAAACATAGAAGCATAGAATTGAACCCAGGACTCTTCCTTCCACTATGAGTGCTCTAGTCACTTGGCTACAATATCACAGTTTCTTTTGTTCCCTGCTGAGTGTACTAGCTGTTGTGGATCTCACTGTGAAGTGCCAAATTGTCTTTATGCATAGTATACTGTGTATATTAAGCTCACATACCTAACATATGGATTCCACTCTGAGAAATTAGCAAGGACTAAATTTCAAGCACCTATATCCTATGTTAAATCCAGGTCTTAGCAGCCAAGGACAAGCTGGGATTTTGCAAAATTAATTTCACAATACAGGACTTAGAGCGCAGATACATGACACATTGACATCGGTGTACATTACATCAGTTTATTGCTTGGTATGTCATGTGTCTGCCCCATGTTTATGCCAGGGTAAAGGTAGATTATATTGATGTAAAATGTATCTACACTGTTAGTTCCCTATATTTCTTTAGGTATGTTTGAAGGTTTTACATACCAAGTTTGAATGAAGGTGTGATTAAGTTAAATATGGAATTCATAAGTGTTTTGTGTTCCCTGATTTTGCTTGTAGAATCTAATTAGATCTTTGTGTTCTCCATTAATAAGGTTACAAGATGATGTTTAATAGCTTTAAATTGTACTTACATTGAATTTAGCTAGTGATTTCTGTCAAATACAGTCAGTGTATCTAGGCACCTCCAGTACAATTTCTGACTTCAGCAAATCTAAGACAATAAAGTGCGGTTGCTGTTATCTTATTAGATTGCAAGAAAGAGAACAACTTATAAGAACCTGAATTCTGACTCTATATGACATTTATACAGTTCAGGAAGAGAGATTTCTTGTATACTGTAGTTCAGATTTACTATAAACAATGGAATTTTTCTCATCCTGTTTCAACTTGCTAGGACTATTCAGAGCTAGCAACAACTCAAGGGGTGCGTCTACATGTGACATTTACTGAGGAGCTGCCTAAGTAGTTCTGTAGTAAAATGTCACCGTTGCCTGCCACAAAAATACTATCCTATGGCAGAGTTATTTACTGTGCTGCAATACATGTGTAGACAGTGATGGGGCTGGCTGGGACACACGGGTGTTTCAGGGCAGGGTCTGCCTGCTGGCTATCCCTGCACTGAAGCACCCTCATGCCCAGCCAGCCCTTCCACCATATGTTGAGCTGGGGTAGAAAAGTCCTGGGATGGCAGGTTGACTCCTGGGGCCCCCTGCCATCCACAGCTGCTCTGTCCAGCTCAACATGCTGTGGGCCCAGGCACACATGCAAAAAGCATGCTTGAGAGCAATAAACTCCAGCATGAACTGTGCTGGAGTTTATTCAGTTGCCTTAACAGTATGTGTAGATGTACCCAGGAAGTGCTGGGAAACAAAAGTAATTCTTCAGATGCAATGTCTTTCCATTAAGGAGAAAAGCTCAATCAATAAAAAAGAATACTATTCTAAGTATTAGAATTAACACTTAAACAATATCTTACTATCATGATGGGATTAAATTAAAGGTCTGTGATTATAACAAAAGCTGAAAATTATAGATGAATTCCTTGATTAAAACCCTGTCAAAAATCTATGTTTTTTTCTACCACAAGAGGTATTTTATATGGGAGCAAATACTTGGTTATAAAATTATAGGTAGAAGCCCAAAGCTTGTCAACTTTTCATATACATTCCATGGGCAAACTATACTGAAAACTAAGCAATGAGAAGTTTGTATTCTGCAGCTTTACTACAACAATGGCTGCTAGTCCACACTGAATCTTATTCACCAAATAGATGGAACTGTGAATACTAGAATATAATTGAATTCTGGAGGTAGATGGGCACATCTATACCAGACATTACTGTGCAGTTGTTACTGCACCTTTATTAGTACTTGTATAAGCAAGTAATAAATCAATGCACAATAACCAGTTACAGTGTAGTAGTGCCAGCAAACTGCTTTTAAGTGACACTACTACTTTCACAGTATCCTGATACTACTGCTCAGTAGTGTCCCGACACATTTTTTGCCATGCAACATTACTGCTCAGTAGTATCAAATTACTGTGTGGACAGCGTCTTGTATAGATGCATCCCATCACATTTATACTGCTCAGGAAAAGAGACTTCTTTTATACTATTGTTCAGATTTACTATAAACAGAGGTTACAATTCCTATGTTGTTCATCACCTGAAATACTTCCATTCACTTGACTTACTGAGTAGAAAAAAAGACCTATGATGGCACTCTGAAATTATACTTGTATCTTGAAAAAAAGGTTTGAAATAGAGTTTAGCTATTGTTTAGATCTTGTCTAAATAGTCTCCAAACAAAAGTGAATTTCACTCATAAATAGTAAGATTACTATAGAATTTTGGACAGCAGACTTTAAAGGGACTCGAATAAATAACCATATTGTTACTTCTCAATGCAAGACACACTACATTTAGGTTGAAACTGTAAGGCAAGACTAGTAAATTACTCTTCTGGACTCCAAGTTCATAACCCACCAGTCAGTAAGAGTTTAGCCATTGTCTTCCAGTGCAGAAGTAAACCATATGTTCTGACTCCCACTGCTAGTTGGAACTGAAATGAAAAAGGATCAGAGAGTCACAGCCTCACGTAGACACTGGGCTTCACAGTCTCTCTGAAAAATAACCAGAAGGAAAAACTACACTTTTCCACAAAAGCTACATGTATTCTGATGATGTCTGCATTCAGAAAATTACAACCAAATTCTTAATGCTTGGGAATTTCACTCTCCCTTTCACTATTTTCCTTACTTTTAGATTTACCTTAAAGTCACTGAATAGATCTGGTATGTTTTATATTATTTTATACCATAATTTATTTATCACAACCTGTCAGTAAAGGTATCTGATTGTTCTAATGGCTACAAGAGCTGGGAAAGTGAATTTGCAAGAAGCGGTGCTGTTGCTATTTGCCCAGGCATGTGCTGGAGCTGTCAGAACTGGTTCTCCCTCCCCACCCAGTAGACACATTAGCATAATGTTTATGACCAGTGAGGTTGTTTAAGAGCACTAAAAACATGAAGTACTGTATGTGCTCTTTAATTAGGAATGTAATATGCTCCATCTGGAGTGACTCATTGATGCAATCTGATGTTGGTAGCAAGTTTTCTGTGGAGCTCCAAAAAAAGAAAAAAAAGAAAAAAACCAACCCCCAAATAAACAAAGAGAACTGGATTTTTTTAATTACTTGACTTTTAGTTACAATCTATTCATTTCCTTGTTTTCTTACTGTTGTGGATTTATAATCTGAAATTTCTGCAGGTACAAATTATGCTTTTGTTTATTAAAGCTATTGTGAAGATAACTGGTGAAATTCTGTAAGCTTGATCCTGTCTGAGGACCCACGGATGCACTTAGGGACATATTCTGTAAACTCAAGCAGGCAGGCCTGAATCAATCCATGGGGGTGGACCAAGTGCTAGAACCATTTCACAATTTAAATGGCTTCCTGAGCACTGGAGAGTGTCCCAAGTCATCTTAGCATTCAGCGTGTCCTCTGAGTTTCTCTTAATGCGTTGGCTTAGTCTGCTGGGCTCTTCCCCTGAAATGCATGAAACTCTGGGCTGAGAGAGGGTTGGAAGGGAATAGAGGAAGTTTGGATCCAACGCTTCATTAAGATTTGCTGTCACCTCAGAAAAATTAGTCAGAGTCTGGCAGGCCTCAGTGCATGGGTTCTGCCTGGATTATTTTTAAGTGTTTCTTCTTAGTCATAAAGATCAGTATTTTTTAAAATGAAAGCGGAGATTCTCAGTTGAGTGAACTGCTGGAGCAGCCACAGTTGAGGGATTCCAGTCCACTCTTGTATGTATTCCTGACCCAGTGATGGTCCTGCCTCCAAACTGCAGCTCTGGGCCCCATTTTTCCAAATAATTATAGAATTGATTTGAAACTTCCAAAATCCCTGTAGTGTTTTGAATTGTGATGAGAGGGGGAAGGAAAAAAATGCTAATACTGTAAATTATGTCATATTTCTATTCCCCTGTAGAAATTATATGATGACTGTACTGTTTAACAGAGACACTAAATTCACTTTGTACCTCAGGCTGCATCTGGACTGCAGGGGTCCTAGTGGGCCAGGTTCAGTCTGAGACACAAGGATGTAATAGCAGGGGGCAGCTTGGATTGGCCCAGGGTACATAGCAGTGACAGCAGCAGCTTTGGCTCCAACCCAGGGCAGATGGATGGCATGTCCCAGAGCTGGAGCTGCCACTGCTCCTGTGCCCCATGCTATGGCAGCAGTTCTAGCTCAGTTTTCAGCATGGGCCATTTAGTGGGAGCCAGTGGCTAGGTGGCCAAATGACAAAGAGCCTTGGAAATGGTGAAAGTTAAAATGGCTGTAAGGCTACCATGGCTGTGTCAATCTTCACTTGCTCTCTTGCCACCAATATCCATGTTCAGCAGGACCTTAGGGTCTTGGGTTCTATGGCAGACCATGCTCCACAACTTTTGTTGGTTCAGTCATAGTCCAGGAGGTTAGAGAGAGTGGTTCCATGGGCCGTCTATTTAGCACCCCTGCTGTATATGTTTATTATATTAATGTATCCTTCCATAGGATACTTTAGAGAGAAAACAGGTTTTTTTACCTTGTTTGTTGGGAAGATGGGAAACTTTACGTCTGACAGCAAGATTTCTGATCTTAAATGCATCCTATGATCCAGAATTGAGTATTGCCTGAAATGACTCTCTGGAACCACTCAGGTACTTGTAATGATAGGATCTCCTAGATCCAGCAAAGCTAACTTACAGGTGCAAATCATTCTGTAGTTATTACTAGTCATTGATGAGTGCATGTGATTTGTATGTTTTAAGCTGTATTCTTAGTGGGCTGGAGGACTTTTCTGGAAATAAATGTCATGGCAAAAAAATAAATTTGGTGGAGCTAATATCATCAAAGTTTTGACCTACATTGGGGAAGATGAACTGTATTGTAGGTTGTATGTATGTATCCATCCATCTACCCATGCATCAAATTAAAGAACTTTTTTAATGGTTTCCTCCATTAATGTATGCCAAACCCAGTTAAAGTCTAGATAAAATAATGTCAAAGAACAATCAGTTTGTTGAGGTGACAAAATATACTGTGGACATCATATGGAATAGTTATTCTGAAATAGTTTGCTATGTCATGGACTTTCTCTTTGAAAGAAAAGTTATCATTGTCTTGCTTCACCTTTGAAAAGGAGAGCCAGTTATTTCCACAGAAGCAAGAACTGTTCTGTTAAGACAGGAGTACCAATGGGGGTGTTCAGGGAAGTTTAGCGGTGAAATAAGCAGGGGTAACTTTACGAACGAGCAGTCATGGACTAAACAGCTGCAGTACCATCAGGATGTGGTGGGGACAGCAAATGGTGATGCTCCCTCTCCTAGAAAGCTATATATATCCTCTCATAATGCTGTGACATAGTGAGTACAGGTCACCATTATAATAAACCCAGCCATGGGTCAACAAGTCCTCAATGGTGGAGCAGGTGGAAGAAGATGTTAGAATCTCAATGGCTGCAAAGGTGGATGAAAGCTGCAGTGGAATGAAATGTCCAACTGTCTTGGTCTTCTTGCCATTGGATCAAGGTCCTATTCTCTAGGTGATTTCAATGCCAGAGTTGGAAGGGAACTCAAACACTTAGATTGGAACCATCGGCAAGGAAGGAGTGGCAAAGGTTAGCTTCAACAGCACCTTCTTGATCAAACACACGGAAATGAACTTACTATCACCAGAAAACAGATACAAACATGATAGCAAGACATGTTATATAAGCACTGGCACTTGATTGACTACATCCTTGTTTGTACCTGGGATGGCAAAGATGTGTGCATCACTCGAGCTATCCTGGGTGCTGACAATTGCTGGACCAGTCACCAACACATCCATTCAGTTATGTCACTCAAACTGGATCCCAAATGATGGCTGCAGCAGAAACAATACTGATGGAAGGTCAACATCCAAGGACTCATGGAACCAAACAAGTGAGACCTCTTCAACCAGTGTGTCAATGAAAAACTGGTGAATTCCAGTCATTAACAATGGGAGAATATTGGCAGCTCTTTGAGTGCTTTCAAGTCTGTTGTCATCAACGCCTGTTAAGAGGCAATTGTATTCCCTATCAGGAAGCACCAAGAGTGGTTTGATGAGAATGAGGAAGAGATCCAAGAGTTGATCAATCATAAGTGCAAAGCCTTCTGTGCTTGGCAGAGTGACACAAACTCCAAGCAAAAGAAACTGAATCACCAACAAGCCAAGGAAGAGGCCCAAAGGAGGACCCACAATATGAAGAGAAGATAGAAGAAAGACAAGGTGAAGAATATTCAACATCTTGCTGACACCTACAATATGTGCTGTTTCTTCAGAGCTACCAAACCCATCTATGACCAGACCACTCAAGGACCAATCCCCTTGAAATCAAAGGATGGAAGAGACCTGATCAAGAGAAGGGGAGACATCAACACCCATTGGAAGGAGCATTTTGAAGACTTTCTCAATCAGGACTCCGTTGTTGATAAGAGTGTTCTCAAATCCATCCAGTCAGTCAGATATCCATCTGTTTTTGGGGATCCATCTGTTGTTTATTGCTCCATCCATTTCAAATCCAGCCAGCCAGTCAGGCAATCTCAGAATCTCTCCAACTCTTAATGAGGTGAGGAAAGCCATGAAGCTGATAAGAAAGACAAAGCATCTGGAGCAGATGGAATCCCTGCTGAAATCTTCAAGTCAGGGGGAGAAGAGCTTACATTACAGCTCCAAGCCCTCATTTTAAGGATCTGGAATTATGAGGAAATCACAGATGACCTCAGGGACATCATGATCATGACAATCTTCAAGAAAGGAGTCAGGCTTGACTGTGGAAATTACAGAAGGATCACCATGCTATCCATCACAGGAAAGATCATTGTGAGAATTCTCCTGAACTGTCTCTTTCCACCTCCTGAAGAGGTCCTCCCAGAATCTCAGTGTGGGTTTATGGCATCAAGAGACACAACTGACATGATCTTCACTTCGCCAGCTGCAGGAAAAATTCCAGGAACAACATAAAGCTGTTTATATGGCCTTTGACCTCACAAGAGCCTTCCATTCTGTCAACCAAAAGGCACTGTTGAGGATCCTTTTGAGGTACAGATGCCCACCAAAATTTGTCACCATTCTTTGCTTGCTCCTTGATCGTATGCTAGTGGTGGTTCTTAGTGACAGATCTATCACAGATCCCTTTGAGGTAAAGATGAGAGTTAAGCAAGGATGTCTCACAGTTCTGACACTTGTCTTGATTTCCTTACCACTATGCTGCATCTGACCACCAAAAAGCTTCCACTCAGAGTGGAGAACATGTGCTCACTTGGAAGTAGATCTTCAGGTAATCATGAATGTCTTTACTAAGGCATACAAGAAAATGGGACTGATGCTTAGCATTCAGAAGACTAAGCTCCTCCATCAACTAGCTCTTAATGAGCTGTCCCCAGCTCCAGTCATTCAGATTTATGATGTGACTCTGGAGAATGTTGAATATTTCCTGTACCTTGGAAACCATTTCTCACAGGAGGCTGACATCAACAACGAAATACAGCATCACTTGAAATGTGCAAGTGTAGCCTTCAGATGCCTGAGGAAACAGATGCTTGAAGATTGTGATATCAGATTCAAAACCAAGCTCACAGTTTATCAGGCAATCATGATCCCTATCTTAATGTATGTGGCTGAGATGTAGACAAGCAATTGGAGAATTACCATCAATGTAGGCTGTGGAAGATCTTCTGAATCCAGTGGAAAGACAGATGCACCAACATTAGTATCTTCTCACAAGCAAACACCATGAGCACTGAGGTCGTGATCACCCAACGTCAACTACACTGGACCAACTACATCATCCAGATGTCCAGCTCCAGACTTCCAAAGCAAGTTTTATTCTCCCAGCTTAGTCAAGGCATGCACACAAGGGGAGGGCAGAGACAGTGCTTTAAGGACATTCTCAAGGCCACCTTAAAAAAATGCAACATTGACATCAACTCATCAGACACTATCACCCAGGACTACTCCAAATGGATGAAAAAACTGTTGCAAAAATCTCAGTACTCTGAAAGCTCAAGATGACAACAAGAGACAGAAAAGCAGCAGGGGTAGATACAGTACATCGTGGACTGAACCAAGAATCCAGAGCCACTTACCCTGCACAGAAACACATGAACCAGTAGCAATACTGGATCCTGGATTAGCCTTGGCATCTATCTTTGGCACATGGAAGACAATCATCCTAGACTGTGAAAGATTGGCAACAATAATGATAATGATGATATATGGAGGGTAGAGTTGATCAAACTATTTGCTTTGAAGAGCATATTGAACAAAATTATTCCATTTTTCTATCCTGAGCTCTATGAACTGCCTCTGACATTCTCAGTTTGTTCATGTTTAATTATTGTTTGACAAGCAATCCAAAACAACTCATTTCAATCTGTGGATTACTCTAAAACTTATATTCATTTAGGACCAAAATCAAAGCCTATTGAAATTACAAGAGTTTGGAAGAGTCTATGCACCATCACCATCTGGTGGGATCTGCAATGTGTATTAACTATACATAAATGGAACTTCAACTTAATCACATTTCTGTTTGAAAAGTCTTTAGTAAGTGGTGCTACTGGTTACATTCACTTGGAGTAAAGGAAGTTAAAAGCCAAATCCTCAACTTGTGCAAATGGGAGTAATTCATGGAATATTTCATGGAAACATGCTGAGAACCTGAAACTAACAATTTATCCCTACATCTCTTTTTTTTTTGTTTATTTAGGAAACGGAATAGCCTTTTACATATTGACACCCACTCTGTTCATTGTCCACCGCACAATCATTGTGATATTAAAAAATCAGCAAAAGAAAAATTAACATTAAAAAAAAAAAAAGGACTGGAAACTATGAGTAGACTAGTAGTTGGGTGCTGTCAGCCACGAGATGGACAAGTTGACAGACAATAGGGAGTCTGCAAGGAACAAAAATGTTCCATATGTAACATGGTTAGAGGGTAGCTCACAGGCATGGCTTATGGATTAGGTTTACTATTTTCAGCTTTTGAGCTGGATTTCAGGAATGCTTCTGCAGCAAGCAAAGTTTACAGTCAGATGGGATATGGTGAATTGCATCTATAATTAAAATAAAGGTGATACCTAAGGTAGGTTATTTGCCAGTAATGAGCCACTGTTCTGCTTAGATCTCAGATGATGCTTCCTGGTTACCTGTTTGTGTGATGACACTCTCAGCCAGTCTTCCCCCAGTTTTAGAAAAACAATATGTGAATTAAGTGGGAAGAAGGAGAGAAGCCAGAGCAAAAAAGCACATAAAGAGGAAACTAAGAAAATGGGCATGCCTTTGTGACATGTTGCTGTTTTGCAAAACAGACTCAGCAGCTTTATAGCAAGATGTGGCTCAGAAAGGTGCACATTATTGTTTCTGAAGTGCTGAAATTCACCTCTGTTCAGAGAGGTAACGTGAGGGTCCCATCAGTTACATCCTTGTGCTGCTCCTTTGAATGGGTGTGAATTCTATGCTTAAAAGATGGCTTAAGTGACATGTCCCTGTTTATAAGGGACATATCTCTGTTTATAAGGAAGAAAGCTTCCCACTAAGCATATGCATCCATTTGGTTTCTTTCTTTCTTTTTTTTTTTTGCTAGTCAAAGGCATTTTTAACCTAGTTTTTTATCCACAGGCTCTGAAATCGCCAAAGCAGAATTTTAGGTCACAAAGTAAAAAGCAATAATAGCACATGTGATAATGACTGCTCAGTTAACAGATCAATAAGTGCTATCTGTACAAATGACTGTCAAAGATAAATGCATAAAGGTTAGTTAAGCTGCACTGCCAGATTCTTCAATATCCACTGCCCCATAAAAAAAAAAAAATCAATGTCCAGACCATGCAGTGCTGCACAGACAAAATAATCTTTCATATCTGTACCATGATAGTGATATCAGTTCCTAAGCATAAAAATACGTCTTGTTCCTGTTTGTAATTCTTTTGGGTTGCTATGGGCCATTCTTGTTTATCCATCCATATAAACTGCAGAACATTGACTACACTGAATAAACCGGAATGATGTAAATGAAAAAACAAAATAGTCTTTCAAATTTCTGATTCTCTTTACTGCCAGTACAGAGACTGATGAAAAGGCTCAGGAAATTAGGTTGAGTGTTCAATCAGGAGTGAGAGAGACCTGCAGTTGTGTCATTTAAATGCAAAGGCTGATGGTGGGAGCTCAGTGTGAATTCAGCAAGGAAGGAGAGAGTTGCAGAAAACCACCTGTCCATGGAGTCTGTTTAAAATGTGCTTATAAAAAGGAGAGAAAATATTTGGTTTGCCATCAGCTATGCACATGTCTGTTAAACCTACCAAATGCACTTCACACTGTCTAATACACATGTAAACTGCAAAGGCTGTCCCTATGGACTCTCCCTATAAGTCCTTTTATGCATGTGCCATGTATTTATGGCATATGTATTAGCTTTTGTATTGTGATAAAAATAATACTTTGGGGGGGCATGGAGAGATGTCACTGCACATAGATCTGTTGCACTAAATAAATGTCTGTCTTTTAAAGTATTTTTAAAGCCTTTGGGTTATCTTTAGAGTTTAGGGATGTTCGCAAGTCCCAAGTAAATGTAGGCTGATAATTAAAGCCTTCTTCAAAAAAGTTTTCTTTCAAACTCAAACACAGTGTCTGATCTATTTTGTTCTTCAATAGATACCCTATACAGGAATTAGGCAGCTTCTGGAGAAAAGATCAGGTATAATCCAGAAAAAGGTTCATTCTTTGTTCAGTTAAGCGAGCATGGAAATAAGAAAATACCTGAATTTTAACATATGGCATTTTCACTCCATAATTTCTTCCAGGAAAGTGGAGTTATCCCTCACCTTCTTTGAGAAAAAACGTTTTTTGTGTTCTAATCGTTAAAAACAGGGAAAAAATAAAAATACGCCTGGGAATAGAGGATTGTGCATACACCTCCTATGTAAAAAGCTGAGAAGAGGAATATATAAGCCAAAATACAGGGCATATATATTTTTCCTCTTAAAAATGCCAAGAGATAAAAGGGACCAAACAACCAGAAGTTCTCTGGCGAAATGCTTTGGATTTCAGTGTAACCATAAAGGAACTGAAGTTTTTCTACAGAGGTTTTTCTGCTTCTACAGCTATCACTACCGGTCTACCCACTGGGCATTACTTGAGACTAATGTGAGGAGACAGCAGGAGAGAGTCCAGTTTAGAAAGTGGGAACAAACTGAAAGGTAATGTTGAATCAGCAGAGTATCCTCTGCAGGGAGGTTTGGGAGGAAATGACTGCCTGGAGAGTGAGTGCTAAACACTTTCTCTTTTGCAACTGCATAGCTACAATATCAGGCTGTGCTTGTACGTAGGTGGTGGTTTGCATGAATACAAAAAGACTGTATCCTGCAGAGCAATTGATTCTCTTCTGCCACACCAGTTTCCACTAGATTTGGCTAACATTTGTCCTGAAATTCAGGTTCTGAACTTCAGCTATTCCAAGGGTAGAGACCCCTCTCGGGTCTCTCACAGTATGGCCACAAAACTATGTACAGAACTTATTAACCTGAATGTCCCTCACAAAATGCAGGCAACTGTGAACTAGAAAATCCCTGATAGCTGAAATACTGTGGAAAAAATACATCTTTATAGGAAGCCTAATAGTACTGCAGAGTAGCATATTGGCAAGGGTTTTACTCAGCACGCTACAGCACAGTGTTATTAGGCTACTGCGCAGTTAGTGTCTTGTGTAGATGCACCTATTGAGTTCAATCCCTCTGAGAGTCCAGATATAAATTCATGACTACTCCACCTCTTTAATTATTCTCAAGGTCTGGTTGTTTAATGGCTTCTTTATTCTTATCAATAGCTTTTTAACCTTTTAGAAGAGATTGGCCTTGGTTGGTGGCATCAATTTAATATACAGAGAGATACCTCTCCCCTCTCCCTCCAATTTAAGTTTTTCCATTGAATACCAAACTCATTTTATAAAATTTTACATTAAAATTCAAGCATGAGAGAAACAACAACAAAAATTAATGAATATTTTTATTTTCCTTAAAAATAGATTTCCTAACTGCTGATAAGGGAAAAAATGCTTCAGAAATGCCCTGTGACTATTACTGGGATGTCTGTAAGGCATATTGCATGATTGTTTTTGTAAAACAAAGCCTCCTAGTAAAATCAACATGCTGAACATGCTTTACATACCTCGCTTTCAAAAATGTTGTAAGAGTATGGGATTTTGTGTGTGTGTTAGATCAAGATCATCATTTTAAAATGTAGCTTGAGAACTATTATACTTTAAGCTGTCATTTCAGCTCTGGCTTTAAAGCATGCTCTTTACACAATATATCAATGACATTTTTATTTGATAAATACGTATGTTATATCCAACTGCTTCTTACCCTTCAACAGTAGAAGTGTAGTTATTTCAGAACATTTGTCTTAAGGCTGCTTTCTGAATAAATCCTGAGCCAACGCTGCTACATTTAAGACCAGGTGCACTGGAAGTAGAGGATTAGACTCTTCAACTTTAGCTCTTAGAGGGTTTTCTTCTCCCCAGAAGAGATGTGAAACTGATGCTCTTAATGTTTCCAGGTGCTTTTCACTAATAATTATGAGTAATCAATTTTTAAATTGAGTAGCTGTGTTCTAGCAGTCTAAAATTATGCCTGAAGTATCAGTAATCTGACTGAAAAAGCAAGTATTTAAGTTGCCTATATTTATTCTTGTAAAGGTGAACAGTGGAACCATGCTTGCAATTCATAGAAAAGGAATATCAGAATGTCCAACAGCACACATTATCTAATGTAGATTGTTCATTCAAAAGATTTATTGAATCATGAGGGTCACCCTCTGTCTGTTTCTAAGACATTCTTGTCTTTCAGTAGCTATTTTCTCCCTTGACATAGAACTCCATTCCCTATACTTTATCTTAACCCCACATATTTTAGTTACTTAACAGTTTATCTTCTTTAGACAAATCTGTGGACAGAACAGCCTAGGGGACAGCCTGAGGCAGTGGCAATACATAGGGGGTGCACGGGGGTGCAAGTACATCCCCTGAGAGTGCCGGTGCACCCCCTGTCAGGCTACACTCCTCACTCAGGCAACAGGTGGGAGGACAGCTGGGAGCACTGGTGCCCACCCTGAAAGCATCAGCTGGGGAGTGTGAGTGCCGCTGTGGCCACTTCTGGAAGCCCTGTGGCCACTTCTGGGAGTGCTGCGGCCACCTTTAGGAGCAGCGCGGATGCTCACCGGTTTGTAAGTTTTTCCCGCTTCCCCCCCTACCCCCAGCTGCTGACCGGTCACTGGGGGGGCACATGTCCCCCCTGACTAAGGCAGCACCAGTTGCCCATGGCCTGAGGAAAGGCAGCAAAGGTGGCTTCAAACTCCAGGCTGTTTTATGGCAAATTCTAATATGGAGGAGTTTTACCTACAAGAATAAGGCTGTCACTTCTTGGATGGCATTTCCTCAGAGGCTACACTATCCCCTGAAGGATCCCTAAATGTTGTAATGGCATGAACTGGCTATGGTAGAAGCTGAAATAAGGTTCCGAGGTTTAATATAATTTAGCATGAGGCTGGCATGTGACCTAAATACTCTTGAGCTATGTGTATTGTGTATATGCATGGAAATATATATATATATATATATATATATATATATATATTGCTCCCCAAACTTGTGACTGTCAGTCCTCTCTGCAAAGCTAGGTCAGTTGTAGATGAAACAAGAGGCGTGTGTGCACAACACTTTAAAGCAGGCTAAATGCTTTTGCAGTGCTTTAATGGTGCCAGTGTTTGCATGCCTTGGTGGTGAATTGTGCATTAATTCCAGCCACTGTAGGAAATTTGGTGGTGTAATGCACCTTAAATGACTTGGGGTGCAGCAAACTTCTTCAAGGAGTTTTAGTTTGCTGCTCCTACAGCCGTGGAGTGAAGAACCTGGCTTCATGCAGTTCCATGGCTCTGCAGGAAGCCCTGCAGGCAGCCTGGCAACAGCCCAGGAAAACAGGCTCCCACTAAGAAAAGCAGCAAGCCTTATCCCGCCCTCCCCCCCGCCCCAAGCCTGCCTGCCTGTCAGAGCTGTGTGGGGCCCTGGTGCTTTCCTCCATGGCTGCAGTGCCCCCTGGGACTGTCTGAGTCAAGTGCCTGCATGTGGGTGTTGCCCAGGGGAGCGGGGTGCCATTGCCATGGAGGGAAACATCAGCCCCCCCTGCCAGCCCAGGGTCTACTCTCCCTGCCAGCCCTCCCCTCCCCACCAGAAAGGCAGGCAAGGTGTGTGCATGACACAGGGGTTTAATCAGCCCTAAATTGAAGCGTTGTTTTTTTAAACCCCACCACTTCAGTTTAGGCCCCCCGTTTTGTCTACACACGCCCCTAGATATCATAGAGATCTAGCTGCCATGATCAACTCACAAGCTCAGCTAAATAGGCAACTTCTCTAGGTTTTTTTTCTGTTTCTGCCTCACTTTGTATTCACACTAACAAATGTAGAACATATATTAGTCAAACTCATTTCCAAATTTATATCAGGATGAAAATGATGTTTCCTTTTTAAAGGTGTCACACCTGTGTTTTCACTGTTGGGTTATTCTCACAGGAATTGGATGCATACTGCAAAACCTCAGGGTAGGATGTCTTTGCTAGAGGCCTAGTCCAGGATTTTAATTTCATTTTAGCCCAACTTCCATAGCTATGCTCACAAAACCTTATATACAGATGTATATGCTTTGTAATCAGGCCTGCTTGCCAAGCTGATGGTAAAAGTTAGAGTCCAGATTTTGTGTTGAGGTTGGCTCTGACCCATCTACTTTCAGCCAAAGCTCACATTGCAGAGCTCAGGTTTTAATAGTCCTTTAATACCATACCACAATTCCCAGTTCCTACAACCCAGTTCCTACATCCCACAATTCCAGGCCTGTATGTTTCCTTTGCCAACTAACCACTTTTCATGTTCTTCCTATGTCTTGGAAGGTACTTCTTGGTTTACAATAGGTTGGCCTGTTTCCTTTCTCAGATCACCTCAGCCAAACAATGATAGAAGATGACCACACCTGGGTTCTGCTAACCTCTGGTGTGAGGATAACAGAGAACATGATTTGGGTAAATACATCTGAAATCTTTATCTCTATAACTAGATCACAAATAGGCTGGCAAAGCGGGGGAAGCAGGCAGCTTTCTTGTGTTGGGAGGGAGCAAAACTGGAACAACCTCAATGTAAAGAATAGCAACAAATATATCCAGCAACTCCCCATCTGCCTGTCCTAACTATGAGGAGTTTGAAATAGCACAAGAGAAGACCCCATCTGCAAAGTGGGCAGAGAAGCAAGAACAGACCATAGTGCTGGAGCAGAACCAGTAACAAGCCAAGTGTGATGGGCTGAAGACATCTTTATATTTTCAGGATCTGTTTGAGGATGAGTCTGGGGAATAGGGTAGAGAGGAAATAGTAGTCAATCAGAAGTCAAAGGCTGGTAAGTGGCTACTACTGCTATCCTTCTAATTGTTATAGAAAGAATTGCAGCTTATGGGAAAGGGTTTTCTGTATCATGACCAATAACAGTGTTGTCCACAACACTGTTATTGGTCATGATACAGAAAACCCTTTCCCATAAGCTGGAGAGGATATGTATGTAGTGGCTTTAACTTCAATTGAAGTTGAAACATGCCATTTCCTTGCACCAGTTCCTCCATCCCTCTCACTATCTGTGATGCAAAATGGGTTCCAAATAGGAAGTGCAATTTATTTATAAGCAGCTAGTGAATTATTTTACTTTGCTTCCAACTGATTGGGGAGCAGGAAAAGTCGGTGCCTGCCTGGGGAAAACTTCTATGGCTGAGAATTCCCATGCACCAGTTTTAGTGAAACTATTTGTTAACTGGTCCCTTGACTGAATGACAAACAGATGCAGCATTGGACTGAATATAAGCTCAGGTAGTCTTTCAAGAGTAACAATTTATAAGATCAACAAAACATTTATTTCTCTCTTTCTGTACCTTATTCAGTTTTAGATTGCTATCCAGTTAGGAAATGGTTAGGGTGCAATTCACCAGAAATTTGCATATTAATATGACCAGCTGGAAGCAGATTTGTACACTCATATTTGATGGACATTCTCTTTAGATTAAACAAATAGTGTTGATAGGAAAACTTCAAAGGTTGTGTATGAACTATGTAAAGAAACACTAAACAAACAAATGACTGAATCAGTTGGCTACTTTTCTTAAAGTAATGTCTTATATTCTGACAAATGATACTCTGGAAATTGAATTGTATCTCCCAAGTAATGATATGTATATACCAAGTATTTGCAATTTGGCCCCATTTGAAGCTGGTGAGATGAAAGTTAAATACAAACATAAAAACTGTACCAGATCAGGGCCTTAATGTACATATATATATCTCGGTGTATATCTTTTGAATTTTTAGAAATAGTGAACTTGCCTGTGCTCTTTGCATCAAGCCAGGTCCTTTGCATCTCAGGCATCATAACCAGCAATAGAAGTTTTATGAGCCAAATTAGGTCATGGTGACATCTGTGCAACAACCCCTTTGTTTTCCTCTGTGTCCTCAATGACAGATAAAGCTGATTTGGAACTTAGAAAAAAACCCTCTTTCAATGATGCAAAAGGAGGAATCAAATACAGTCTCTCTGAGCTACGGAGGACTAATGAGAGTACAAAGCAGCAAAGAGCTTATTTTTGTCTCCGAGTTCAGCAGACACTGAATATGCAGAGAGCAGATGTCTTGGATAAAGAGATGCAATTTTCACAAAGCCACTTTTCAAAATAAAAATTTGCTTTAAAAATTCTTCAAAGATGACTTTGACAATTTTCTGCCCTTTCTAATTTCATTTGGAATTATTGCCAAACATGTCCAAGTTGCTGCTGTCACATGCAGCTATTTCAGAGCTGCTAATTTTGGCCTCTGTCTTAGGCAGCATGTGCCATTCAATCTGCTTGTCTGTCAATCAGGTGGTGAAGAAACTAACCCTACTGGGATGGATGCTGGGGAGAGATAGAGTACAATGAATTCATTTCCAACATATAACTGCTTTATCTGGCAGCCAAATGGGGCAGTCATAGGCTTTGCATCTGGTGAGGTGGAGGAGTCTGGAAGCCACAAAATGTTATGCGGTCATTTGGGAAGCAGAAGCAGGGATGCTGTTATGAACAGAAGAATCCATAATGATGTAGTCAATAGTGTCATGGAAATTCTGAGGGCTCTGCATTATGGATGCTATACAGTTCAGGTTTTAGCCTTCATCATGTGTTGTGACATTTACTGGCATTTTGTGTTCATTCACTCAAGGAAACATTTCAGTTAAATTTCTTTGTACCCCAAGCAAATAGTTGCATAGATGTCATCTATTACAATAAGAGACATTCTAATATGATAAGAGATGAGCTTTGAGCATGTTTTAATTCATATCAGTGAACTTACTCAAATGATTACTGAGGATAAGGTATTAAAGTAAATTTAGACCATTTACAGTATCTCTAAAGAAAAGTTAAAGAAGTACTTAAGTTATGATGGATTTATGTACCTTTAGACTTACTTTCCAGTCTTTATTGTTATGCTTTGGTTGCATAGAATGGTTTTGTATAATTGCAACTGCATGTAACAAAAAGCAAGCTATCATCTTTTAAAGCCATATTTATTTTTACATTCTGCACTAATTAACAATTATTATTTTAAAATTCTAATAAAATATTAATGGACTGTTCACTTATTCATTCAATTAAAATAAAAGTGTTATGTTATCATATTATGGGACTTGCATAAATGAAGACATTAAGGAAACACTTTAAAGCTGTTGACATCTACGAAATGAAAATTCTACTTGCTTGTAGGTCAAATGCTTTGTGCATTTTTTGATTGTGTACTGGATAGAGCATTGGGCCTAACAGTGCAAATATACATGCACTTAGTTTCATTCATCTCAGAAATCCTGGTTATTTCTGAGGAACTCTTTTCATCCTCAGCGTAAAGCACATGATCAAGTATTTGCAGAATTGTGATTAATGAAAGTCTTGTTTTTTTGAAGAGTCTTCCTTTAACCACCCTTCATCTCAGGAGCTAGAATGCTAATTAAGTGTGGCACTTGCAAATTACAAAGTAGAAAACTGGTTAAAAAAGGACTTCTTGCAATTAAAAACCTAAATAAAAGTGAAATTATTTCCACTCATATTGAATACCTGTTGCATTAAAAGCTATGGTCTAGGCTACTCTTATTTAGGAGTATGAAATGGCACTAAGAAGTATAACTTTTTTCATCCAGCTTGAAAATGTTCTCAATTTATTTATACAACTGTATCATCTTGCTCATATTCTCTCTCTCTAGAATCAAGAAGGCATTGGGGAGGGGAGCATGACTTTGATTATATTTATTTTTTTATTTATCCTTTTTTAACCTATTTAACTTCCTTTTTAATCTAAATTGCTATTCTGAAATTAGTTTCATGATTTTTAGGTAACATAACTTCTGTTTTTGCCTTTTAAAAATGCAAAGCTCTGCTATGCATACTTTCCTCCTGAGTACAAGATGGCATATGAAAACGTATTGTACAACTGTAAAGCTCAGATTCTATGGATGACTGTAGCATAAGAATCTATTTTGAATAGAATAAAATGAAAACACTAGCATTTTCATCCACCCCTGCAATTTTTTATTCATGACTCTAAAAAAAGGCCAGAAGCAGTAGTTGCTCTTTGTGTTCAAAATTTTCCATGCTGAGGTGGGGGGTTTTTTGGTGAAAAGTGACTCTTTTCCTTTCTCCTGAAAAAAAAGGAATGGTCTTATTTATTTGCCTTGAGATCCCATACTAACTTATATATTAACCAGATGAACTTCAGCAAGAGTCAAGTGTGATTTTCTATTGAAAGTTAAAACATACTGAGCTCTCATTAAAATAAATGCAAAGACACTTCTCTGCACACAGGTGACAATGAAAATAGTTAACAGGTTTCTAGACATGAGTTTGGTTTTAGAGGGTAATTAATTTCACGATAAACAGAAATTGGAATGAAATGGAGAGTGGGTGGTGGGGGGAGGAATAATATGATTAAGGATATCATGCAAGATTCATCCTTTATCCATAGATACTTTGTAGCTGCCTGCTCCTTTACACATTAATAGTATTTTCTGAGATAATGTTCCAAGTATGCAAAATTGGGGGGGGGGAGGGGTTCAGACGTGTGAATTGGTATATCTAGCCTAGATCTATTACTCACCTTTTTTCATTTTTCCCATCAATCTTTTGTTATTCAGGGAAAATAAAAGCAAAATGAATTAGGGATGAGAGGTATTTATATTACCAATACCTGACACTGGACATTATTCCTGAACCTATTGTGTGTCTTATCAGGGTATATTTTGGGGTAATAATAAGGCATTCATCAATCAGAACTTCTAAATAGGTCAAAAAAGAGAGAAGCACATTCAAACTAGAAATAGGGGGCAATTTTTTAACTATGAAGACAATTAATAATTGAAAAAAATACTCAGGGTTGTTTGCATTTTTTCTTACCAACGTCTTAAATGGAAATTGGGCGAAGTTATAAAACATAGGTTAGTTTAAGCTGCCTAAGCCTGAAGTGGGGGTGGCACATGAAAGAGGTCACTGCTTGCCAGAAGTACATACAGCCAGAGGTAAATAATTTGGTGGGAGGGGAGGAGAGAGGGGCTAACAGAATTGGAGGGTGTGCTGGTGGGTCTGTGTGTCAGGGTTGGGTTGGGGTGGAGGGGCAGTAAGAATAGCACAACCCTGAGGTTATGGATAGTGGATAGGCTCTCTCAGCTGTGGGGCTGTGCTGTGAATGCATGCAAATTAATCCTTGCTATATCAGGCATGGCATTTTTAGGGCAACCTAAGCCCTGTAAGGACTTGCACACCCAGCCATTTAGATCACCCTAACAGATTCACAGACTTACAGAAGTTTAAGGCTGGAAGGCACCTCATGAGATCATTGGGTCCAGCCCCTCTGCTCTGGGCAGGAAAGACTGCTGGGGTCAAATAACCCCAGCAAGGTGTTCCCTCAATTAATTAGTATTTGAACTAGAGCATATGGATAGATACATATATTAGATTTAGATCACCCTAACATGGCAATCTAAGAGAATCTGCTCCATGATTTTTCCAGGGACTGAGGTGAAGCTGACTGGTCTGTAGTTCCCTGGATTCTCCTTTTCCCCTTTCTTAAATATGGGTGCTATGTTTGCCCTTTTCCAATCATCTGGGACCACTCCTGATCACCATGAGTTTTCAAAAATGATGGCCAATGGCTCTGCAATCACATCAGCCAACCCCCTCAGCACCCTTGGGTATATTCTATCCAGCCCCATGGATTTATACATGTCCAGCTTTGCTAAGTAGTCCCTAACCTGTTCTTTCAGCACTGAGGTCTTCTCACCTCCTCCCCAAACTCAGCTGCCCAGTGCAGTAGTCCAGAGGCTGACTTTGCCTGTGAAGCCTAAGGTAAAAAAGGAATTGAGCACATCAGCCTTGTCTGCATCCTGTCACAAGGTAACCTCCCCCATTCAGTAAGGGACCCACACTTTCCCTGATCTTCCTCTTGCTACCAATATCCTTGTAGAAACCCTTCTTGTTACCCTGCACTTCCCTTGCTAGCTGCAACTCCAATTGCATTTTGGCTTTCCTGACTTCATGCCCGCATGCCCAAGGACCACTATTATATTCTTTTGTAGTTATTTGTCCAAGCTGCTTCAAGCTGCTTCATAGGACTGCTGCCTGATGTAAATATTTTGTGTTCTGTTTTATAAGGTATTGCCAAACTGCCAAACAACATGCCTGAAAAAACATGCAATGAATGTACAATATATGCAAATACACTTATGAAAAACACATATCTGTATTCATACATTCAAAAGGGGATTCATACAAGATGCAGAACTGTACAAGAGAGACTCCCTGTCTTTGGAGCACTAGGGGTAACTTTCCCTCTTCCCCACCATTGTAGGCTTGAGGTAGAAGAGGGAAAGAATCTCTAGCCAGTAAAAGAAGTTACCAGAAAAGCCAAAGCCTTTCACTAGAAATTTCTCTGAATGTCTCAAGTTTGGACTGGAATTTTGCTGCCCAGTGCCTTTTGGCTCTATGCCTTCCTGCTCCTCACCTCAAGTCTTTGCACCTCAGCTACAATCCACACTAGCACTTCTTTATCCCCTTCTATCCTGTGCTATTATTCTCTTTCCCCTCTTTTCTTTTCTTTTCTTTTCATGTATCCCTCTGAACCAATTCCACCCACGATGGTGGAACTGCCGTGACATTTACAATCATCACAGTATTCAGTCTGCTTCATTATATCCACCTGACTTCACATCTATCCTGTCTATTTAATTGCAAGCTCTTCAAGCATAGTATAGTCACTGTCCTCTCTATTATATAGCACAACTTGGTTGGTCCATAAGCACTGCACTGTTACATCTGATTAATAATAATTGACAAGTGTAATAAAAGCATTTACTTAATTTGTAGTGCAGTGTAATGATTGAAGCGTTGTCCATCACAAGCACCTGACTTTGGCAAGAACAGCTATAAGAAGTTGAAGTGCTCCAGTTAATCAAAACCTCTCTAAATTACTGCACATGATAAAATTAATCACTAACCTCCACTATAGTGGGTGCGACTGAGTGCTGAGAGATCCAAAACCACATTAAATAGTTGATGAATGTTTTTTAACTTCAGCATCTACCTTGAAAATAACCTGGTCTGAGCTTGACATACTAAAATTGATGTATTAGCAATGTCACAGTTGCTTAGTAATCATCATTTTCATTGACTTTAAATGTCTAAATTACACCAGTTGGACAGGGTATAATGCCTCATTTCTTCCTTTTGGCTGGTGATAATAATGATTGTGGTCCACTAAATAAGCTTATCTCTTATTCCATAAAAAATTATCAGCCTTCACAATCTGATAGTGATATTAGGTCTATGCCACAGTAAATAACTGTCTCAAACAGAAGATCATAGTATCAGTATAGGCTAAACAATACTGTTTGATAACTTCTAAAGAGGAGGACACGCTTTCATTTTCTCACATACAATGTGCTCCTCAAATAAGATATGCACCTTGTTTTTGAAAGTCAGATTGAAGAAAAAAAAAATCTTTCCATGAAAATACTTATAAGTAGCAGTAAGAAACTGAGAACCAACTTCTACGGCACCTTGAATGTTTCCACAGCTAGCAGCTAGGGAATCCTACGTGCAAAACTGTCAGGTTACTTTTCCTTTCTCCCTGGCAGACAGACTGCTATTACCATATTTACTCAATTATAATGCATGTCTAAATTTCCAGCAGCTGAATGTTGGGAAACAGTATGTGTACTATTCTAGAAAATATAGTAATTCCCTTCTGAAAAACATTAAGTTGGTTTTCAGTCCATTCTATTATAAGATGACCACAGGAATGTGTAAAAGTTGACTGCTAGGTAAATTATGCAGCCCCCAAAGTATTTTTTTATATTCTAAAGCAAAATTAGTATGAACAGTCAGCTAAACAATTTTAGTTCCACTAAAGCCTAAACTTTTTCCAATGTTAATTTATATGAATAATTACTTCGTCTGGACTGTATCATTCTTGTACAGTTTTTTGTTGGTGAATTACTGGGCTATTATTAATTTGACACTCATAAATGAAAAACAGGATATTGCCCTTTATTTCATAGATTCACAGTTGGTAGGGTTGGAAGGGGATCTAAGCAGATCATCAAGTCTAACACCCTGCCCTGGGCAGGAAAGAGTACTGGGGTTAAACGACCCTGGCTAGGTCATTGTCTAGCCTCCTTTTGAAGACCCCCAGGGTAGGGGTGAGCACCACTTCCCTTGGAAGTTGGTTCCACCTCCTAGCCACCTTGACTGTGAAGTAGTGCCTCCTGATATCTAGCCTGAATCTACTCTCCGTCAACTTATGTCCATTATTCCTTGTTACTCCTGGTAGTGTTTGGGGGAATGGGGGCTCTCCCATTGCCTGCTGGTCCCCCTTGTCCAGTTTGAAGACGGCCACCAGATCCCCTCTCAGCCTTCTCTTATGGAAGCT
>NW_017729029.1:63591849-63592117 GCF_001723915.1 Gavialis gangeticus | reverse complement strand
AGTGGCCTTCCTCTGGACCCTCTCGATGCTGGCCACATCCCTCCTCAAGTGTGGCATCCAGAACTGGACACAGTACTCCAACTGTGGCCTGACCAGCATCGCATAGAGGGGGAGGATCACCTCCTTGGACCTGCTCATGATGCATCTATGGATGCATGACAAGGTGCGGTTAGCCTTCCTGGCCATGTCCCCACATGGGCAGCCCATGTTCATCTTGAAATCAATAGTGACTTCAAGATCCTTTTCAGCCTCTGTGCTGACAAGAACT
>NW_017729029.1:63586483-63586849 GCF_001723915.1 Gavialis gangeticus | reverse complement strand
GGGATGGTGTCATAAGACCTTCATTTTCACCTTCTAGCATAGATCCCTGTGAATTAAGAACTCAGTATAGGAAGGTGTCATATTGTCTGAAATTACAGCCTTGATGTATTCCTATGGATGCCAGGTTAATTTTCAGCTTCAAAAATGTTTATTTGCTCAAAACAAGTTACTTATGTTTTTAATGTATAATCTAATTAGTACTTTCTTTATAATCAATAGAGAACAGCAGTAGATCTGTGCTGCTTTTTTTGACAATTTTAGTAATCTGGAGTTTCTATCACATTGTTACAGAGCACATGAAACATTTACAACTTTTCTTTCAGAAGATTTTCTTTGATTAGAGACACTTGATGCATCTACTTGAGA
>NW_017729029.1:63584811-63586472 GCF_001723915.1 Gavialis gangeticus | reverse complement strand
TGGCCCTTTTCCAGTCCTCTGGCACCTCACCAGAGCACCCAGAGCATTTATTATGATGAATACATTTATACAATTAAATTGAATATACATTTCATGTATTACATGTGGATTTCCCTTCTTTTTAGTGCTTGATTATAGTTTAATAGTTTTGTAGTTGTTAGGGGCTGGAAGGACCTTACAGATCATTGGGTCCAGCCACCCTGCATGTGGGCAGGAAAGACTGCTTGGATCAGATGATCCCAGCAAGATAGGAGTCAAGATGGGGGTCCTGTTGAACAGATGCTCCCCCAGACCCTGATGTATACCCTTGATATATTTATAGGCTCCTATCAAGTCCCCTCCGAGTCTTCTTTTCTTCAGGCTGAACAGTTCCAAGTCTTTCAACAAAAGAGTATTGTGAGTAACAAAAAACCAAAACCAATGGCTACTTGAAAACAAAAATCCACCTCGTGGATATCCTTAGATATTTGACAATGTATAGGTCGATCCTCAGCTTTCTGAGTTGAAAGGTAAGGATTTTCATATACAGTATATGGTGTATAAGTCAGAGCTCAGCTCAGCTGGCAGGGCCCCATCCCCTGCAAGTAGTGCTGCTGTCTCTATCCCTGTCCCTGTCCCCATCCCCTGTGAGTGGTGCATCCCCTGCTGAGTGCTGAGCCCAGCCCCATCGCTGTCCCCTGTAAGCAGCGCCAAACCTGGTGCTGCTTGCAGGGAATGGGAATGGGGAAGGAGTCAGAAATGAGGATGAAGATGGAGACAGGGTCAGGCACAGCTGGCATTGCCCCATCCCATGTGAGTGGCATTGTCCGGACTACACTAGCACTGCTCATGGAGGATGGTGTTGCACCACCTGAGCGCTGAACCCGGACTCATCCCTGGCCCTTGTGAGTGGTGTCAGTCTCACAGGAGATAGGGCTGTGCCACTTGAGCCCTGAGCCTGCTCCTGTCTGCTGCAAGTGGTGTTGCTGAACACCAAGCCCAGCGCCACTTGCAGGGGATGAGGACAGGGCTCAGCTAGACTCAGTGCTCAGTTGGTGCTGCCCCATTCCCTGAGAGCAGCACTGGTGAGGCCCAGGCAGCATTGCTCACAGGGGATGGGGCCACACTTGCTGAGCCATGCTGGCAGACCAAGTTCCTAGGGTGCCTTTTGCCTCTCTGGATAGCTTTCTGTGTGAACATGACTGTCACTAGGTGCAGCAGTTCCCATCGAGCAAAATTACTTGTTACTTGAAGGTTATAATGTCTGCCAGGGGCTAGATATGATATGATTACACCTTTCCAACCCACAATAAAAGTGTTCTGCCCTTTTTACATATATCTGTAGCAGGTAGCTGTGCCTTTTAATAATGTAGTATTTTCAGCACTCACTATTCTTTTCCAACTCTTGTAATTGACTCTGAACTTTACAGATAGGTTACAAGCTAGGATTTTTAATGATATGGTTCCAAGACTGTATTGTGGTATAAAATTCATTCTTATACTGTTCCTTAGGAAAAGAATAGTGCAGGACAAGTTTTACCATGTGGCATTTCCTGAGCCATATTAGCCTGGATGGCTTTTGAGTGGCCAGCTCAATACCTAATTTAATTTAGCTGGCAACCAGTTTTCCTAGACAGAGGTGAGAAGATCTTGTCCTTGCCAGCAAAGACTTGTTGCAGCTA
>NW_017729029.1:63573066-63584800 GCF_001723915.1 Gavialis gangeticus | reverse complement strand
AGAAGATCTTGTCCTTGCCAGCAAAGACTTGTTGCAGCTACAGAAAATATATCTTAAGCTAACAGAAAGAGTTGATGAAGAATTGAGGAACTATAAATTTGAAATGGGATGGTGTCATAAGACCTTCATTTTCACCTTCTAGCATAGATCCCTGTGAATTAAGAACTCAGTATAGGAAGGTGTCATATTGTCTGAAATTACAGCCTTGATGTATTCCTATGGATGCCAGGTTAATTTTCAGCTTCAAAAATGTTTATTTGCTCAAAACAAGTTACTTATGTTTTTAATGTATAATCTAATTAGTACTTTCTTTATAATCAATAGAGAACAGCAGTAGATCTGTGCTGCTTTTTTTGACAATTTTAGTAATCTGGAGTTTCTATCACATTGTTACAGAGCACATGAAACATTTACAACTTTTCTTTTAGAAGATTTTCTTTGATTAGAGACACTTGATGCATCTACTTGAGATGCTTTACTGTGCAGTAGAGCTAATTACTGCATAGTAAGCATCACCATCTACACATGCTGATCCTTACTGTGCTGTAATTTGCTCTAATCATGAGTAAATTTGCTACCTGTAAATACAAGTAGCAAATTTGCTCATGAGTAATTACTGAGCAGTATGGCATGTGTAGATGGCCAAATACGAGAAAATTTGCTCCTGGTCAACCAGGCAGCAGGGAGCAAGAAATTGCTCCCTGTTCCTGGGACCTGCCTGCTGCCAGGGCAGGCTCCACCACCAAAGCCCAAGCAATGACAATGTCCCCCTGCCCTGGCAGCACAGAACTCCCAGCTCCCACTCCGTGATGGTGGAGCGGAGGCTGGGAACAAACTCCCAACCCCCTCTCCATAATTATGATAATGGAGCAGAGGCTGGGAGTTCTCTTCATGGGGAGAGTTCCCCATGCAGCCTGGAGCTGGCTGGGACTTGCCCCTGACTGGGACAGTTCCTATCCAGCCCTGGGCTGCACAGGGAAGTCTGCATGTGCAGCCTGGAGGTAGCTGAGGACTGCCCTGTTTCAGGAAGTCCCCAGTCAGCTCCAGGCTACATGTGCAGACTTCCCCACATAGCCTGGGGCTGGCCAGGACTATCCCAGTCAGGGGCAGGTCCTAGCCTTGTGCCCCAATTGGGTGATCAAGGCACAGAGTTTGGAAAGAGCTGCAGGGGAAGGGCAGGTCCCAGGCCCCTGCCCCATCGACTAGTGGGGCACCTAGCAGCAAGCCTCTGTCTGGGTGGGGAATCTCTGCTTAGCCAGGGGCTTGCTTTTAGCTGCCCCACTGACAGATCGGGGCAGAAGGACAGACCTGCCCCTCCCCTGCAGCTCTTTTGGATCTCCTGCCCCTGACTGGGGAGCTGGGGCCAAAAACTCGCTTCTGCTAGGGCAGAAAGACATTGTCTCCTCCTGGACTCTGGTGATGGAGTCCGCCCCTGCAGCAGGCAACTCCCTGGGGCAGGGAGCAATCTCCCAGCCTCCCACCCAGCAGGCAGCTGTCTCCTGGTTCTGTGCTCCTTTCCAGCCCCTGAGCTATTACCTGGGGGAAACCAGAGCTCCCCCTGGCTACTGCAGGAGGCCAGCTCAGGGCTGGAGTGAGTGGGAGCAGACTGCTGCCAGAAGCAGTAAGTCTGCTCCCACATCCCCATGTAGACACCTGCCCAGGGTGGGTTTACTCTAGAGTAATTTATTCTACAGTAAACCTGTCCTGCAGCATTTGCACATGTAGACATGCCTGCTGTTGGTATGATAGCACTAGGAACTTGGAATATATGGATAATGGTTTGATAATCACATGAGTAAATTAATATTATTGGTGAATATTCAGCTGCTCCCCCAGAGGCTACTTTAGATGCCTCTTTTTCATACAGCATCACAATGTAAGGAGGGATGGTCAGGATGGAAACAGTAACTCTTATGGAAGAGTTAGCTCTTCTACAAATTTTAATGCTTATATTGGAAACTGTATCAAATGACGCCATTTCACAAATCTGTAATGGTCTTCCAAGCCTGTAATTTGAGTTCTAGTCATTTTATTACAGAACTTAGATTAAAATGTACATATTTGGGTCAGGGACTAGAACACTAGTCCTACCTCTACAGGTAAGTGTTGTTTCTCTCTGGTGGCACAACTGACACTGAATCATTTTCTTTGCAGTGGGAAGAAAATGATTCAGGTGGCATGGAAAGATCCCCACTCCCCCCAGAATGGCCTATGATATGGTGGTTAGGACACTTTCTTCAAGGTAGGAGAGGAAGGAGTCCCCCTCACAGCCAGGTCTTTATATAAGTGCAATTTTTATCCAGAGTTCAGTGATTAGATAGGGTAGTCTTACTCCTGCTTTTGAATGAAAATGTCCATGGCCACTGTGTTTTATGTGGAGCTCAGTTCTGTAGGTTTTTGTAAGGTGTATTCAGGGTAGACCCACTGAATAAGGCCTCTCAAGAAACAGTGACAGAGAATATCTAATTGAGAATACTAATAGGGCATAGGTGTGAGATGGACAATGACCTACTCCTATATGACAAGATGGAGCCAATTTAGGGCATGTACAGAAGCATATATTTAAGTCTTTGGGCACTTTACTGGTGAAAGCTGATGTCCCTGAAAAATCAGATAGGATTAAAGATTCCTTTCTTGGATTTAGGTGCCTAAATTCCACTTAGATCTCATATCTAGTACCAACTATTTTTGTGGATTGGAGCCTAAATTAATAACTAATGATTAATGTGCAAGAGAAGAAAAGTCTTTAAATGTACATGGTCTTCATACCAAATCAAAACTATATCAGGTAAGAACAATCTGAAACAATTTACTAGTTAAAGGAATAGTACTGTTACACATGGTTTCTATGTCCTGAGGTTATGCATTAATGAGGCTTCAGTTGCACCAGCTTTCAAACTGATTATCCAAAAACATTCAGGTCAGCTATTTAAAGTGAGAGCAGGAAAAAAAACATTTGTAGCATAAAGCTACAATGTGTTGAATATGGTCAGATTATACTTATGTCATCATGTATGTAACAGGTCCTTATGATATCATATATGTAAGATGTCATCATGTATGTAATGTGGAAAGATAATTTCTACTACTAGACTGTTCATAGTCCTAATGGAGTCCCATAGAGTAGATAGGCTACAGAGAAGTAGTATTGGGTTACCCATAAAGTACCAGAGACCATTTACCTAGACCAGGGCCATTGTCTGTAGGACAATGAATGTTGGAGACACAAAGCTCTACTGTAATAGAAATAAGAATAGCAATGAGAGTCTGTATTTGGATCTGTCATTACCAAAGGATTTCAAAGGGTGCTAATTATCTTACTGGAAGAGCTTGACCAGTTCTACTGTAAAGACTGCATTGTAATGTAGAAATGCCAAGCTAGTTCAGATATTGGTAGCCATATTAGCACAACACTAAGTATGGGCTATTTGCACCACTTGCTACTAGTTAAAGCCTTCGCAGGTATTGCTATAGTATATTACAGCATGCTGTGTAGACATCTTAGGGATGCCTAGGAGTAAGGACTGTTAGTGGGTGGGTTTGAGTTGGTCTTTTTGGGGAAATCTTACTAGTTTTTTCATATGGACCGGGGAAGTTTCTTGTTTAAGAAAGCAGCTGTAATTCTTTGACCTTACAGCATGCCAAAAGTTGAAGAGCTCTGTTATTTATGCAGTGAGAATACTGAAGGCCTCTTGGAAGCCTTTGGTTGTATGGTTTTAGACTCTCAGTCCTTGAGGGGGTAGGGTGCTACCTAGAGAGGCGTGAACCATAAGGAAAACCAGGAGTAATACCACAAACTCCTGGAAGATCAATTCAGGCTCAACATTAGGAAAAACTTCTTCACAGTCAGGGTGTCCAGACTGTGGAATAAACTCCCTCCAAGAGGTGGTGCAATCACCTACCCTGGAAATCTTCAAGAGGAGACTAGACAGTCACCTTGCTGGGGTCACCTGACCCCCAGTTATCTTTCCTGCTTGGTACAGGGGGTTGGACCTGATGATCTTCCAAGGTCCCTTCCAGCCTTACAATTTATGAATCTATGAAAAATTATGCACAGAAGTTGATATAAACATAGGATTAACATCTTTAATTTCATTTTCAATGATTTTACTTCAACAAAGATCTCTCTAGAACCCCAACAGCTAATTGTGGATCAACTCTTTGCTTCATGCAGATAACTAAAACTTAAACATAACATGTAATTTCATGAAGGACAAGGCCCTTCTTGTGGCACGTACTACCGAGATTCATTTCACTGCACAGGAACAATGGTGGCATACATGTCTCTGTTTTTATAAGTTGGTGTGTAGTAAAAAATTACTTTTCATGCCATGCAAGTACTAAATTCCACTGTTAAAAATTATTACATTCATAGGCAAAATATTTTATAGTCTCTTAGGAGTGCCATAGTGAAAATCAACCAGATACTCTTTGTACAAAATAGATGTACTCTCCTAAGTGAATCAGGGGGTAACTATCCACACATAGTTTGGGGCAATAGAGGTGGTAGGTAAGAGAAGAGGGCTTCTATTACTGTTATGTTTAGTCAAGGATCAATTTTAGTCTTTATTTCTGCTTGTTTAACTTATTAAGAATACAAGAATGTATCTTGCTGTACACAGTTGGTGTTGGGAGGACTTACTGGATGTGCCAGATCTCCAGTATTTGGGTGACAGAGATAGGTACATTCAATCTAAACATGACTATCCATGTTCTGGCAGCTGCCTCATCATACTATAGTGTAGGTTATTAGGTAGCTGGGAATTCAGATAAAGGAGTGATCTTTATTTTATGGTTTGAATCACTTTATATGAGTCAGAGATGCAAAATATCCCATAAAAATGGTCAACTTCGGGAGGTACAGTTGCACATTAATGGCTCTAGAAGATCAGCAGTGGAGGCATATGCTGAAGAAAGGAAGGTGCCTAAATGCACTTTTCCTCCAAACGCCATTACAGGTTTCAGCCTTGTAGTACATAAACAATCTTCATCAATTCTGTTCTCCTCTTTACCTAAGCTTAATCCTCCTGTGATGCCATTTGGCCAATCAGTGATGGGGAGAAAAGAGTCCAAGGTGGCAAAGGCATCTTCCATCCTAGTACTCTTGCCAAATTCAAATGGAACCAGTTCCTGACATAGTGACAGAGAAATGTGTTATAGCAAGAGAGTCAGATACATTTGGCAAGTCAGGCACTAAACATGGCCAATTTCCAACCAAGGATACATCTAGAGATAGATTTAAATGTATGCTGCTGATAAAGTCATTTACTTTAAAGCCCAAACAGCTTATTTAGTTATTATCTAAACTGCCTAATTTTATGGAATCCATATGTTTCAGGCTTGTGGCTTTGCCCAGCACACTGGGCTCAGAGGAAGGCAATTCTGATTGGTGAAGTATTTCCACCCATCATGCAGTAGCAGGGAGAGGCTTGCTCATTTGCCCTGCCCTTGCCCAGATGGGGAGGGGAGTGAAGAGCCCTGGACCTGATTGAGAACAGAACCTTGCAGGTCCATCAGACTTTGGGGGCAGAGCCTCTGGAAAGAATAAAAGGACAGTGTGCTTGGCACACAGGGTAGATGTGTCAAGGGACTCAAGAAGAGTGGGGCCCAGAAGATCTGGGGAGAGCTGCCCAGCAGGCAATTGCCCAGAAGGACACTCAAAGATGCCACCTGGGGATTCAAGTGGCAGGAGGCTCCAGTAGTGCATGACATGGAGCCTCAGCCCTGAGACTGGTTCAAGATCACTTGGGCCACCTTGCGGTGTACAGCTTGGTGAATGGAGCCTCAGTCCTGGGAGTAGTTTGAGACTGCTCAGGCCACCTTATGGTGTACAATCTGGTGCATGGAGCCTTGGCCCTAGGAACCGGTTAGGGGATTTAAGCTTGTGATCCTGGTGTGAGGCTGAGTAGCCAAAGCCGGTAGCACAGCTTGACAGAACTAAAGGAGCCCCCCTTTTGTGCCCAGAGCAGACCACGGGGCTGGTGGGAAACTGCAGGCACAAGGCTGGGCAGGTGGAGCCGAGAGCATGACCTGGTGCAGCTGAAAGAGGCTTCAGTGCCCAGAGCGGGACACAGGGCCATGGGGAAACCTGGTGCGAGGCTGGGAAGCAGAGGAGGTGGCATGGCTTGGCCTGGGTGCCCAGGGCCAAGCCATGCCATGAGAGGAGCCACCAGGCCATGAGAGGAGCTGGAGGCACCACTGGAGGGAAGTTGCAGTGGAGCCAACGACCAGGGGATGTGCCCCAACTACCCCGGAAAGAGGAATGTGAGTTGCTGTGGGAAGCGGGTCCCACAGGGGAGGTGATTTCTGGGGGAAGGGGACCCCACTGGGGAGCCAGTGAGTAAAGGTCCCAGTCCCAGCACTGGCCCAGGAGGGAGGATACTGGGCCCCTATCGTTGCTATCAAAAGTTTTGCTAGGACTCATAATCTCTTGGGAAGAGGACCCTAGTTTCCGGTGTGTCTATGTTTCCAGAATAGGGTAGGTGTGAGCCTAATATTTTGGAAGTTGCTTTGTATATTTTGTATACCATTTCTAACCAAATTGTTTATTGTTATGTCTTCCCATATATATATATATTCTTGTTTAGTTGCTACTTTTCCTGTGTGTGAACTTACTCTTCCACTGCCATATTCTGTTTATTGTCCTATTGGATTCCTGGCTATTCACCTGCTGTGTTGACTTGCCTATGCTTACCTATTTTAGGATCCATCACTCCTCTGTGCCTGAAGTGACTAGAGGACTCACCTGGCTTGTTGCTTATAGGGTTCCCCTATTGGGTGTTGGTGTTGGGTGTGACACCCCACTGGAGGGTCAGTTTCCAGACCATTAATTATTTTGGAGTATTGTTTATTGTCTATCCTTGTAAATATGTATTCTCATATTCCAGGTGTATTTTATATTTATATTATGAATCAAAACATTGTATATAGTTAAGTAACATTTGTCTGGCCTGGCTCTATGGAGGATAGAGGGATATGAACCCACATGACAGCCTCCCTCTCACAGCACTATTGCCTGTCCACCTATCCCATCCAACTGAGCATGGGGCACACCTGTGGGTGTACCCAGGTTACACATATATATCTGTGGTAAAGGCACAAGCCAGTACAAAGTATAAACCAAAAGAATATCCCACAAAGATGATTTCTTTTTAGCAACGATTTTGCATTTACTCATGCTGAAAAGTGTCTCTCTCGACACTTCTGAGTGATAGCATGAGGAACATAGGTAATTTTTCCCTGTGCTTGTCAGGAGACAGATGGAGGCAGTCACAGCTGCCAGACATATCCTACAGGCAGCATCCAAACTACTGTGATGACCCTGAATGCTAATATTTGCTTTGTGACTGGGTGTGATACATGTCCATCCTTTGACTTTACATACAGGAGGCTGATATGTTAGTTTTATTTATTTGACTTCTCTTTTCTCTCTCTATATTTTCCTTTAAAAACAAGAATACAAAAACACAAAACATCTTCCTCCAAAGCATCAGACATTGGACACTGCTAAAAATGGGAGCTGTCTGGTTATGCTGGTCTTACTCACGTGCTCAGGATCATACCAATACCCAGATTTGGTGTCAGGAAGACATTTTGTCCCAGGTGAGATTATCAAGGCCTGTTAGGGGGTTGCCTTCCCCAGTTCAGCCCTGCTTGATTTCCTGTGAGCGTGTGGATATAATATACCTAAATATTCTCTGCCATTGCATGACCCTAAGGTGTTAATGGCATCCTTTTTATTCCCACTTTCCCCTGATGGTGGAAATGTACTTGTTAAAACTTGCTTAACAAGTGTTCCTGTGGTGCAGTGACATTTTGTTTTCTTTCTACTAATAATCCTAAATTTGTCATGAAGAGTTTTAAATCTGTGGTTGGTGGGTGGGCCAGAGTGCATGGTTTTGTGGACACATTTGCATGAATATGGTGTTGTGGTTGTGGAATACTGGATTTGATGACATAGGTAGGTAGTGTTCCCTCCATCCTCCATTCCAGTTAAAAAAGATTGAATTTCCTTTCAGTTTGATCCAGTGTTGATTATACCAGTTGTCTCATGTATGTATTTGTACCGTACTAAAATAGAAGTCATTGTTCAGGCTTCCCTTTTTTAAAAGACTAATAGCTGACACAAAAATCACATATAGATTCTGTTTGTAATAGAGACTGTCCTCTGGACATGGCGATACTGTAATGAGAGGCAAGATTGAATATCCTATGCCACAACCTCTTACACCGACAGGAGTAATTCCAAACATCAGTACTGAAGAAGGAATGCAGAGTAGACCTGTCAGTACAGTTTTTACTGGTATAACTATTTTAATTAATGGTATGGTTTGGGGGTTTTTTTTTCTTTTTCTTTCTTTTTTTTAACAATGTGGTCATACTGCTGCAAATCCAAGTGTGGACACACAGTTACCATGATAAAGAGGTGTCTTATACTGCTACACTCTGTTCACTTCCAGTATGGTAACAAGAATTTTTGGTAAAAGCATTCATACTGGGGATGTTTGCCTATTTGAAGGGTGAGGGAGGGGAGTGGGGGCGTGAAAGCGGAAGTTGTGGAAAGAGAGTTACACTCCCTTACCTATATTGAAACACCACATAGCACTTCAGCTGAAACCTCCTTTTTTCTTCTCAACAAACTGGCTATATTTATCACAACAATCTCTTCCCTCAGATAACTAGGTTCCTCTATGTGTGGAGTTCTTTCCACTTCTTTAATTAAGCTGTCCCTATACACATGTGTTGCTACTTTTTCCACATTACCTCTATCCTGTGCTCTGGAGTCTTGTTGGTTTCTAGACTGTTTTTAGTTGCGTGAGTATAGCTCTTTGCTCCAGTATTTTATACTGGGGAAGGTAATGTGGAGTTTGGCCTTCTAGGGTATTCCTTGAAGAATGAGAGGAAGAACAGGGAGCTAAATGGGTGTAAGACAAAGAGCAGGGCTGTAAGGCAGTTGTTCTGGGGAAGTGGGAACATGGATTTGGAAAATGAAGAGAATCTAGGAGTCCCATCTATTCTGTACCTAAAAAAAATCAAATAAAAACAGGAAAAAAATCCTGTTTCATGTTAAAAAATCTGGAGTAAATATAGCATAACAAACATACTTGGCTATTGAAAAAATCATTTGCAATAATGAAAAAACACATTACAGTTGGTTACCATAGCATCAGCCCTTCCCTGTTTAAGGGGACAACCCTCAGCATGTGGGGAGGAAAATTCAGGGCTATGCCAGCTTCTTTCCTCTAATCTTCTTCTGTTGGGAAAATGAACATCAGAGATCACATAGACACTAATTTAATTTGCATTAGAAGTGAAATTTGCAGTCTTATTTTGTGGCAAGGGATGCAACAATTTTTTTCAAAGCAAAATGTAATCAGAACAGTGAAAATAAGAAATATTGAACTGCTGTTTACCATTTTTCATTAAATATTGTTAGAATTCCCATTCTATCTGCACCAAGTTTTTGTAATAATGAAAGCTTCAATAGTAGATTCATAATGAATAATTACCTTCTTGGAACGAAATAAATGGATTTTTTTCTAGAGTTAGGGTAATATTCAGTGGGTGCATCTACATGTATCCCTGACTGTGCAATTGGTTCTGCACAGCCATTTAGTGCTTGCTTTAGCTTTAGCAAGTACTACATATCTGTGCAGTACACACAGGTATTGCACAGTCCTGGTGGTGCACAGGTCATTTTCAACCCTACTTCGCAGTAGCAACAAGCTACTGCTCAGTAGCTTATTGCTACTGCACAGTAGCAGTGGCATCACAGTTAGTGCCCACCGATGCTACAATGCCATAGCGATGAGCTATGGCAACATAGCGTCTCATGTGGACATGCTCGTTATTAGTAATGGGATCTGAATGTAGACTATAAAAACAAGTATTCCTCTGAACATCATTATAATTACCCTCTTTTCCTTTGCCTCATAAACAACCCTTGAAGATAATTAAAAATACTTTTAGTATCAAAATTGGAATGAGAATAGAAAAAGGTACAGAGAAAGGGCAACAAAAGACAAAAGCAAAAAGAAAACCTTTTTTTTTAAATATGTCCAAATCACTTGAATTGCATTCTTTTCTGTTTTCTGTTTGACCTGATAACATAGATGTGATACTGCTGGAGCCAGTTAAAGATGATCTGAAACAGGTAAAGGCATGTTGAAAAAATTTAAGTCAGTGCTTCAGATGCAACAAAGGGGCTTGAAAGTAAGCTGAAAACTCCCATGTGTGCAACATCTTTCCTATCTAAAGACACCTGAGTCTATAAGCAGTATCTTCTGTTTTTATGTCCTCTATCAGGAGAGCTGTAGTACATATTCTGCCCTTGTTCCATGTGCAGAACTGACATTAACTTCAGCTCGAGTTCAGCAGGCAGAACAAAAGCAAGTAATGAAAGGGAATATATCCTGAAACCACTGGGAGTATGAGGTACATAAAAATACAAGACTGGATACTTATTTATGATATTCCCCCCTCCCACATTTTATTTATAATTTAAGGAGGGTGTTGAGTTTGTAAAAACAACATAGTTTTTCAAGCTTCTCAAAAGATCAACTTGTAATAGACCGGGGGTGGGCAAAATGCAGCTTGGGGGCTGAATGCAGCCCAACAGGCCATTCTACCCAGCCCGCAGGGCCACTAAAAATTTAGAAAATGAATATTTATCTGCCCTGGGATGCCTGTCATGAGGCCCCTGATGGCTTGCCAAAACTCAGTAAGTGGGCCTCTGCCCAAAATAATTGCCCGCCCCTGTAATAGACTCTAGTCTAAAATGCTGGTCTTTTAACTGTTACCATTGTTTAAAGGGCAGGCATGCTTAGCATCTTCTCAGACAAATAAATCATTGGATTAAAAGAGGCCTCAAAGTCACTAATTCTACCTCCCCACATATATGCAGGATGTCCTATTTCTAAACCAAACCAGATGCCTTTCCACCCTCTTGTTGATAATCTCTAGTGAAAAAGATTGAACAACATTTTTAGACAGTTTGGTGAATTGTCCTACTGTTCTCATGATTGGGAAGTTTCTTTTTGTTCCCAAGATTTTAATTTAAATCTGTTTTGCAACAGTTTAAACTTTTGAACATCATGGATGCAGCCTCTGAACTGGAACTTCTTAAACCTCTGAATGCTGGAAGTTTCAGAGAGAGTATCAGTGGGTGAAAAATTCTTGTTGCAGTGAGAGGAGCAGTGGGGGAAAATGCCTTTTTTAACTCTCCTGTTTCTTATCCACTCTTTGCCATTGTGGGAGTGTCTACATATGCATTTACCTTGGCTTACATTTACTGTGCAGTAATTTACTGCATAGTAAGTGGGACTAGGTGGTGTCTACATGTTCAGGTGTTAAAGAACATTAATGCTGGGTGTGGACTGACTTGAGTTAGTTCCAATTCACTCCACACCCAGTGTTACTGCACGGTAGGGCGTCTACACGTGTTATGGTGCAGTAACTAATTGGACATAAATTTGATACCTGCATCATGAAGGTATCAAACTTATGCCCATGTTGGCATAAGTTGCCATATTTACTGTGCAGTATGGGCATGAATGTGTAGATGCATGTCCATACTATGCAGCAATTTCAGTTACTGCACAGTAAATGTACATATGTAGACTTGCCCAGTGTGAGGTGAGATACTGAGCTAAACGGACCCATGGTCTTACTTAGTTAATGGTAGTTGGTAGAAAAAAATCAGACAACGAGGCCGTGGAACATTACCCCCCCAACC
>NW_017729029.1:63572641-63573055 GCF_001723915.1 Gavialis gangeticus | reverse complement strand
GGCCCTTTCCCCTCCCCCCTCAGACTTTCCCATGGGGGGGGGAAATCTGTGTGCACATGTGTGCACACACGCTCAGCCCCCGCAAATTTTGTTTTCTTCCTCTGCCTATGCCCCTGTGTCCGGCTGCTCACCACTGCCGGCTTCACATCCAGCCGCTCGCCAGCCCCCTCCCTCCCTGCCCCTGTTGCTGCTGTTGCTGGCTTCTTCAGGGCAGGGGCCCCCAAAACTATTTTTTTCAGGGGGCCTCAAAAATGGTGGCCCAGCCCTGAACAAAGTCTAGTAAATCTGGTAAACCTTATTCCTTAGCTACTATCACAACCTGCTCCTCTCTGACCTTTCTGCCTCCTCAGGCCACTGTCACTTTTCTCTTCACCATACTTACACAACCATAAACAACACAGAACAGGATTTGCA
>NW_017729029.1:63551613-63567641 GCF_001723915.1 Gavialis gangeticus | reverse complement strand
CTGCACAGTAAATGTACATATGTAGACTTGCCCAGTGTGAGGTGAGATACTGAGCTAAACGGACCCATGGTCTTACTTAGTTAATGGTAGTTGGTAGAAAAAAATCAGACAACGAGGCCGTGGAACATTACCCCCCCAACCAAAAACTGGAAAAAAAAAGTCTTGAAGTCTTCAGAGAGAGGTTTTTTTCAGTACAGCTCCAATGGAATGTTCTTGGAAGTCTTAGCATGAGATGGTGCTCAGGGGCTAGTTAATGTAGCATGCTGGGGAAGATTTGGGGGAATTTCTGAGGATGATATTGTCTCAGAGTCATCCTGTAACAGGATCTGATACTGGAGGTATTAGTGCTATGTTCTGTTCCACTAATAGGCAAGGTTGTGTACTGATTGCTCCTGATTTACAAGTTTGTTGCTTAAGCTGAAGTTGGAGTATTGCAACTATAATTGTAGGGGTGACATACCCATGATTTGCTGGATCCAGGTCTTGAATCAAAAGGAATGTACAAAACCTTTTTGGCTAGACAGATGAAAATGACAGAGACTTAGCCACAAGGCTTTCACTTATTTCTGTTGATTCGTATTTATAAATTATTAATATTTTAATACCATAAGTGTTTATCATTGCAACAGTATAAAAAATTAACAATTTTATGAATGTGTGTCCAGGAGGTAGAGTGAGGTCTAACTGTCAAAACAGAATGTTTAAGGGTTTTATTGTTGCTCATGAAGCCTCAGTGCTTCTGCTAGCATTGGTCACTTTTGGCAACCAATATAAGTGGAGGCCATGGATAGGTGAAGTGTCTCTAAGGCGGTATTCTTGGTGGAAGCTTTTATAACTCCCATGAAATATGTCTAAAACCCATCCCAACTTCATCCCATGCTTGCCAAAAAATTTTTCTGTTGTCTGCATAGTGGTTCCATGGGCAAAGGACTCTCTGGGTATGTCTACATGTGTGGTGAACTGTGCAGTTGTTACTTAAGCAAGTACTAAATGACTACACAGTAATTAGCATTCCTGCACAGTCCAGACTCCGCATAGGTTTTTTCCCACACTACCGTGAAGTAACATCGGCGTCACAGTTCATGCCCACTGATGCTACTTTGCTGTAGCAATGAGCTACAGCAGCGTAGCTTGTTGCTACGGTGACATATTGTCTCATGTAGATGCACTCTCTGTGTCTGTTTCTTATCTAATATATCTACCATAAACCATTATATGACTGACTAATCGAGCTGATTCCTAATCTACTTAGTAGATATACAAGATCATTGCCAATAGCATCCCTATTCACTTTTATCATAACAAAATACCTTTCAGTTGTGAATCATTGCTTGTTTTTGGTCAAATGGACCGTATCTTTGTGTGTTTAAGTATATGCATTCCTGTTTTCTGGGAAAGAAATGAAATTCATTCACAAAAATAACGTCCTATCTCATCTCTACAGAGACAGGATGCAATCCAGCAACATGCTGAGGAGAAAATTTAGTTTTTACAGCTCTTTGGATGATTGCCTTGTAATAGAATTTACTCTCTCATCCTTGTAAACAAACATTAAATATATGCCCATTACACAATGAAATGACAGGATAAAATCAAACCCCATAAACAAGCAATGTGCTTCAGCTACAGGCAAAAAGAAGAAAGAAAACAATCAATATAATCAAAAGTAGTTCAACAGGGGGTGAATAAAAGACAGACAAATAAATAAGCACAAGCCCTTATAAGTTCTCATTTTGTCAGATTAGGTAGGTGGCATGATCTTGTAAAATAAAGTAATATCTTGGGCTTCATACTTTATACTCAGCATTTTCATTTTGCATCAGTATATGGAATTTAACTTCCCTTTACCTGGATATAAAACTAAACGTTCTCAAATCTAAATTCTGCTACAGAAATATTTTAGTCAAATTTAGTAAGCACCAAACCATATCTAAGCATCTAAACAAATGTGGCCTGATTTTCACATGTGGTATGTGCTTATTGGTCCCATTGACTTTAAAGGGAATTGGGGTTGCTCTACAAATCTGAAAGCTGCATCCTTATTAGGTGTGAAAATATAGATTTTACATCCAAGTTTGAAAATTTGGTCTTTGCACCCTTCTTTGATTGCACAGATATAAAAATGGAGTAAGCCATTGAAATAAATGGACTTATACAGGGATATATGAAATCAGAATTAGGACTGGCTCTTATCTCAAATCTGTGGGTTGATTATTGTGATGTTAAGTAATCACTTTTGAGACATGACACTTGTATGAAATGCACCTCATGGATTAGTTTCAGCTGCCTGTGCTCAACATAAGATGAACCTCAAGTAGATTATGTAGAAAGAAGGGCCTAGTAGAATAAGGCTCCACACTTAATTAGAACTATGCTAGTACCATTGCTGTTTGAGGTTTAGTTCATTTATGGGCTTTCTTTTGGGGATTATCATAATTTCTAAACACACTATGTAACATTACTAGATATGTTTCCCTGTGAGGCAGGAAAATATTAGCTACATATTACAGGTTAGGAATTCAAGCCACCAAGTTGCCTGTGGCAAGACAGTGTTTAGAATCCATGGGCACTTACATATATATGGGGAGCCTGCTCCGACTGCTGTAAATCTAGTGCATCAGAGCAGACTCAATTAATTGAATCTGCTGAAGCACGTAAATTGATATACTCTGGCAGCCTCATGTTTCACATGTATCAGAAAATGGCAGCGGTGCTCTTTGAACTAAAACACATTGGATGTGCTTTTGTTCAAAGTGCATTGCTGTCATTATCTCAGCACAGAAGTGGGCCATACCACTGATACATGTGATCCACAGGCACTTCTAATTAGCGTGGCTCAGTAATTAAAAGCTTCCAGTGCCATGTTGGGAACATGTGTAAATATTCCCAATGCCTCATAAATTCTAGGCCTTTTACATTATCTACCATAGCATCCTTCCTTTCCACAAACTTAATTTCCTCTAGGGCTGAGATGTTACTAACTTAAAGGCATGACCTCCATGTGTCCCCAGAGGCTGGGGGGCACAGCGACCTCCTGCAGGTGGTGGTGTTGGCGATGGGGGCATGGTGGCAGCGAGCCGGGAGCTCCTGCAGGCAGTCGTGGTGGAATTGGCAGCAGGGGTGTGTGTCTGGTGAGCACTGACCGGTGGTTGCCGACCACCTGCAGACACTGCCAGCAGCATTGGCAGCAGCCAGAGTGGCAATTGGGGACTGCCTGCAGACGCTGCTGGCAGTGTTGCGGCAGCAGGGGGTGGAGAATAAGCAGTGACCATCCACAGCTGTCGGCAGCATCTACGACACTTTTTGCAGGGGGTGCACCATAAATCTCAGGGGGTACACATGCAGCTACATGCACCCCCTACACATTGCCAATGCTTAAAGGTACTGCAAGAACCTCTTTGACATAATTATGATCAAAGTAAAAAATGTTGTTGAAGGGACCATCTTAATACATTGATTCTGATATGCAAACATTGTTTGAGGAATAAAAATACTGAGCAATTAATGGGAAGACTCCTGGGGTGAGGTTTTACTCAGCTCAGAAAGAATGGCAAGATTTGATGCTTAAAAAATAACCCAAGAATAATTCAAATATGCTTCATTCTACTGAAATGTTTCAGGGTGACATATATGTATGGCAAATAATTTTATTGAACTCATCATTTGTCAAGTAAACCAACTGATGCAGTGGAAGGTAGACTGAAGGTATGAACTCACAGATGCCAGTTGTATTGACTAATGAACACCTGGAAAGCACTTTGAATACTTTGCAGTAGCATGGCATAGGAGCTATACAGAACTCTTTTTTGACTGAACTGATTCTGACTACTCCCTAATCTGTTAAATGTCACTTAACTTGCTGGTGATGTGACCTTGGATTTCCAGCAAGGTATTTTAAGAATATATCAGTCCCACTATATAATAGGCAGATCCATACAAAATGCCAGTTCAAGAATAAAAGACTTATACATCTATAGAAAATCAAAGTTATCATTTTGAAAATAACATTCAACTACTGCCTAATCTTGGAGACACCTAAACTCCACAGGTTCCTCAGCTTTTTTTTTTAACATTAAAGCTCCTCAGGTACCTGGAGTTCTGCTTCTGCATATCTCCAGAAGTACCTTTATATTGACAAGGCTGATCACCCTTTTGTTGAAGCTGGTCCCCTATGCAGAAGAGATTTCCAGATTAAACAGAGAGACTGAACATAATTGTAGCTCAGTGGGTAAGGCATGTACCTGGAAATGTTAGACTCTGTCATTTTAGCTTAGTTCCCTAAAGCATGTTAACCAGCAGAATTTAATAGGGTTTGCTACAGTGTGCTTTTAAACATGGAAGGGATGAAACTGGCATCACTAGGGGCATTTTTACATATGCTCCAGGGATGGGGGGAGCTCTGAGAGCTGCTCTAATTAAAGCACCTGCAGCATCTTATCTATCAGCGTCCCCACACTTCAAAATAGCAGCAGGGGCATTTTAACTAAAGCTTGTTGAACGGGCTTTAATTAAAGCACCCCCACCACCATTTTGAAGCATGGGGACACTGATACATGAGATGCAGAGGCTGGGTAGAGTGTGCTGATTAGCATGCTCCAGCAGACTTGATTAATCAGGTGTACTCCAATGTGTTGTAATTACAACGTGTCACTGCAGCCTCCCTCCAAATGTACAGGTACCCTGTTTTTCCAGCATTTACTCTTGATTTTCTTAATTTAATCTGTTTCTCTTAGATATTTCCTTTTTAATTGAGCATTTCACTTCAAAAGCAAGGTCCCTGCTAGCTCTCTTCTCCTGGTGCAGCTGTCTTCTTTACAGAGTAACTCCTAAATCCAGAATAAGTCTTGTAACACACTTCCTTTACATATTCAGGTTGACCTTCAGAGGCTAGCCCTTTTTCAGTGGTTGTTTCTTAAACAACATGGGCAGAGATTAAATATATGCCATTTTTTAAGGATAGTATGTTAACCCACAAAATCATGCAGAGCTGAAAACTGCTCTGCAAAATGTTACAATGCATTAATGGTGAAGTAATGAAACAGCATCATTTAACCATCTATGATTTCTTATTGCCATTATCATGTGACTCTGCCTAGTAAATAACTGGGAATCTTACCCTTCATAGGCTAGCATGTGGGAGAGTTAAGTCCCAAACATATATCCATTTGTAGAGGCACTGGAATAATTTAAGTAGACTGTTTGCCAAATGCAATTATATGGATCATAAACTAGATTTACATGCCTGTAAAAAACAGATGGCCTAGCACATAATGAAGCTGTGCAGCACTTAGGGTGGCATTGTATTCTTTCCCGATCATCTAAGTGGTCATGTACACACCCAGGGGAACTCTATTCCTTAACAGACAACTACATAGTCACACCAACTAGAAATAACAACATGAGAGAAAGGGAGCTTGCATAAGCACATAGCTTGTCTCCTCAAGCACCTAAGTAGTTAGGGCACTCAATGGGAAGCCAGAGGACTAGGGTTCTAGGCTCATCACTGACAGAGGGACTTGAATCTAGGGTCTCATTTACTGTCCAGGTCAGCACTCTAATTACCATATTACAGAGCAGGAACTGCCCAAGTTTTTCTCTTCTACTCCTTTTGAAGTCAACTGCCTGAGTAGCCACAAGAGAGTTATGCAGGAGATATATGAGGCAAGGAAGAAAAGAAGAGGCCAGACGTAGGCAGTTTAGTCAAGTGACTGCTGGCCTGAAAGGGAGGGGCCTGGGGACTGTATCTCCAGTAGGGCAAAGGCTTCCCTTTGTGCTCCATCCAGTTTTTTTTTCCAGTAGCCCTTAGCTTCAAAGAAGGGCCAGAGAAAAGAACTGGTAAAAGCTGAGTTGTGGTCCAGTGGTTAGAGTACTATATTACTAAGCAGCAGAGGTGCTAGTTTACATCTCCTTTGGGGTGGAGGGGCTTGTTACCAGGTCTTCAGGTTCCCAGTTGAGTGCTATAAATCCTGAGATCTGGAAACAGCACAGAGCTCTTCTATGTTCCTGAGACAAAGTTTGGTAGTCATGAGCTTTGAATGATTCTATTTTCAGTCATCTATGGTTGCTATGGGTATGGGCCCTGGATGGTAATGTGTATGCTCAGTTTGCATCACTATATACTCATGTGTAGTCATCCACTGGGCACTTAAATGCCAAAAATACCTTGTAGATAACCATGAAAAAAATAGAATGCCATACTTAGTGTATACAGAAACACAACTTCACCCCCACCCCATAAAAAACAAACCCCTTACCTGTAGATTTATTATATTAATTGTGACTTTCCCTGTGGAAGATGCATGTCTACCATACAAAATCAAGATTATTGTCTCCCTAAATACTGTGAATACAATTTTGTCTTATAATTGAGTAAACGTGGTAGGTAAACATTGATGCCCACATTTTCAAAGGTTACTGGAGTGCCTGATACAACCATAAAAATATAATCTCTCATGATGTATGTAAACCTTAAATTTACCTCCACATTCCATACTTTCAGAAGATGACATGAAAGATGGATGAGAACAGGAGATGCAATGCAGTCATCCAATCAGAATATATATAATATCCTGGGGCCAACTTTCCAATTCTCTGAAATTTAAAGTTTGAACTGGGAGCTAAATATTCCTATTGTAATTCATTTGTAGGTGTTTGATCATTTATTTTACTCCTTGGAAATGGGCATATAATTTAAATACCCTATAGCCTCAAATAAAAGAAGAAAACATGCATGAAGGAAAAAAGAAAAACCTGCCACGTGGTAACTGGTTATCAAAAAAAAAAAAAGACTCTTTAGAGCTGGTTGTGATATCATTTATTGAAGACTGGCACAAATTCATTTTAATTTATTACACCTTCTGGCTTGCCAGTTTGCATAGGCTCATTGGCCCTGCACTGAACCAAAGTTCTGTATGATCCATTTTAATTCAGGACACCATGGACAAGAGCACATATATATGATAAAGTAGTGTTACAGAAGGCAGACAGTGATAAATATGGAATTTAAAAAGCTTACTAATTTTGCAGACAATCCTGTATTATGCTTACTTGGCTTACATTACCATACTGCCTTACAACAAGTGGCAACACAATTAATCATGAGCATCACAGGGTAATTTGTTATGACAGAGAGCCATGTGTGCTCATTAAATGCAGCTTCTCTTTCATCCCCCTAATATTACTTGCCTTCTTTCATGATTCTTGTCAAGAAACTGAGGATTATACAATGGTGTAAAAGGGTGAGAATACTAGAGGATAGGCTGTCCCTGTAGTATAAGGGAACATATGGAGAGCATTAAGCCTTAGAGACCACTTACACTGTACAGTATAGCATTTCTTATTGCTGGTAAAAGGTCCAGAAATTATATCTTGTGCTGCAAATTGAAATTAAAGTACATGGTTCTTTGTATACTATAAAATGTACTCTGAAAATTAACATAAGTAATTATCAATATTTACTATTTCTGGGCATGACAAACTATAAAAATGGCTACAAGAATCTGTTTATTTAGTTTATACCTACATTCACTAGTTCTTCCTGGGTATGACCATAAACTTCACCAGACTGGTGGGCCTGGTGGCAACATGACAGGGCTGCTTATAGTGGGGTAGCTCCTATAAAATACTACAATGTTGCAATGTCCAGAGTAAGGCAAGTATAGGGTGCCTCAAAACATCGGTAGTCCCTGGTTGGAGAAAGGCTAAGAGACATCACCCTGACAGAAACACGCCCTTACTGAGGTATTAGGCAGTCAGCAGGAGTTCTTACCTGTTGCTTTCCGGCAGAAGCTACAGTCATCAAGGCAGTGAATGTCTGGACTTGGTCTGGCCTTTGAATTCTGTGTCAATGGTCTAAAGGGTTGATGGTATGTCTTGGGCAGCCTTCACTCCTCTATAGTCTTGCTTAGGCATCTGCATCAAAGATTTTGGTGTGATGATCCCAGGACTCCATTGAGTACTGCATCCAATTCTGGGCTCCACGATTCAAGAAGGATGTCGAGAAGCTTGAGAGAGTCCAGAGGAGAGCCACATGCATGATCAGAGGGCAAGAGAATAGGCCTTATGAAGAGAGGCTGAGAGCCATGGGTCTCTTCAGCCTGGAAAAGCGCAGGCTCAGGGTGGACCTGGTGGCTGCTTATAGGTACATAAGGGTTGTGCATCAGGATCTGGGAGAACATCTGTTCACCAGAGTGCCCCAAGGAAAACAAGTCATAAACTCCTCCAAGACCATTTTAGGCTGGACATAAAGAAAAACTTCTTTACTGTCTAAGCCCACAAGACCAGGAATAGACTCCCTCCAGAAATGAGGCAGGCACCTACTCTGGACTTATTCAAGAAGTGTTTGGATGCTTATCTTGCTGGGATCCTTTGACCCCAGCTGACTTCCTGCCTCTGGAGCGGGAGGCTAGACTTGATGATCTTCGAGGTCCCTTCCATCCCTAATGTCTATGAAATCTATGACATCTATACAAGTAGATTCACCAGTCACTTGACTAGATCTCTTACACATACACCATAATCCAGAGGACTGACAATTTCCTACTACACTCACTAGTATCTTTCAGCCACACATGGTTTACAAACATAAAGCCTATAGTAACCCAGGAATGGCACATGACAAAGAGGTCTACTGAGGCACAGAAAGATTAAATATATGCCATATTCCACAGCAAACTAGTGGCAAATCAGAAAACAGAATAGTGTTGCTGACTTCTGCTTCCATTCTCTAAAGGCTTTTTAAACCTTTAAAAATGTGCTAATAACCAAAATAAACAAGGCAATATGATCTACAATAATTTTGCTAGTTCCATGTTCCTGGTACAGGAAATTCTGATATTACCTATGTAAAAGTGTAGGAAAAGAAAAGGAAGTTTTAAAGGAATATAATGGTCATAATGGAACACTTAAAAACAGTACCATTCTGAAAGGAAAATGTTGTTTCTAACACTGTTTCACTTCTCCTTTCTAATGTAAAAATGCTTCCAGAAATGCATATTTTGAAATAGTAAGATTTGAAAGGCAGCTAAGCATCTACTTAGGCTTTGCTTTGTGTGTGATGAACTGAGGAGTCAAATGACAACATTCATCCTGCACCTTTGTTTCACTAGCTCTCTGCCCAGCAGTCTACAGCCTCCTGGATTTGTTTTAGCATTTAAAAAAAATGTTGGAACAAGTTCAAAAGAGCCCAAATTAATATCAGTTTCCAACAAAACAAAAACCTGACAATCTGTCAGAAGTTTTTTGGGGGGTTTTTGGGGTTTTTTTTTTGGGGGGGGGGTCTAGTTATACAGTTGTATTGCATTAAAACAATACTCTAGCCTGAATCTGGTGCCAATCCAGAAGATGAGCCCATCCAGCCCAGCCCTGGTGTTCTGCAGGGCTATGTAGAAGCTTCATCCTGTTGTACATGATATTGAAGCCTTCAGTTTTTTACACATTTATGTTAAAGTTTGTAGACCAATTGAGGAGTTTAAAATATTACCAGTTGTAACTTACCTCCATCTCTGAGTTCTGTAGAGTTGAAACGGGTTAAACTAAAATTTAGCTTTACAGATAGCCTGATTAATAAAATATTGAGACTTCTTTCTTTACTTGCTTGAGTGGTGCAGAAGACAAAGAATTTCTAGTCAAATGGTTTTCATAAAGGAAATAGTTTTATCAGGCATTAATTCTACCTCTCTTGTATGGCTATGCAAGTAAGAAAAAATTAGAAAATATAGACATACTGCAGGGTCCGGGCCTTATTTATTTATCAGATAAGACCTGCTATTTATCAGAGACAAAATGCTATTCTATTTAGGAACTGTAAATTAATTTGATGGCAATTAGATATTTGTTACATCAAGAGACTGATACTTTGGGCTTTATTCTGAATTCAGTGATAAACCTGCTGTGGGACTGTTTTTAATCCCACTCATGTCCCACCACACATAAATCCTTCCTGCTCCCATGCTGTTTTCCCCCTTTATATTTATGGAGCCTCGGCCAGCAGCTTAAATCCCACTTCATCCTGCACCATGAAAAGACCTTTAAAATAAGTAAACAAAATCTGTTCTCACAAGCCAATATATTTCCCTATCCAACAAAATGTAATTCTCCCATACCCACTGGCATGTCAGTAGGTTTTGTGGTTCCTGGGCATATTTCTCTCTGTTATAGAGGAAGTACGTAGCAAAACCAAAGCAACCTCAATGAAATTGGCATTTTTCCTGTTTGTATGGTATGGCTTGGTTTGTACTTCTTGTGGGGGAGCTGAGCTGAGGAAGTAGAGAGATGTTAATAAAAGGAACACAAAGGTATTATTTAAAGAAAATATGATTCTAGTTTATAATTTAAAAAATCTACTCATGAAAACCCCTTTCTAGCTAGGTTACTGAATATTATGACATCAACAAATCCATTGTTTTAAATGAGAAATTAGTATTAACCTTTTTAAAAAAAATTATCTGGACATATCTTAGGGCAAGAAAAAAAGTTTGCATGTATTTTTAATTTATTTTTCCGCTAGTTAACCTTCTTATATAAAATCTGTTCACTTAGGTTATCGCTTTTAAATTTTAATTCTTGTATACCAGCCATAAATTACATTTGCTTTAAGGTATTTCCATATTTTTATGAGACATACTCTCAGTACATAACATTCTGCTGACAGCTTTGCCTAGCAACATGAGGGTATTAATGCAGTCCAGAATATAAATAGCAGAGTTGCTGAACAAATGTATGTAGATCATTTAATTCCCCCATTTCTCATATAAAACTTTAATATTACTTTAAGCAAAATAAAAGCAAATGAGAAAAAAAGCTAGAGTCCAATTCTGGCCCCACAGAAGAATAGTTTACAATAAGTGTCTAATCTTGGTATCACTGAAATAAATGGAATTTTCCCTTTTACTTCACTGGGAATAGGACTGCACCATAAATGTTAACTGTTGTTCACCAAAGCTTAATAAGCTTTGAAAGCTACACCAGGGACACATCTGCATGGGAAGCTTTACTGTGCAGTGGACTAATCTACTGTGCAGTAAAGCATCACTATGTAACTGTGTGCAACAGCTACTGCACAGTAAATTAGTCAACTGCACAGCTGGCTACTACCTGTAAATACAGGTACTAGATTAACTGTACAGTAGTTACTGTGCAGTAGCTCTTGTGTAGACACTGACCAGGATCAAATTTGCTCCCGGTCAGCATCTACACAACTGCTACTGCACAGTAACTGCAAATCTGCTCCTGGTCAGCCACACTAGAAGGGGCCTGGTACTGGTGCTGCCCACGTCCTGGCTCCCCCCAGGAGCCAGGAGCCGATCACTGGTGGGATGGGGTTGCTTTCTGTTTGCCCACTTAACCAGGGCTTTGCTGGCAGCTGTCCCACTGGGTGGAGAATCTATGCTCAGCTGAGGGCTAGTCCAGAGCTGTCCCACTGGTGGGGCAGCTGGTAGTGAGCCCTCAGCTGCCACCTGTCCTAATGGCCAATCAGGGCAGGGGACTGGGAAGCACCTTACACTTAAATCCCTAGTCAGGTTGATCTTAGTTCAAATTTCACAGAAGTTCCAAGAAGGGTAGGTTGGTCTAAAAACAGTTGACCTGATTTAAATCAATCCGGCCTCCAAAGTAGTCTAACTTAGATTGGGTTCGCCATTCTTAGACTGATCTAACTGTCCAAACTTCTGTATAGTTCTCAGTGCAACTCCAGGGTTAGAAAAACCTAGCTGCTGGCCCCAGCTCTGGAGATGGGCTTTTCCTGCTCCCTTTCTGGCACTGGGCTATTTTTAGGGCTCCAGTCTTTCCTGTCACTGCACTTCATGGATCAGCCCCCCACCCTCCAAGCCCCCCAAAACCCCTATCCTGCAAGCTGCTTCTGGTGCTGGTTTTATCAGCATACACAAATGCTGAGGAACTAAGTCGCAGTGGGAGGAAGGGGGCAGAGATGGGGTAGGTTAAAAAAGATGGGTTGTTTGTTGGGGGGTCAGAGGGAGGTCAGGGGGTTAAAAATAGCCCTGGAAGTGGGGAAGGGAGCCCCTCATCCTTCCCAAGCCCCCCATGGACCATGAGAGCACTTCTGATACCACCAAATCCTTCCAGACCCCACTAAACTACCTATGGACCCTGCCTTCCTCACCCCATAGCCCTGCAGACTTTGCTTGCTCCTCTGATCCCTACACCATGGACCTTGCCTACCCCCCGATACCCCTGCTAGCACCACTGATCCACCAGTCCCCCCACTATTCCCCCAGTCCCTCCTGCAGACTCTACCTGTCCCCTTGATTCCCTGATCCCCCTGTGGACTCTACTTGCTCCTTGGGTCCTTCCTCCTGAAGCCTACTTGCCCCCGATCCTCCCTCCACTAGCTCCCCTCCTTCCCAACTTACCTTATATTGGGTGGCTATTTGTAACTTGATATAACCTCCCCCTAATTTCCCCAAATGTCTGTACCCAACCTACTACAATCAGAGAATCATGTTATGTCTTGTCAAGGTATGTGAACCAATTCTATGAACATCAGCTAGAATTTTATCCCAGCTGTGTTTCTAACCTGTCATTCTATCATCTTTATAGTCACATCATTACCTAGAGATGTAGCAATCTTCCCCTACCTAAAGAAATAGGTGAGCACATAAATCCTAAAGACATTTGTATATGGAAAATTGATTAGTATGTCATTTTGACATAAGAACAGAAGTGCTATACTGGCTCAGACACATGGTCCACTTAGCACAAGTACCCTGTCTTCGACAGTGGCAGAACTGGATGCAATAGAAAGAGAGCATTGAACTGGATCCATCTAGAGCAGAGGCAGGTAAAATACGGCCTATCCTCCCTCCCCACACATCCCCCACAAACCCCATACCCATGCACACTACATATATCCACACACCCACAGCCCCCACAAACCTATACCCACCCCCATGCCCCCCCACAATATATGATAGTAAGACTGCATTTTAAGCTATTGTGCAATCACCTCTATGTACACTACACAAACACATGTAAATCAGGACCTAAAAAAATATTTTTTGAAATTAAATTAATGAATATTGTAGATGTGCACTTTTTAGAATATAATCTGGTATTTTTCTGGTTCCAAGATGGCAAAACCCCTTTCTGAAAGGAGTACTTCCAGGAGCAAGGGGAGGGACTTCTGGAGGTGAAGGTCAGGGGTTAGGGGGTGGGACTTTTGGTCACAAGATGGTGACCAAGGGGTGGGGCACCTGTCAAGGGCCAGTGCTACCCATGCAGCCCTTGACAGCTTGCCAAAACTCGGTAAGCGGCATTCCACCCGAAATAATTGCCCACCCCTGATCTAGAGTGATCTATTTTCTCCTCTTTTCATTGCCCATCCTGATATCCACCATTGTCGGTTTAGGGATGCCAAAGGAAACATCTCCAACTGCTCTGTTCAGTTGCCACTAATAGATCTATCATCCATTAATTTATCCAGTTCTTTTTTTAAACCTGGCTATACTATCTTTCTCCACCACCTCCTGTGGCAATGAATTCCACAAGTTAACTATGTTGCATAAAAAAATAGTTTATCTTGTTAGCTTTAAACTTGTCTCCTACTAATTTCAGTGGGTGCTTCCACATTCTAGTGTCTTCTTTATTCCTTTCATGATTGTGTACACCTCTATCATCTACCACCTCATTCTTCTTTCCAAACTAAAGAGTCCCAGCCTTTTTTAATCTGTCCACATAGGACAGCTTCTCCATAGCCTTGATAATTTTCGTGGACCTTCTTTGCACCTTTTCTCATTCTACTATATATTTTTGAGATGTAAACCCTATTGATTTCTTTGGCTGTCACAAAAAGTGTGAACAACAGAATGAGAGGAAAGAATTTGCTATTTCTAAAGAATTAGGAAGGTGGAAGAGGGAGACTCTTATATCAAAGAATGAGAGAGAAAGCATAGAGATGTTCATAGAGAACATAGTATTAGAAGCAGAAGAAATAGAGATAGTCTATAGATACATGAACAAAACAAGTAGTTTCAGTTTTTATGGAAAAGATGGGGTAAATGACAGCCACCAACGTATTCTGTGATGGTCCTGTGATTTGGACACTTGCCTGCATGTGGCAAGCCCCTCTTCTGCCTGATTAGGGTCAGACACTTGAACTTGGATGTCCCACAAATAAGGCAGAGGCTCCAAGTCCTGAACTATAGGCTATTAAAGACTGGGGTTTCTCTCTGACCAAAAAATCCATCTTGAAATTGTGAAGACTAGGTCAAGAAGAAGATAAAGATAGGGAGTATGGAAATTGGACCATATCTGTAACTTTAATTCATCACAATGTGGAAGCAGTTTTATTAACATGATTGAAATGTTTTTGTTTTATCAACTTTTGTAGAGTATAGATGGATATTTGGAGCAAGAGAACAAATTTCTCAATTTTTTGGCATTCATGTTTTATGGAAAAGTTAAATCAGATTTTGGCACCTTTTGAAGGTGATATATGCAATTCAGGGAGTAAAAATTGGCATGGATAAATTACTTCACCTCTTTGTCTCCTGAGAAACACATTTTGAATCTGTAGACAACATTTTAAAACTGATGAGGCTAGTTTTGCTGCCAAGTGCGAAAGGGGATGCTGACATGGGAATTCCTAGCACACAAATGCTGTCTGGTACATATAAGCCATCGTGCGTGATTACAAATGATATATTAACAGTCACACTTCAGTTTCTAAAGGTGTCAGTGTGAGAAAATATAGAGAGATGCTGAGAAGTACCACTCTGATATTCCAAACAACACAGTGATTATGAACAGAGACTTACTGGTCAGAGCTTAACACTCCCCCACTACTTCCTGCTTTTTCAACAGCTTCCAGCAGCTCTTCTGCTGAAATCTGGATCTCAGCTAATTAATACAATACAGACATTGCCATAGGTGTCTAGGGAAAAGAGGTCCACTAACAAAATGCAACCCCCACCACTCGTTCTTTGTTCCTATAATAAGGGGAAAAAAGCTGCCTGTGAAAAGCTCCCTACATTAATTTTCATGGGTGTTGCCAAGCATTTCAGCACTTGTTTTCATATGATTTGTTCACAGCATTGTTTTTAAATTTTGAATATTAGTATAGCTCAGCAAAACTGTGCATAATTAATTTTGTGAGGATAAAACTGGTGTACATTTTGCTGAAGAGAACATATCACAAATGTTATGGTCAAACCTGTTGAAAACCCATACTAAATTACAGTAACAAGTACATGTTTTAGGGCTGTATTTTGTTACTTGTACTAATGCTACATAATATTTTATTCATTTTTTTCATCCTACGGAGGTTCTTCAGAGGGGCTCCTCATGGATCTGCTGACAGGTATGACAGGTTTAGCAAAGTTGGCAGGGAACCCGATAGGGTTTTTTCGCATGATAGGGTCAACAAAGTTGGTGGAATTTGTCTATTAGCAATTGTGGGAAAAGAGAAAGGAGTACCACTAAATGCTTATACTGAATTTATGGAATTCAGAGCTCACAAACAGAGTAGTATTGGAGTCTGTGAAGATCTGTCCTGAACATCGCTTTTTTGAAGCAGTGGTAGTACATTAAAGCATTGAAAGGACCACCTTGATATTTGTAGTGTCAATAGCTTCTGTTTAATCAAGTGAACCAACAAGCTGAAATACTGCAAATGTAGAACAATTCACACTTGACAGGGAGAAAGACAATTTCCATCCAGAGGATGATGTATTGCCACAGAATGAAGTTGCAATTGATGGCTTTGGGTAAAATGCTAACACAATAAAATCTCCTTAAAAGGCAGCTAAGTCAGCCCTGCAGCATTTAAAAGCCTTCACATTATTTTGAGATGTATGCTTAAATCCTCTATCCTAAAAGTTGCTATCCACATGCAGACCCCTCACTGCTGGATGCAAAAGGTTCACTTGGGACCTGAGATGCCAGACATTGTCACAAACATGCAAAATATCACATGGTTAATTATCATGAAAGTGGTTAAGAAACAGTCCTGATTTTTGTGTGTGGGTTTTCTGGCTTTATTCCTCCCTCCATTCCCAGCTCCCCACTTTAGCTTC
>NW_017729029.1:63537532-63546613 GCF_001723915.1 Gavialis gangeticus | reverse complement strand
GTATTGCCACAGAATGAAGTTGCAATTGATGGCTTTGGGTAAAATGCTAACACAATAAAATCTCCTTAAAAGGCAGCTAAGTCAGCCCTGCAGCATTTAAAAGCCTTCACATTATTTTGAGATGTATGCTTAAATCCTCTATCCTAAAAGTTGCTATCCACATGCAGACCCCTCACTGCTGGATGCAAAAGGTTCACTTGGGACCTGAGATGCCAGACATTGTCACAAACATGCAAAATATCACATGGTTAATTATCATGAAAGTGGTTAAGAAACAGTCCTGATTTTTGTGTGTGGGTTTTCTGGCTTTATTCCTCCCTCCATTCCCAGCTCCCCACTTTAGCTTCAGCTATGAGTTTAGAGTGGCTATAACTTCCAGATTTCAGTATGGCAGAGCGTATTGTGTGAGATGAAGGAGGGGGAAACAAACTCATGAGGAGCCACCAAAGATATGGGAGTATCATCAGTATTCCTGCCAATATTGTCAAGCAGTAAAAATTCTGTGCTGAGAATACCATTTGTTTGGGCACCTAGCTTTTCCTCTAACAACACATGTCATGCTGTATGGTTTGATGCATCCTCATTACTTGAATAAATAACTACAGATTGCTTATGGATATATTTCAAAATGCAGAACTTAATGGCTGTAGGCAAAATTCTGCCCACCTTGTAATCATCATAGCAGAGCTACCAGAGTTCAGCTGCACAGTGGAAGATGTGCCAGGGTTCTAATAGCTGCTTGTATGATTTAAATAGTATTCCACCTTTGCCTTCTCTGTGGCAGTGCTGGGGGGAAGACTAGATGATAAAGTCTGGTGAAAGAATAAGAGTTCTATGTAATTAAATCCATGACCCAACACTAACCCTGCTAAGGCAGCAGTAATTCAGGGACAACAGCCATTACTAAAGCTTCTGTTTTGTAGCAGAAAGTGTGGAATAGCTGCAAAGTGCTCTCCAGTTTGATAGGAAAGATTCAGTTCTATATGTTCTTCAGAGATCTTTAGTGTAGGGACCAATTACCTGAGATGTATGCATGGGACTTGAATGACTGCATGTTTTGGCTGTTTAATTTAGGGGTGTGCAAAGTGGGCCCTATTTGATTCAGATGAGGATTTGGCCGGAATCAGGGACAATGATTCAATTGGTTGATTCAGATCACTGTCCCTGATTTGATTTGGCTGAATCCGAATCTGAAGATTCGATGCTGATTTGGAGAATCAGCGATTCAGACATAGACACAGCTTTAAAAGTTTAATCTACATACCTTGAGGTAGCAGGCGCGGCTCGTGATCACTGTGATGTTGGGGCACCTGGAGCATCCCACAGGAGTGTGTGTGGGGGGGCCCTCCACATGCTTGGCGGCAAACCTGGAAGTGGACCAGAAGCACTTCTGGTCCACTTCCAGGTCTGCAAGGGAGCACGCAGGGGGGACCCCCTCACCCCCATGGCTCAGCGATCAGCTGCAGGGGGCCCTGGGTGCCTCCCCAGACCCAGCAGGCACCAGTCGCCAAGCCGGGGTGGGGGGGCAACATGCCCCCCCAGTGGACTCAGGAGTGGACTGGAAGTGTTTCTGGTCCACTTCTGGGTCTGTTGCTGAGTGTACTGGAGAGCCCCCCGTGCTTCTGTGGGATGCTCTATGCACCCCAGGATCACAATGATCACGAGCCCCTGCAACCTAGAGGTATGTAGAAAAAACATTTAAAACTGTCTCTATGTCTGAATCTTTCCAAATCTCTCCAAATTCATTTGAAGGGTTGTGATTTGATTCATAGAGATTAAAGGGTCTCCTGATCTGATTAGGATTTGGAGATTCATCCACCGAATTGGGCCAAATCTCCTCTGAATCGAATCAGGGACCAAAGCTTCACACAGCCCTACTGTTTATATGTTTGTTGCTGACTGACTACTTGGTGTTGCTAGTATGCCTTTGGCCTCTTCAACCATGGAATGTTGTTCCAATAAGAAGGATTGCTAGAAAGAGATGGGATCCAGCTGATGAAGAGATGGAAGAAAATCCTTGCAGATAGGCTTGCTAACCTAGTGAGGGGTGATACAAACTAGGTTCACCAGGGGATGAAGTCCAAAGCCATGGGGAAGTGGGTGACCTGGAGGAAGCACAAGCAGGAATGGACAACAATGGAGGCCTTCTCATTCTTCCTGAGAAAGTGGGCAATCAGCTACTTACCTCAGATGTGTGCCTGCAAAAGTACAGGGCCTGGGAAACAAGGAGGAGAAACTGGAAGTTCTTGCAGTGTCACAGACCTATGCCGTGATTGAAATAACAGAGACTTGGTGGAATAGCTCACATGGCTAAAGTACTGTTATGGATTGGTATAAACTGTTCAGAAGGACAGGCAGGGGAGAAGAGGAGGAGTTACTTAAAATTCCTGTATGATTGCTCAGAGCTCCAGTATGAAACCGGAGACAGGCCTGTTGAAAGTCTCTGGGTTAAAGTCAGAGGAGAAAACAACAAATGTGATATCATGGTGGGTTTGTGCTATAGATGAACAGACCAGGAGGATAAAATGAATGAGGCTTTCTTTCAGGCTAGCACAAGTTTCCTGATCATAGGCCCTGGTTCTCATGGGGAACTTTCAATTAACCTGAAATCTGCTGGGATGGCAATATAGCAGTGCACAGGCAATCCAGGAAGATTTTGGAGAGTGCTGGGGTTGACTGCCTGGTGTAAGTGTTGGAGAGGCAAGCTAGGAGCTGTGTTTTTCTTGACCTGCTGATCACAAACAGGGAAGAATTGGTAGGGAATGCCTCAGTGGATGGCAACTTGGGCAGTAGTGACCACAAGTGCAAAGTCCTTCACTTTTTGGGCAGAACAGCCCTAAGTGACTGACTGGGGCGACTGGGAACTGATTGGCTAAGCAGTAACTCTGCAGAAAAGGACTTGGGGGTTTGCATATTCCTAATAAACTGAATACAAGCCAACAAATATGCCCTTGTTGCAAAGAAAGCTAATAGCATACTGGGATGCATTAGTAGTAGTATTGCCACCAGAAAAAGGGAAGTGATTATTCCCCTCTATTTGGCACTGGTGAGGTCACATCTGCAGTGCTGTGTCTAGTTTTGAGCCCCCTCACTACATAAGGGATGTAGACAAATTGGAGAGAGTCCAGTGGAGGGCAATGAAAATGGTTAGGCGGCTGAGGCACATGAATTATAAGGAGACCCAGAGGAAGCTGGAGTAGAGAGCCCTGAGAGGGAATTTCATTTGAGCCTTGAAGTACCTGAAGGGTAGTTACAAAAAGCATGGGGCTAAACTGTTCTCAGTGGTGACAGATGATAGAACAAGGAACAATGGTCTCAAGTTGCAGTAAAGGAAGTTTAGGTTAGATATTAGAAAACATTCTCACCAGGAGGGTAGTAAAGCACTAGAATAGGTTACTCAAAGAGTTTGTGGAATCTCCATCCTTGGAAGTTTTTAAGACCTGGGTATACAAAGCCTTGGCTGGGATGATGTACTTGGGGATGGTCCTGCTTTGAGCAGGGGGTTGGACTAGACGACCTCCTCAGGTTCCTTCCAACCCCAATTTTCTAAGATTCTATGATTCTACTTTGACTTAAATTAAACTCTTCCAAAGTCAGGAGCTTGCAAATGAGATGGGCTGTTTCAGCTGAGACAGATCTTACATCGTAGATATTGATGATTTTGTAGCAGAAGGTGAAAGGTTTAATTCTGGTGTTCTGCTGTATGTTGTAGACTAATTGCTTCTCTGGCTGCTATCCTCTACCCTATAGTTGGCTACGTTTTTCTGCCAAAGCCATATGTACATCAACATAGCTAATGAAAATCTTTGGTGTTCTCTGAGATGAATGTAGTCATCTTTGTAAAATAATATGGGGTCCTCTATTTATTTGCTGTTTTGTTTGATGGATTTACATACAGATAAAAAATATAATAAACTATAAGATGTCTACACTGATAATCATAGTTAACCATATAGGAGCCCTTGAGTCCATATATATATATACATCTACCTCTATGTATGTATATATGCATGTGTGTGTAGACTAGCTGCAATGAAAATTTCTAAGATCAATTACAACTGTTTTTGAATGAAAGTGGTGGAGGTTATTATACTTCCTGCTGAACATGATGTTAGTGGGCCCATCTACATGAGCCGCCCCCTGTGCAGTTATTACTATGCAATCATTTAGTAATTGTATAAGAAAGTACTAAATGACTGCACAGTAACTGGCATCACTGAGTAATACTGTCTCTGCATGGTTTATTTTAGATGCTACTACTCACTAGCTTTTTACTGCTATGCAGTAGCATCATCATCATAGTTCATGCCTGGTGATTCTACAGTGCCATGGCAATGAACTATGGCACAGCAGCTCTTTGGTACTGTGCCATAGCACCTTGTGGAGATATGCCCAGTGTGTGTTAGGGAATGCTCAGAACATGCCAACCAATTAGGGTCATTCAGGGAGCGTAGGTGCAGGACATTAAGCATTCCCATATTTAAATTTTAGGCATTTGTCTCCAAGAGTGAAACTCCAGTTTGTGATTACATTTTAAATGGGGAAATTTTAGGCACCTAGGATTGGGATTCACAATTCTTGCGCTGAGTGGGTGGGGTGCCTAGGCCATCAAATAAGAAGCATATGCCAGAAACCCAGATCTGGAAGAAAGGCATATGACAGAAACCCAGGTCTTTCCCCAGACTTTGGCATCAGTCGATGCGTCTACACATGCTATTAATGTGCTTTAAGCTTACTCTGCAGTAAAATAAAGCATAGTGAGCTTTCCCCAGGAACACATCTACACATGTGCCCATCAGGAGTAAATTTCTTCCTGACAGAAGCAGTTCAGTACAGCGCTACTCCTGCCCTGATGTGCCTCCCACAACAGACTGCCCTGGCTGGCACGGGGCACCAGGGTCAGGCCTGGGCTCCAGGGACCAGGTGACCTGTCCCACCACCAGGGCAGCTGCCTTCCAGCCCCATACCCTGATCAGCAGCTGCCTGTGGCGGGGGACAGTTTCCCAGCCCCATGTCCTGATCTGCTGATCAGGGTGTGGGGCTGGGAAGCAGGCAGCTCACCAGGGGAGAGGACAGTTCCCCTGTCCACTGCTGCCTGGGCTGACCAGAAGCAATTTGCTCCTAGACAGCTGTCTATATGTGCGCTACTGCTCAGTACCTACTGCACAGTAAATCTACTATCTGTATCTATAGGTAATAAGCAACCATGCAGTAGACTAATTTACTATGCACTAACTGCTGTGCATATGTAGATGCTTTACTGAACAGTAGATTAGTCTACTGCGCAGTAAAGCATTTTGTATATATGTGCCTGGTTAGGCCTACAATTCTGAGTTAGAGGGAACTATATGAAAGATAGATTCAACAGCTTAAACCTTGTCTATATTTATATGATCTACTGATGGTACCCACCTTTTACATAATATTCTAAGGGTTAGAACACTTGCCCAAGGAGTAGAAAACATAAGTGCTATGCCTACCTCATCTTGAAAAGATTTGAATTTGCAAAATAAAGTAATCTGGATGAGCAACCACTCTCTCTTCTAAGCTACCAAGTCACACATTCTTCTGCTTGCTGTCCTATTTGCCTCACAAATCCTAAATTGGGTGCCCTTTAGAATAGTTTCAAGAGCAGTGGAGGCGAGGAAGTCCTAGCTCCTCAGCCTGATTTCCCTGGCAAATGCCTTTTACTATTGGGCAAAAGACTACTACCAGCATTAATCAAGAGCAAATGGGAAAGGAAGGGTTGCTGTGATTGTCTTTTAGGGCATTCTAGATTTTGTTTGTGCCTCCCCACTCTGAGTGGTCTGAAAAGACAGAAGCATCTCCTGGGCCTTAATATGTCATATTGGACAGCTGTGGGTACATCCTAACTGAGTGATCAGGGAAATGAATCACACTTGTGTGTTACCTATGTCTCCCCAGTCACTATACAGGTATCTTAGTTGACCAAACCGTGTATATTTGAATTGACCCCATGGGACAAGGTACCTAAATTTTAGATGCTACAACAGCTAAGTGGAGGTGCCTACAAGGTCATCTTGGATCTGGCCCTAAAAACTGAGTTCAATCTTAGTTTAAGTGGAAGCCGTCAGGGTAAATTTATGTGAGCTATTTTATTGCGGTTACATTTTTAACTTGGTAGGATACATTATAAACCCTGAACATGATTGAAAGCCACATATAGCTGGCTCCTTAACAGGTTTCTCACATAATCTGCCTAAATTACTTTAGCTCTTAAAAATAATCATTTTTATGAGCCAGGATTAAAGATTCCTTGTCAAAAGGAAATAGAATTCTTCAAATCTATCTGTTTTTATTGGCTGCTGCTCAGACACTACAGCTAAGTGATCAGTGTTCACTTCCCTCCTTTGCAGGAAGTAGTGTCATTTACATGCTATTAAGACTATTAAATATTTAGTATAGTATAGTATAGTATAGTATAGTATAGTAATGTTGTGCTACCACTATGGCATGTGTAGCCAGAGCTGTAGCTCTTCCTTTTGCTTCATTTTTACAGAAATATATAGTTTTACCCTTTATAATACCTAAATATGTTGAATTTTAGAAGACCAGGTAGTAACAATCCCAGAGCCACTTAATATATACTTCATTTCAGTAACAGAGTAGTATAAAAGGTGGCTTCTAACTGTCAAGGAGGTTTTATTACTAATACCTTCCTAAATTTTCATATACTTTTTGTTAAAAAATAATGACAAGCGAAGTGAGTAATGGTTTGATGATACCCATGAATTTATTAAGTTTTATCTCTATTAATGACCCTATTGTCAGCCTACAGGGACACAGGACTACTTAGACAGTTGTGTCAAGAATTCTACCCGGTCATATATAAACCTCATCCTAACAATTTGCTGGGAAAACAGTGTTATTCCTAGTTCTGGATGTGAGGAGAAGAGCTATTTTAGACTGACCAAGAGCACCAGGGTTACAAATTTGAGCACCAGCTTAACTGCTCGATTGATTGGGTAATGTCACAGGGTCCCCTTCAACATTCCTGTCACAAACATTTGCATCTCTTCGCATTTTCTGATCCATTCCTCTCCCATAATACTAAATTCCCAAGTTAGGAAAGCAGGAGACTTTTGACTCTTGGTTGACTGCAGTTCAGCAGATTCTCTGGAGGCCCAACACTGTTGAACTGGTCTTACTGAGGCATTAAAGATCCTATGGCCCTTTTTGTGGGATTGAGCTTGCTCTGGTGCCCAGGAATAAATTATATTAAACAATTCACTCTTTACCAGATTTCATCTTAGATACTGTGGCACTATTACAGATGTATTTGTAATATGGTAGCAGTTAAGAACTATACAGATGAAGAGGTTGAACATGAATATTGTTTATGAAGGACTTGGGAATTTTCCAGGATGACAGGTACCACAAAAAATAAAGTATTCAGTGTTAAGATGAATACATTTAGTATATATAGCTATAACTTAGTGTATTCCTGTACTATAAGCAATGCTGGACAGTGTACACCAAAATAAAGAAGGTTAATAGGGTTTGTAGAGCTTTTCAATTTAAATTGAGCTTTCCTCTGTTTTCCTCATTATGGTACTATTATTCCATTTAAAGACAGCTTTGTGTATAGAAGGATGACTGCAAGCACCTATAGTCACTTTTTTAAATGGGTACTTGACTTTAGATTAGTAATTCTCAACCAGAGCAATGGAGCACCAGATGGAGCGCCAGCAGCTCTTTTGAAGGGTGCCATGAGGAGGTAAGTGAGGTGGTAGGAGACAAGCAGATAAACTAAGAAAAAAGTTCAGACTCAGGCTTGTCCCTGCCTAGACAATCCCCCATCCTCTCTGCCTGGCCCCTGTGCAAGGATGCAAATAATGTAATGTATAAATTAGAAATTGGGTGCCATTCAGTTCACAAAAACTACGGAGGGGTGTCTTGAACCCAGCAAAGTGTGCTTCAAGTCCAAAAAAAGGTTGAGAATCACTACTTTAGGTCATTTAGGTACTTTTGAAATGTTTAACCTTGAGCTATACTGTATTGATATTGTAGATATTTCATTCCCAATTTTGCATCAGGATGTGCTAGTTAGAGGTCCATACTCATGAATCTCAGTGAAAGACAAGAGATATTGATCAATTTAAATGTGTCCTATAATCTTAAATTAGCCTGTATAACCATGGACTTTATTAATACTGTTTTGACTTTTATCAGAGACATGGTTCCGGATACAAATCAAATACTTAAATACAGCATCTACTCTATATACTACCCAAACAGCTAAATACTGAATGTTAAATTCCATGGTAACCATGTTTGCCACATGCTTGTTTTACATTGTCTTCAACTCCTCCAGAGGCAGTGTATATTCCCCAACCCATCAGTCAGATATACTGTTAAATACCTTAGAACATAAAAATCACCAGTAAAACAATAGTAAAGCATCAGGCTGTCATTTTATAAAAATATACAAACAAAAAAGACAACTAGGGCTGTCTTGTAACTAAGTGTACATCTAGTGATAATAGGTAATGCATTTCAGCATCTATAAAGAGATCACAGGTAAAGGTATGAGGTATTTCATATCACAGTATGAAATATAAACTAAAACCATTTTTTTTATTTGGCTTGCACATTGTGCAGGTGTAAGAAGCACCCTGAACTATTGAACTATGATTTTGCAGGATAATTCTGCTAGCAAGGAGCACTGAAGTCATGTTATGACTTATGAGGAAAGGCTGAAAGAACTAGCTTTATTTAGCCTTCAAATACCTGAATGACAATTATAGAGGAGCTGAAGATAAACTATTCTCTGTGGTTGTAAGGGACAGAACTAATAGTGATGGCCTCAGATTGCAGTAGATGACATTCAGGTTGGAGGTTAAGAAGAACTCTCTGGCTATGAAGATGGTCAAGCATTGGAACAGGCTTGAAAGGCCGACAGAGGTTGTGGAATCTCCATCCTTGGAAACTTTCAAGAGCAGGTTAAACAGACACTTGTCTAGAAATGGTTGTCAGGAATGATCCAACCTTGATCAAGGGGCTGGACTAGGGTCACATACAGGAATTGGAGGATTGGACCAAACGAAATCTCATGAAGCT
>NW_017729029.1:63529525-63537521 GCF_001723915.1 Gavialis gangeticus | reverse complement strand
CAGATGTTCACAGAGGTTAGGGGGAGGTTAAATCATGTTAAAAATGACCATCCAATCTAATTTAGTTCCCCCAAGTGTAGACCTTACACTTGGATCCCTAGTTAGATTGATATAAGTGCCTTGTTACACATTAATTGTAGGTGGCTCCTGGAGCTCTTAACCCCTGGATTGTTTGAACATTACCACCTGAAAATTCCCCCTACAATCCCCCCAAGTCCCGCCATGGACCCCACTTGCCCCCCCCCCAAATTCCCTCCAAGACCCCCACAAGACCTCATCCTAACTTACCTTAGGTCAGGATAAGTGGCCATTTTAACTCAATATGACCTCTTCCTAACCTCTCCAAATGTCTGTATGTACCCTAAATGACCTCATGAGGTTCCTTCCAGTCTGATTTCCTATGATTGAGGCCCTACCAAATTCAGAGCAGAAGTGGGCTGCATTGTGGCTCCTTTAATGTTGCAGGTTCCCCCATGCACTCCCCCACCATTGATTGATAGAGGGGCCCCACCTGTAGCTGACTCTGATCAGCAGGAAAGTGAAAACCATGGTTTTAAACACGGTGCCGTTTTTACCTTCCAGCCAGTCAGCAGCAAGCAGTGGGGCTACCGGGCCTCTCAGTCAATCAGCGGTAGGAGGCAAAAATGGTGCCATATTTAAAACTGCACACTGTTTTCACCTTCACACTGATCAGGAGTAAGCTGCAAGCAGGGCCCTTCCACCAATAAGTAGCATGGGGGCTTATGGGGGAACCTAGAGGATTAAAGGTAACAGCACAACCCACTTCTGCCATCAATTCAGTAGGGCCCTACCTATGATCCTATGCCAAAACATAGTGGAGTTAATGGTCAGTGATTTTGATGGAATGATGGGCTTTATTCATTTATACACCAATCTTTTTATGTAACATGAAGGAAGCCAGAGGAGATACAGGCATAGAGCCAGATCCAAAAAAGGACTTGGGCACTTAGAAAAGGACCTAAGTGAACTTCAAGCAGCTAAGGCCTAGATCCTTTTCTACCTGCTACATCAACAACTCTGAGTTCAGCATAACACGCAGCAGTTAGGACCATGGTTCAGAAACATTGGTGGAAGTGGGAGAAAGATGTAGACCAGTGCTATTAACATTTGACATAACTTCAGCAATTAAAACACTAGCCTACAGAGTGGTAGGTCTGAGCTCTGGGCCCCTCTCAGCCTGAGGGGATTCATGCCCATAGCTGCTACTTCTCAGGAATGTTTTCAAGGCACCCCCAGACTAACTATCTATTTTTATATGAAACCTTTGTGGGTTTAAGAAAAATCCTGAGAACCAGTGTGGAATTCCCCAGTCTCCTCTGAATGCCCTAACCCAGAGATGGTCAACCTGCAACAAGTGCTGTTTTGAGGAACATGTGACAAATTTGGCAAGGAGTAGGGAGGATGGCAGAAGATAGGGCAGAGAGGAAAGAGAAAAGCTATTGTTATTGCTTAGACAGTGAGCAGAGGATCAGATAGGGCAGGGAGGGGAGAGCAAAGTGACTGATGCAGCAGGAGAGAGGGAAGGGAAGAGAGAAGGGAAGGGAAAGGGATAAGAGTGGCACTCAGGGAGGTCATGGGGCATAATCGGTGGCATACTTGTCAAAAAAACTTTGGCTGGCCCTTATGGCCCTAGTCAGTAAACTGCAGAATCATGCTCCCTCTAGCTTACTTTCCTTCTAAGTAAATCAACACTGAATTCCTTTTTGTACAGCTGTTCAACTTGCACAGGAAAGGGAGATTGATGCTGTCAGCCTAGTCTATAACCTTCTGGGTAAGACCCTTCTCCATTACGTGGGAGACATAGGGTAATTTTACACATGCTCCAACAAGTTCTGATTAGAACGCATTGGAGCAGACTTGATTAATAGAGTCTGCTAGCAGGGCTGGCCCATCCTATCCCATGAAACCTGCGGCTGCAGGGAGTCTTGCAGCCAAGGGGTCCCCTGCAGCCATGAACACTCCAAATCAGTGCTGTAGCAAGGGGGTGTGTGTGTGTGGTACCACCACTCTGCATTGGTGCCACTGCCACTGGCTTCAAATCCAGCCACTCCTTTCCCACCCCCCGCCCATCACCACCACTGGCTTCTTCAGCCACTCCTCCACCCCCCTCCACAAATGTCAGTGCTGGTGCCAGTGCCGGTGTTGGCTTCTTCGGCCACTCGCCACCCCATCCCCTGTCCCTGCTGCTGGCTTTTTCACATCGGGGGCCCCAAAACTATATCTTGCAGGGGGCCAACAAAAATTGTGGGCCCTGTCTGCTGGAGTGTTCTAATCAGAACCCTCCATCATGCTGCAGTGTCTCATGTATTCAACATCCTGCATTTCAAAATGGCGGGAGGAGCACTTTAAAGCTTGTCAAATGAGCCTTAGTTAAAGTGCCCATGCCACCATTTTGAAACATGGGATACTGAATACATAAAACTTTGTGGGCATTTGAATTAGAGCAGCTACCAATAACTACTCTAATCAAAATGCCCTCCTGCCCACCCCAGAGCATGTGTATAGGTAACAGCTTTTGAATTTCCTCAGGCTGATATAGAAACTAGGTCCATTATTACCTGGCAAGTGCTCTAGACAATAGGTTATTATAAAATAAAGTTTGCAGTGGTAGCACCTCTGGCTGTGTTATGGCATGAATGAATCCTGTTCAGCACTTTCAAAGAATGTCTACCATCAGAAGACTCCAGGCTCTGACTCAAGTGGCTAAGCTCCAGAAAGGAGAGTTCAGACATATCTCTGTTTAACTAGTTCTAGGCAGTTTCTTGGTGAACATGTTGGTTTCTAGATGTCTAAATGCCTTTGGGTTTTTCTTCAAGGGCCAGGCACATAAAAATAAGGTGTTGTAATGTCTAATCTGGATGTACCCTTGACCTTCTAGGGATCTGGCTCAGAGTTGGCAATAAATCATCAGGACCATTGCAAGTTTCAACAAAGCAAAACCAATACATACAGAAAACCATTAAAACCTTTGTTTGAAGAGGAGAAGAGAAAATTAACATACTCTGTTATCAAAGAGAAGATGACAAACAGTTGTCTGGAATGGTATAAACAGGGGATGATCCTGCCTTGAGCAGGAAGTTGGACTAGATAGTCTTCTGAGGTCCCTTATTTTTCTAAGATATTACGGTTTTATGAAACTTACGGAACAGATCTGCAAGCTATCTTCAGACACCTGTGTTTTGATTTCACTGGGACTATGCACTCAGTTATGCATATGTAGTGAACTGGGACCCATAATAATTTCAGATATATGGGTACATGGTTCCTAGATTAAAATAATTCAGCTGTGTCTTATTAGGAATATTTGATGTAATTAGATCATATTAAATAAACATTAAAAATCAATTGTTCAACCACAGTAGATGGTTCTTATATACAAGCTGTATGCCAGGCCATTTAGTCCATGCTCCATCCCTGTACCAGGTGAAATTTTGCTAACTGACAATCTGTCACACAGGCTGATCCAGGCCAGATAAGTGTAGGAAGCACACAGTCCTCCACTGTTCTAATAACTTGACATTTATTGGCTTTGTGGTTTCCTGAAGAACTAATGCACAGGATACTAATTTGGTGTAATAGTAACGTACTGATAGCAAGAGGACTGGTAAAAGACTGATCTTTATATCCTGGACCTAGTCCTATGATAGGCATGAGATATACAACATATATTTCTGTCTTAATCAGAGGCCAGTAACTAGTATTGCCAGTGGCTACTTTTACAGTAAAAACGATTAGATTTGAAAAGCTAGCTGGATTGATAAAGCTGCCAGTAATTATTAACAATGTGTAAAGCATCATTTCATCCATGTGGCAGGCAGTAGATTTATATTACACACACAGAACAGCTAAATACTTCTACAAATGTATCCTTGTGATATTAAAAAAATTACCTTTTGGTAAAAAAAATAATTAGAAATTATACTTTTTGGCAAAAACAATACACTTCATGGATGCTCAAACATTTTGGTGACATTTTAATGAGAGAAAAGGGACCCTTTAAATATCTGAACTTTCGGAAGCGCTGACATGTTCTATTTATATCCTGAACTGACATTTTTTCTGGCTGCATGGTACTAGCTATGGACTCAAGTATAGTATAATTCATATATAGAGAGCACAGTGTTCAGTAACTGGATTGCAAATATAAATACAATAGCTAGGTTGGGAAAGGGGCCTATTTAGGGGAGAACTGTGTTGCACGCAAACACATATACAAAATGAATAGCAATTGGAAACAAAACAAACAGATGCAAATGCAGAAAGGAAAAGGAATTTGAAAAAGCAGCTCTATGCTTTGCAGCATTAAGAGGCACAGCAACTCCTAGTTAAAGTAAAGGAAAATAATTAAAGGTATGGGTGAAGGGAGGAAGAAAATGTAAGGAGAGGTGGCACTGAGAAAGAAACCATTTTTTCTATCAGATACATCTACATATCCTCCATTTAAGTCAGTAAGAGTTGTTTGGGCATTTTAGATTCAAACTGTGTCTAACAGGTGCAGAAAATAAAATGGCAGTAATACTGGCATCTCATCTGGAGCCATAGCCAGAATTATTATTATTTGAGTTTGGCTCTGCCTCCAAGCCTCTAGCCTTAGGGGTCCAATTACAACAATATCATCAGTTTCCATTATATTTTGTAAGTCTGTCCCTAGACAGAATAATTGCTCTATTCTCAAGTCAGTTCGCATTGTTGAAACTGGATATAGAGGCACCAGGTTGAATAGGACGTGCAAGAATGGCTTGAGAAATAGACACCAGCTCCAAGAGAAGCTTCTTTTCTATCTTGATTTTTCCTACAGACATGAGTTGATCAGCTATCTCTTAGAATAGCAGAGGAGTTCATGATTTTTAGTTATAACAAAATATTATGTATTACAGGAACTTTTGGGGGAAAACTTGAGGAGCTATGAAGAATGAAAGTTATTTAAATTGCAATGTTGGACCTTTAACCAATTGCACTTAAATAAATGGAAAACTTTCTGTTGAACATTATTGAAAAATGGAGGTGGTCTTAAATGGATAAAATTCTTTTGAATTCAATGTGGTCTAAAATCAGTCCATTTTTAATGGCATGCATAAGAGAACATAGGAGGTACTTGAGGCTATGGCCTAAATCATTTCCACCCGTGGTTTCATTCAGCCACTAAAATTTCAGGACTTAACTACCTTAATATGCATACTAGGCAATATTATTTTGCCAGGCAGCTGCCTGGCTGGAGTACAGGCCTGCTCTCTATATAAGACAAGTGTTTAGCCTTTGAAAATAATGAATGCCTGTCTACCTGAATTATTTAGAATGAAAGCAGGCCACAGGCTCGCACAACTGGAACAATTTCCATCTATGAGTATGGAAATATGTGATCTGCTTTTGATTCTAAGCTTGCATCGTTATCAGAGCCTTATAATTTATTCCAGCCATGTCCAATGTTTTAATTAAAATGTACATAGCATCTCCTTCAGCACTGTAATTTACTTTCTACTAAGAGAGGCTCATTTATAATAATCTATGGGATGGAGGGTGGCAACAATCTGGAACACAGCACACTGAACAACAGCATGTGGAAGGGGAAGTTTTGGGTAAGCAACACTGGGGAAAATCCTGTTCTTGCAATAAGTCCTATGATTTCTCTTATGTTTCAGTAAGTTTTCAAAGGGGCCCAATCCAAATATCTTTTGTGATTTCATGTAAACCATGTGAGCTCAGAACTTTGCTTTCACTTGAGCACAAATGATAATTTATGGATTTATTATTACTCAGACCTTCATGGGCACACAAGGATCTGAGAGAGAAAAGCTGTCTATGAGCTGAATAGGCAACACATATAAAAAAGGAATAAAAAGCTCAGATAAAGGTGTTATGAAACCTAGGAAAAATACATTTGAATAAAAACTGAATATCTTTCTGCGGTATTGCCAGTCCTTTATATTTCATGGATTTTTGCTCCTGAACTTTTGTTAGCAAGATATTCATGGAGAGAGACTGTGTTCTTGTGAAACAGTATTTGCACTAGGAATGTGTCTGTCCATCTTGACCGGTTGTTGTGGATTGGGAAGCAGAAATGCTAGGTGAATTAGGTTACCAACTGCTACAATAATGCTCACAGAAAGTGCTCCAATTTGAGTGTGCCCACTCTTACTCATCTACACCAATCCTGAACTGGAACTATGAAATAGTTTGTGGGGGTGTGTCTAAGCTCACTTTCAGGTAACTGTGACTGACCTTGGGAGTAGCAGTGGGGAGAAAACTGGAGCATTTTTACTGCTACATTTCCATGTAAAAAAGAGCAGGTAGGCAAAACATGCTCAAGAGAAGGAGCTCCTAACAGTGCTAGGGATGCAAAGCAGATATACCCTAAGTGGCCTATATAAGAGCATGGGATAGTCAGGAATTCTGACCCACTTAATCATGACTAGAAGGATATCAGGTACTGCTTTCTTCTATTTATTTCAGCTGCCATATATTTATAATTAGCAAGTGAAAGTTTTAAAGATGGTAACGATAGATAAAAATAAGTAGAAATCTCTGGGTTATGTAAATATCACACCTGAAAGGATTTACTTCAATGTACTTCTTTCAGCTGCTTGCTAATTTTATAACACCACAAACAGATGTTTTCAGTAATGGAATTCTCTGCAAAGCATGCTATACTGAACACTAACAAAGTGGCCAATATTTAATCAACTAAACTAGTTCATTACCTAAAAGTATCTCAAGAATATGCTGCCTTCAATCAAGGAAGATGTGGGCTGAGAGCCATTGCGAAAAGAGGTCCTTCCCATAGCAAGAAGAGTAAATGCAACTTTTCCTATCATGCTACCTTTACTTGTGCATTTGGGTTACCAATAGTTTCTCACACATTATTGCATGAGGTACTGTATTGGATGGCATACCTGCTGAAATCTACAAGATTGGTGGTAAAGAACTGATACTAAGACTACATGAGTATAATCTATGAATTTGGAACAATGAAGAGATCCCTGAAGACCTGAAGAATGCCAACATCAAAACTATCTTGACTATCTTCAAGAAAAGAGATAAGTTTGTGTGTAGGGAATATTGAGCTATTGTCCTACTTTCCATAGCACGGAAAATCCTTGCTTTCATCCTCCTGAACTGTCTTCCACCTTTTGCTGAGGAAGTCCTACCGGAATTTCAGTGTGGTTTCAGACCATCCTGTGAGGCAAGTGACATGATCTTTATTACACACCAGATGCAAAAAAAGTGTTAGGAACAATATCACAGCCTGTATATGGCCTTCATTGACCTCACTAAGGCCATGAATTCCTTCAATTGTGATGCCTTGTGAAAAGTACTGACCCAATCTGGATGTCCTAAGAAGTGCATCAAAGGTCCTGAGGTTTCTTCATGAAGAGTGATCATCCTATGCAGTGGATCAGAGACAGATCTGTTTATCATGTTAACTGGGGCCAAGTAAGGTTATATCATCATCCCAACTCTGTACTTTTTTTTTTGGCAGTTACTTTACTTAAGGACCACCTTCCTGCTGAAATTAACATTGACTACCAAACAGATGGAGGGCTCTTCCATTTGGGACATTTTCAGTTGAAGGGAACTTCAGGGAACATTTTCAGGGATCTTCTGGTGGGACTGGACATGTTCAAATCAGCAGGTCCTGATGATCTCCACCCCAGAGTGCTGAGGGAATTAGCAGAGGTCATTGCGGGACCCCTGGCACAGGTTTCAGCTTTATGAGCACTCATGGTGCTCTGGTGAGGTACCAGAGGACCGGAAACGGGCCAATGTGGTCCCCATTTTCAAAAAAGGGAGGAAGGAGGACCCAGTAAATTATAGGCCTGTTAGTCTTACCTCAGTCCTGGGGAAGCTCTTTAAGAAAATTATCTAGATGTACATCCGTGAGGGGCAAGCAGGGCAACGAACATGGGTTCGTTAGAGGCAGGTCCTGTCAGAGCAACCTGGTGGCCTTCTATGACCAGGTCACAAAATGCTTGGACTC
>NW_017729029.1:63529102-63529427 GCF_001723915.1 Gavialis gangeticus | reverse complement strand
ATTGTGGTGTTGATGCCTACACAGTCAGATGGGTTGCCAACTGGCTGGAGAGCCACTCCCAGAGAGCGGTGGTGGACAGGTCATTTTCAACTTGGAGGGATGTCAGCAGTGGGGTTCCCCAGGACTCTGTCCTCAGTCCTGCACTGTTCAACACCTTCATCAGTAACTTGGATGAGGGAGTGAAAAGCACCTTGTTCAAATTCACAGATGACGCTAAGATGTGGGGAGAAGTGGGCACACTAGAAGGGAAGGACAGGCTGCAATTGGATCTGGACAGGTTACAGGGGTGGGCGGATGAGAATAAGATGGGATTCAATATTGACAA
>NW_017729029.1:63513245-63528193 GCF_001723915.1 Gavialis gangeticus | reverse complement strand
CGAGAGGGTCCAGAGGAGGGCCACTCGCATGATCAGGGGACAGCAGGGCAGGCCCTACAAGGAGAGGCTTCGAGACCTGAACCTGTTCAGCCTGCACAAGAGAAGGCTGAGAGAGGATCTGGTGGACATCTACAAACTGGCCAAGGGGGACCAGCAGGCAATGGGAGAGTCCCTGTTCCCCTGAGCACTATTGGGAGTAACAAGGAATAAAAGGCCATAAGTTGACAGAGGGTAGATTCAGGCTAGATATAAGGAGGCACTACTTCACAGTCAGGGTGGCTAGGATCTGGAACCAACTTCCAAGGGAAGTGGTTCTCTCTCCTACCCTGGGGGTCTTTAAAAGGAGGCTAGATAGACATCTTGCCGGGGTCATTTGACCCCAGTACTCTTTCCTGCTCATGGCAGGGGTTAGGACTTGATGATCTGCTTAGGTCCCTTCTGACCCTACCAACTATGAAACTATGAAGACCAAAGTACTCAGAAAACCATTTCTGATCTTCAATCTGCCAAACAACTGCACCATCATTGTACACACTGAGGAAAACCTCCAAGCTATATTGGAACTTTTCAGAGAAGACTGCTGAACTTTGGGCCACTTTCAATATTGAAAAGACGTAAGTTCTCTATCAGCTTGCTCCAGGCCATGAATATGACTACTGTCCCCAAATTGCCACTGGGGAGATGACCCTGGACGTTGTTGAACACTTTCCCGACCTTTAATCAAGGGACTGCTGCCACTGACGTGTTTTTCACACACTGACCATGAAACCCTTCTTTAGATTTATTAGGGGAGTTTTCCTGTGTAGAAGCAAAATGAGACAGAAACGTTCTGAATGACTGTCTCTGCACCTGCACATCAATCTCATTCAAGTAAGACACAACTCTTCTATATGCACTAACAAAAAAATTAAAAAATAGTTACTGCAGAGTTAGTAGACATGTTGTTTTTATTTTAACAATAGGTGCTGTTTTTTGGATATTGCTAGTTACATATCCTACCATTAAACTCTTGAGTCATAGAAACACCTACACTCAGCTTGCTTGTTTGGATTGATTTGTCTGACTAACTGGTGAATAGACACAATTACATTATGGCATAAGTGCCAGGCAGTAATGGATTCAGATGGGCAGCTGCAAAACACTGAGAACTGCTGTCAGTGCACAACTAGCAATCATAACACCACCCACCAAAATATCTTCTTAGGGATGAGATCATTACATAGCTAAATCCGACCTTAAACTGTCTTACTTTCATGGCAATTCTTATGCAAACCATTTCTTGAAATTCTCACATCACTCTGGACCTAATAGATTAATTTAGTTCAGGAGGAATAGCATTTCAAGATGAAACTTTAAATGTTGAAAGATTTGGTTGACTAAGTTTACTAACTAGACAGTTCACAGCAACTATGTAGACACTGAAACTTTCCTAGCTTTTCCTTACAGAACATCTATTTCTTTTCCCATGGGTTCCACTTAAGACGCCTTCTTCAGCCTATCTTGTATTTGTTTTTAAGTTAAGACTTGAGAAGGATGCAAGATTGGCAGCTAAGAAGTTTCAAGTCCTCTTTCTGCAGAATATATGTTTCATGGATAGTTGCCTTTTAAGTTTCCCCTTTCAACAGTCTATTTCTCAGGTCTAAACTCAAAGATCATATCTAGATGGGAAAAAGGTGGATCATTTTCTGTGCACATTAATTCCTTGCCTTCTCTCATAAACACTTCCAATACTTACAAAAGTTAGCTTCAAGTTTACCTTTTGCATTACAGATATAGAAACTTAGAAACTAGAACAGCATTATACCCATTTTGAAACTGGCCAGCAGATAGTAATGTTATTTGGCTGTTACTATTTTGAGCCAAATTCATACTAGTGAGCTAGAGGTGAAAGCTTCAGCTTTTAGCACCAATCCCCTAACTATAAATACAACTGTCCTTTGGCTTCTTTTTATTGAATTTGTGTATAACTTATGTCAAAGCTGACAGGATTTACGTTATTGTCTCCCTAGTGATCATAACTGTCAGTGAGAATCCTTTAAAAATAAAGAAACTACCACTTTCAGAATGATTATGTAGAACTCTTCTATTCTCTTTCAAGTAATTTAGACAGACACACTTGGTTCTGTTGCTTAAAACAACTGAATTTCTTTTCAACATAAAATAATTGCTTTTGTGTATTTTTACAGAATTCATTGGCTTTTTTAAAGCTCTTGGCTCAAAGCACTGCAACTTTAGAAAAACAGCACTGTGATAGGATGCAGGAATCAAGACGTGAAGCTAACTATGAACAGAAAAGAAAATTGACTAGATGAGCTTTATTATCTCAGATAAGTAAACATCCAAAAAATGCCCCCTCTCCCCCCAAACAAGCCTAAAAAGAACAATCCTTATCTTTTTAGGGTATGTGCAGATGTTACATTTAGGTTAGCGTAACTAAGGTAATCCGTGTAGTCATATTAGATCAAGTGAGGTGAATGTCTGATGTCTGCACATACCCTTTGATGTATAAGTATTCTTGGAAATGCCCAAGAATGATAACTGTAGTACAGAACACTTGTAACTTGTACCACATACATTTACTCAAGGTTTACTTGAGGAAGTTGTTCGCTTGATAATTTTTATTGTTGAGTTACTGTTATATCTTTTAGTCTTTGTTGGGGAACTAAACATCAAAGATCAAAATGAACTATGCATGCAGTTCCTAATAAAGATGGAATATGAGGGCTGCTATTGAAACATTTCTAGAATTTTTTTCCAAAAATTATACTAAACTAGAGGAAAAAAAGTTTGTTTGTGACAACGAATGCTCTGAAATTATAAGAGTGTGGGAGTGTCTACATGTCTCCCCCACAGCGCAGTTGTTACTGTGCCAGCATTTAGTATTTGCCTTGTCATTTAGAAGTACTAAATAACCGTGCAGTAACAGCTGCCACTGCACTGTCCCAGAGGCACACAGATATTTTTTAGCAGCTATGTTGGCGTAGCGATGCACTATAGTAAGGTAGCTCATTGCTATGGTGACATAGTGTCGGCATCATGGTTTGTGCCTGCTGATGCTATGTCACTGTAGCAATTAGCCATGTTGCCATAGTGCATCACTAGAGCAATGTAGTGTCACATGTAGATGCGCCCTATTTGTAGTATTTTTGTTCCAGGATGATTATACTCTATTTAAAAGAGAAGGTGATTAGAGAAGGCTATCTGCAGACTTGAAAAGGAGAGCACCACATCATGCCCCTTAATGGATGAGGAATGCTCATCATACATACATCTTAACTCCTACACGGAATGGGAATCAGTAACTCCAGATCACTACGTTGCATAGCTGCTTTGGAGTTGCACTGCCAAAGACCAGGGTTGGAGCCAAAAGTGTATCTGGGAAGTTTTGCACTCTGGGAAGTGGTGGCATACTGGGTAGTGATAGTGGCTAGACTGGCAGTGGTAGCACTGGGCCAGCAGTGGTGGTGGCTGCTGTTTTTGCACCCTACCCCAATCAGTGCTTGGGAGTGGTGCCCCACAGTTCTCACACTTAGTTACATTATTGGTGGGAATTGTAATCCTCACAGAATAATGTGGGTCTCCAAGTGTATGGCTTAGACTTTGCATCAGTCATCTCAGATGCATGCAGATCTCTTGAGTTTTCAGGTATTGAGGCAGGCACAATCACATAGTCATTGATGGCAGTTGGAAGAATGACTGCATATGTGGGAGCTCCTCCCTGATCATTCCACAATTAGTCCTACTGATATTTCTGTCATCTTAATGCCCTTCTATGAGTTTGAACATACAAGAGTGTAATCTGGCCTAAAGTAACTTAATTTTTCATCCACTGTCATATAAATTAGAGCCTAGTTCTGTAACAGTGATCTGAGAAAATATTTCAGATAAATATTTTATGATGCAAGTTTGTCAGAATTTTTAGTGCTAAAAGAAGAGGTAAGCAAATTTTATCCTTAAAATTACTTTTTAAAGCAGAATTCTGAATATAAATTATGCTCAGAAGCATTTAAATGCTTCAGGCAATGTCCATAGCCATATTGCAACTTTTATTTTTTACAGTTTTTCTTAATGGTGTCTCTACATTCCATTTACACAGGCAAGTCTAAAATACATAATTGTAAAATAATGAAGTAGACTGAGATTATCATTTTAGCTGACGCATGTAGTATAGAAATAGACGTAACCATTTCTAGGTGAAATAAATGCTTTCTTTTCCTGATGATAGAATGAAAATGCCATCACAGAGTTTTACATATTGTGCTGTTTTTGCTGATTGTTTAATCTGTCCCTAGAATGCATTGTTATTCTGGGAATGCTGAATTAAAAAAAACCAACAAAGAACAAAGATATATTTTTTCCATGCACATTCCTTTTGGGCTCATTTTTTGTTTTCCTTGTAGCTGTAAAAGTAGAGAAGAACTGGAGAATAAAAGTCAGTCTGAGTTTATTCTTTATAAAAGTAAGGAACTGATCATGTTATTCCTGTCTGTAGACAAGAACCATGCAAATAGTGCAACATATTCAGGAAAATTAATCTCAACTCAGACTTGCTTTTTGCTGAAGGGATGAAAACAAAAGAAATGCTCTACATACTGATCCATAGGTAACATATTATCATCAGTGGCTACAAAGTGTTAAATTCTCTCCCTACTACCCAAACACACAGGGCGCATCTACATAAGATGCTAGAAGTGCAGTTGACTAATTCTACTGCACATTAGTGCATCATGGAAAAGCTGTGGTAATGCACTAGTGCACTGTAGAATTAGTCTACTGCACATTAGCATCTCTTTAAAAATGTATGCCAGCATTACTGCGCAGTAGTGCTGATTACTGCTCATTAACTTAGTACCTATTATTACAGGTACTAAACTTAATGTGCTGTAATTACAGCACATTAATGCATGTGCAGACATGCTCCCAGTTAGATAAAATCTGTGTTTGACTTGTCGAATACTCTTGTTGTGGTTACTAAACTAGACTGGATTTTTCCTGTGCCAGGTCAGGAACTGCAAGCCATGAAATGGACAAACATTTTACAACTTTGCTAGTCTTCTCAAAAAGTTGGGCAATGGATCTCACACAGTTGATTTCCTAGATCTAAGAATGACTTTGTACATCTTGACAGAAATGAAAAGCTTATTGACCATAACATTATTAGTGTTTGGTTTGGTTTAGAGCAATGAACTATTTGTTTTGACAGTGTATAATTTTGCAGTTTCATCTCATCTGAGTTTACCAACATGATTTCCAACTCACCGATATGCTTAAATTTGACTTCAGTCCACAAAAGGACATGATTGGGAAGCTGAGCAATGTGACTCCCAGTGGAGATTCTACCACAGGACCCTTCATTAGGATTTACATTTGCACCACATGAAATGAAGTAGAAATAGTCTATTTAGTTTTAATGATATCTGATTAAATTAAAACTAAAGATATAGGTAAAAAATCATATTAAGGAATACACAGATTGCAAACATCTGGAGATATGCCTTTTTTTATAACTGCTAGTTAGAAAAATATCTTTTTCACAATTTCTTTCTGAATATTCCCTTTTCAGGCAATCTTATATATAGAACTAAATGTATAGAATTTTTTTTTTCATTTTTCTGTTGCTTCTTCTTCCTCTCATTAACTCTCCCCCTCCTCCCCTTCCCCCATTCTCATTTCATCAACTTGTGCCCCATGTATGTGTGTGTGTGTATGCACCTAATTGATTTGTGTGTTTGTATATGTGCAATTATACACCACGCCCTCCTGTCTAACAGTACAATATTGAGATCCTGAGAATTGGCCTGACCCCATAGGGCAACAGAATCATCAGACAATTACAGTCTGTAGTCCATAAAAATCGGAGAATACTTTTTACAGAGCACCCACTCACTCTCTGATCTCACTATTCTTGTGCTCAAGGGAAATTTGCAGAACACTTCTGAAAAGTGAGCCTGAGAACTAAAATTCATACTGTTGTATATAAATCTTGTAGGGCTAAAACAAGGCCTTGTAGTGCTAAAGTGAGGCCATTTCCTTTTCCTTTCGCCTCCATTCCATGAAAGTGGACACAGCACTTATGAGATGGCTGAGACAAGAGAGGTGCTGTGTAAGGGCTACTGATAAGATATGAAACTAGTTGAATCCGGTCAACAGAGGAGCCTCGTCAACAGAGGAACCTTGAAAGCAGTACAAGGATTGTTTTTATAAGATAAGATACATCTTGGCCAGAATATATGGAGCATAGAGTCACGAAAGTTAAACTTCAGTGTTCACGTGCACAGTGCCACTTGATTAGATAGAATAGTGATTTAGTTAATGGATGATTGGGTATTTTTATGAGCACGAGCTAATCACGAACTAATGATGACGTACTAACAAAGTATAAAATAGTATTATATCTAGTAGGCGGGGTCCCTTCTCGGAGGCACCTCGCTGCAGTGAATAAAGATTCTGTATCTGACTTTGGATACTTGCTCTGCGTGATCATTGCCCCAGCCTAGAGCAAACTGCACGTGGCTTACGAGCGTAATTTGTAACAGGCTGGATACTAAGAACTAAACATTAGTATTGATGTCATGGCATGCTACAATCTACCTGACTCTAGATCTTCTTCATACTACAGGTGATAATGACCCTTTCCCCTTTTGAAAGGCATCGATCTTCCACTATTTCAGTTATCCTTTTTTCTCTGATTTGCTTGTCTGCAACCCCTGGGAATTTCTCTCTCCTACAGTTTCCCAGACATGCAGATTGTTTTTAAATCTTTTTCTATGCAAGCTTTTTCTCCAGCCCTGAAGAAGAATGCATTGTATTCAAAAGTTTGTCAACGCTTATCCAACCATCATGATGTTGGTTCAATAAAAGATATCATACATAGAAATCCTTCTTTTCTCATTTCACTGATCCAACATTCTGAGGAGTCTCCTGATTAGTGTCGCACAAGCCAGAGACAGGTTCATAGTTTTGGTCCTGATTATAACAAGAAAGATTCCTCTAGTTCCAGAGTTGATTCAAAGCCCACTAAAACAAATGGGAGCTCATAAAGACTCCAATTCATTTTTGTTTAAGTCTTAATTGAGGATGATGAAATAAGATATTCACTGAAGTATGGTAAAGCTTCCATTCCTATAAACAGAATTTCTGTGCTGGATTCTCTGGATTATGCCTCTTCCTTTGGATTTTGGAGGGAAGAGAAATTACACAAATTCCCTTCTTGAGACACCAAATGTAAATCTAGCGCCACAACCCCCCCCCCAAAACTTGGCACTGTAATACTGGCTGTTGCAGAAGCTGCCTTTTTACTGACTACTAGAATCTACAGCCTAATGTAGGCTCCTACCATCTTATAACATACAAATCTGGTACTCCCATCCACTTCATCTTTTAATATCTTGGAAAAGAAGTGGAGAAGCCACTATGGGCACACCATAGTAGCTGTTCTTGATATCTGTCTGTCTCTGGCATACTTGAGAGTTTAATTTATAAGGTGCATGCCTTCTGCCTAAAGTCATACATGAGAGCAGCCACGAAGAATGCCCCACAGAATAGCTTCTCTGCCTCATAACAGGATTTGGCCTGTGCTGAATTCAAGTGGGAGGACAGTGACATGCTGCTCAGAAGCATGCCCAGGAGAGCTGCTGACATATCACAGACAGGCAAAACAATGAAACTTCTGTTTCTGAGCATGATTCACAACCTGGATTTCTCCTAGATTTTGACATCTAAGCCTGTCTTTTCTCATAAAGTGATGGAGGAAATGGTACCACTTTATCCCACTCTTATCAAATAGCATAGTGATGAAGTACTCAAACAGAATATGGAAGGTCATCTGAGGAAACTGGAGATCGTGTCTTCCACCTCTAACGTGAACACCATAAAACAGGGGTTGGCAACATACGACCCCTGAGCTGGATCCAGTCTCTGAAGAGCTCTAATCTGGCATGGAACTGCACTGTGCTCCAATCCACATTGCTCCCCTCCACAGTGGAGCCTGCAGGTCTTCTGTGTCTTGGCTTACCCTAACTGTGGAGAGGCTGGTGTTCAGTGAGAGTAACCACAGGCAGCTGCCTGCTCCAGGAACTGGACTCTTGTGGCCCAGGGTATCCCAAACAGCAGCCCACAGGGGTCTGTTGACCTCTTTGTAAGCAACAGACTACAATGCATGCTGGAATGAGGTGCACCACTGCCTCCTGTTCAAGCTGCTGCTCTTTCATGGAAAATTCACTATGTCATAGAAGAAGATGTTATTAAATGTTATTTAAATATGTCCAGCCCCTCCAGAAGTTCCCTAAATAGATTATCCCTGACCTTAGGCAAGGCGTTGTGTCCCCTGAGCCTGTCCATAATCCTAGTGGGGCAGTTGTCCCAGTCCCTGCTCAGAAATATGGAGGCAAAGAACTTGTTGAAGAGATCAGCTGATTCCTTTGCTGCAATCATGAGATTTCCAAGCCTGTCCTGTAGGGGCCCCATGTTACCTGGTGCCTTCTTCTTACTCCCTATGTATTTGAAAAAGGACTTTCTGATATACTTAATTCTGGTCGCCAGCCCTAGTTCTGTCTCTGCCTTGGCCTTCCTAATCACCTCCCTGCAATCATTAGCAATGGAAGTGTAATCTTCCTTGGTGATCGCCCCTTGCTTCCACTGAATGTATGCCACCTTTTTTGCTCTCAGGCCATCCTGGATGCTTTTACTGAGCCAAGGGGGCTTTTTAGCACTCGTGCCCCTTTTGGTTCGCATTGGAACTGGCTCCCTCTGAGCTCAGAGGATTGTCTCCTTAAGGAACACCCAGTCGTCCTGGATGCCCATCTCTTTGAGGCTCCACGTCCCCAGTGTCTCTCTTATTAATCTCCTTAGCTCATTGAAGTCAGCCCTCCTGAAGTCAAGGACTTTTGCCTTACTGCTTGCTTTCACCACCCTGTGCCGGATAATAAATTCCAGCAGACGATGGTCACTAATGCCTAGGTAGTCAAGCACCTGCAGATCCCTCACCAGGTCCTTGCCTGTGGCAAGGACCACGTCTAGCAAGGCATTTCCTCTGGTGGGATTGTGTACCTCTTGGGTTAGGTGGAGGTCCTGTATGCAGGCTAAAAACCTATGTGAGTGTTCAGACCTGGCTGACTGATCCTCCCAGCAGATGTCTGGGTAGTTTAGGTCACCCATATCCTTACAGCCTCTGTAAGTTGACCTGAAAATTCCAGGTCCAGGTTCAGGTGGATCATGTTGGGACAGGAATGAGATCTGAAGTGAGGAGTGGGTAGAGTATAAAGTACTTTGGCTCTCCCTAGCAGACAGAAGATATAGACAGATTTAATAGTTGTATCCTTATCAAAGGATAATGATGTAAATTGTTAAAACGCAAATTAATAACATTTCTCCAACTCTAACCTTTTCATTCATGGTCAAAGTTAGGGCAATATAGCATTTTAATGCTTACAGGATTATGTATACATGATAGTTGCATCATAACATCTGATGCATGATCCCCTGGACACAATGGGTAAAATGTTTGTTCATACCCAAAGAGGACCAGCTATGGCATAAATCAGTCTTAAATTCTGTTTTAAAGCTTCCAATGGCCAAGGCAGAAAATCAGAAATCTAAATAGTTCTTGATAACATTCCCCATGCATTTCCTGCTATGTCAGAGTTGAAGAAATAAACGCTGTTAATGTAGCATATATCACCTTCTCAACTAGAAGCCAATTTTTTGACAAGAACAATTTAATTGTAGGTCTTTCTTAGGTTTTGTTTTTTAAAGAAATTTTTCTTTAAAAAATATAGAAATGAAGAATAGAAATCTTCAGAAAATCTGACACAGAATGTTTAAAGATCCTTCAACTGTTTCTAGTAAAATCTATATTTTACATGGTTTATTGGTTAAAAGCATTAAGTACAAAGTATGAATTATTGCAGATATGAATTATTTGAGAGAGAATACTCTGTATTGCATGTAAAGAAGAATAACAATGTACATCTTTTCACCAAACTGGAAAAAGGGTATGTCCACAATTAATCTAATACTAATTTATAATTAACAAGATGAATAAGCAAGTTCTTGTTTATAGCTTCATACCTCTGCCAAAATGGTGAAGCTTCTAATATATATATATATATGTACTTATTAGGGAATAAGTAATTCTACAAAAAAATTGATTAAGAGGCTGACTTACCAGAAAGACATGATCTGGTAAGCCTCTGATGAAAGTATCTCTAATTGTGAATTTCCCTTGCAAAATCCACACACTTGTTAATGCCTGATGTAGTAATCCATTTTTTTTGTGTGTGCAGGGACCAGGATTCCCCCACTGAGATTCAGGATGGACTCAGGAGAGACTCTGACATGCCTAGGGTCAGGGAGGACCAAGTTAGGGAACTTCTGGAGGGGCTGGATGTGTTCAAATTAGAAAGTCCAGATGCTCTCCACCCCAGGGAGCTGAGGGAATTGGCAGGGGTTATCAAGGAGCCCTTGGCATGGCTTTATGAGCTAGGTGCTAGACAACTGGAAGAGGGCCAATGTTGTCCCCATTTTCAAAAAAGGGAGAAGGGAGGACTGGGGCAACTATAAGCCCATTAGTCTTACTTCGATCCTGGGGAAGCTGTTTGAGAAGATTATCCAGGACCACATCTGGGAAGGACTGGCAGGAGGGACAATACTTAGCAGCATGGGTTCATTAGCGGCAGGTCCTGTCAGGCCAACCTGATTGCCTTCTACAATCAAGTCACAAAATCATTGGATGCAGGTGTCATGGTGAATGTAGTCTTTCTGGACTTCAGGAAGGCCCTTGACACTGTCTTCCACCCCATTCTCATTAAAAAGCTAGGCAACTGTGGCATTGATGCCTACACAGTCAGATGGGTCACAAATTGGCTGAGGGACTGCACCCAGAGAGTGGTGATGGACAGGACATATTCAGCCCGGAGGGATGTGGGCAGTGGGGTCCCCCAGGGCTCAGTCCTTGGGCCTGCACTGTTTAATCTCTTTATTAGTGACTTGGATGAGGGGGTGAAAAGCACCTTGTTCAAATTCACTGATGACACCAAGATCTGGGGTGAGGTGGGCACACTAGAAGGGAGGGACAGGATACAGCTGGACCTGGACAGGTTACGGGGTGGGTGAATGAGAATAGGATGGGATTCAATACTGACAAGTGCAGGATACTGCACTTGGGCAGAAAGAACCAGCAGCATACCTACAGGCTGGGGAACTCCCTTCTTCAAAACATAGTGGCAGAAAGAGATCTTGGAGTCATTATTGATTCCAAAATGAACACGGACTGCCAATGTGAGGACGCGGTCAGTAAGGCCAACTGCACCTTGTCATGCATCCTCAGATGCATCACAAGCAGGGCCAAGGAGGTGATCCTCCCCCTCTATGTGACACTGGTCAGGCCACAGTTGGAGTACTGCATCCAGTTCTGGGCGCCGCACTTTAGGAGAGATGTGGCCAGCATCAAGAGGTTCCAGAGGAGGCCCACTTGCGTGATCCGGGGACAGCAGGGCAGACCCTATGAGGAGAGGCTATGGGACCTGAACCTGTTCAGTCTTCACCAGAAAAGACTGAGAGAGGACCTGGTGGCCATCTACAAACTTACCAGGGGGGACCAGTGGGGAATGGGACAGACCCTGTTCACCCGTGCACCTCCCAGAGTAACAAGGAATAATGACCATAAGTTGTTTGAGAGTAGGTTCAGGCTGGACATTAGAAGACACTATTGCACAGTCAGGGCAGCTAGGATCTGGAACCAACTTCCAAGGGAAGTGGTGCTGGCTCCTACCTTGGGGTTCTTTAAGAGGAAACTTGACAATTACCTAGTTGGGGTCATATGAGCCCAGTGTTCTCTCCTACCCAGGGCTGGGGGTCAGACTTGATGATCTATTCAGGTCCCTTCCGACCCTACATCTAGGAATCTATGAATCTGTGCATGCATCTACACACATAATTAAGATGCAGCAATAAACATCAGTGGATAAGACACTGGAGTTTATTGATCCCAGGCATGCCATTTGAATGTGTGCTCAGCACCATGTTATGTTGAGCCAGGTCAAAGCAGTCCCAGCTGCAAAAGGCCATGGGGTCAGCCTGCCAGCCAGCAGCTGCTCCTGTGTGGCTCAATGTGCTGTGGAATGGCTGGCTGGGGCAAAAGGGTGCTTCAATGTGGGGTTAGCCAGGAGGCACCCTATGCACTCAAGTACCCATGCACTCAAGCACTCATGCCCCAGCCAGCCAAGTCAGAGTCTACACATGTGTTGCTGTGCACTCAAAAACTATGCAGCAGAGGGTAGAACTTGTATTTACAAGTATTATCCTGCTGTGGAGTTTATTAATTTATTGTAGCCTAATTAATTTACTCAGCACATGTAGACACCTGAGACATTTACTGCAGAGCTAATTAGGCAGTTCTGCAGTAAATGTTTCATGTAGATGCTCCCTGTATGCAGCAAAATTTAAAGTAGCTCTGCCTTACATTATAATCCATCTTTTCACCTTGCTCACAGCCTTTTTCAAAATTATCCTTTCCTTGATCTCATTTCAAAGGCAACTTTTTGCTAGAAAAACTCAAGGCATCTTTATTTAAATTACAGGAAAGAGCAAAATGTATAGCCCATTCTTTTAAAGCTTTATTTTGCTCGGAATTATTTTTATGCCTTTGAAAAGATAATTTTCAAACTTTTCATGATCTGAGTCTTCTAAGAAAGGCAAAACCAAGCCAAAAAAAAAAAATATTTTTCAGGCCACAATTGGTGCATTTTGCTATGCTGCATAAGATGCATTGAGGAAAGTGAGAATCCTTCTGTTTTCCTGGCCATCAGGACTCACTCTCTGGGAGGGATTCATTGAAATGCCATGATTATAAAGAGTACTTAGTGTCACCATGCTACTGGGGATTGTCAAGTCCTGGCTGCACTTCAAACATATCAGCTCTCCTTGGATTTTCTGCTAATGTTTCCTAGATTTCCTCAAAGCAAGTCAAAATATATTTTTCTTTCTACTCAACTCCCTTAGTAGAAACCAGAGATCTTTTCCAGCTTGCTGTTGAAAGAATGCTCTATCACTGAAGAACCAACAGCAGTCTGACTCTCTCTACAACAGGTTCTTAGGGAAACCCTTGTGGCTTTATGTCTGGGTTGGATACTCGCATCCTTTAATTAGTCCCAATGGACCTGACAACTACTTTATCCAGGTTTAGAAAGACTCTATTCTGATTTACTTTTCACTAAGGCAATGAAGTCATCCCTGTCTCAATCTAGAATTATTACACTGTCTTAATTATTCTGAATTTACATTAGCCATTGTCCATAGGCATCTGAGACCTTGTGGGTCGTCAACCAGTAGAAAACTGGTTGTCAGGACAGCATTCACTTGCTGAGAGAGAGAAGCAAAGTTGCAGCAGGTGCTGTTGATCTAATAACTACTACTAAAGTTAAATTAATATAATATATTAACACATGTAGACAGTGGCCACATCCACATGAGGAGCTGACTGCACAGTTGTTACTGCGTGGTCATTTAGTTCCTGCATATATGTTGCCCTGTGGGGCCAGGCCAACCCTCAGGATCTCAGTATTGCACTGTTAGACAGGAGGGTGTGGTGTACAATTGCACATGCACACACTCAAAAATCAATTAGGTGCATACACACACACATTAGGTGCATATACACACTCTAGGTGCATGCACCCCCACCAGGCATGCACACGTACACTACCAATCCAGGCACATACACATCCAAAATTACCAGTCTAGGCAAATGCACGCCTATGACCAAGCTCCTACACACACTATACAGACCAAAAGAAATTAGATCAGAATCAATTATCAGTACCTGCACACCCAATATACATACACAGATCTAATTTGTATACACAGGTGAGTTCCTAACTTGGGTGTTGTGATGTTTATGTATGTATGTATTTGGTGTACTTAGGATACCTGGGGAAAAGTTAAGGTAAGAAAGTGCAATTGTAGGGAGTGAAAGTTACTGGGACCAGGATTAGAACTGCTAGACTAGAGAGAGCTGGGCTTAAGAATTGAGGCTTGGGGGTTACTTTAGGTTAATTGACCTTAATTTATTAAAGGGCAATGCCCAACGCCTGCAGAACAGGGGAGTGATGCCAGAGGGAAGGCAGCACAGAGGCTGGGACTGAAGCTGGAGCTACAGGGGAGCCAAAAGGTAAGTAGAGAGAGGGAAACTGGAACAGAGGGTGCAGGGGAGATAGAGGGGGTGCAGAGGAAACTGGGGGCTGGCTCCGGAAACCAGGGGAGGGGCTGTCAGTGTCAGGAGCTGGAGAAGGGCTCTGGCTGCCAGGAAACCTGTGAGGAAGTTGGTGGCAGGCCAGAGGACTGTAGGGGAGGAGGGTCAGAGGGTGTGTAGGAAAGCTGGAGAACTCAGAGGAAAGGGGGAAAGGGGCAGGAAATGTTGGGAACAGAAGGAGGAGAGAGCGAGAGATGGGGAGAGGCAGCAGGAGGCAGAAATGAGCAGGGCTAAGAGGCTTAAAGTGGCAGGAATGGCAGGAAAGACTGCAGAAAGATGTGGGAAGAAGGCAGTGGATGGCAGGAATGGAACTGAGAGATGGCAGAAAGCAACAGAGCCAAGAGGCTGCAGCAGGGGAACAGAGAAGGTACAGAGATGAGCTGAGAGGCAGCAGGAAAAGCGGGGGAGGGGAAGCGGAGAGAAAGAAACCAGAATTTAAGATGGAGAACGGACCGGGGCTCAGTAACATACAACCTAACTCGAGGTTACAAATGACAGTGGTTTTATTGTGGTTTTTACACACACATACACACACACACACACACACACACACAATGGCAGCAGGGTTTAAAGAGGCTTGGTGCAAGGACTGAAGTCCCGGAGGAGAGACAGAGAGAGTCCAAATTGGAGGAGGAAATGTGCAGGTGATATCTACCTATCTCAGGCTGGAAGTTGGTCCTCAATGGCCAGTCGGGGTCTC
>NW_017729029.1:63511926-63512284 GCF_001723915.1 Gavialis gangeticus | reverse complement strand
GCACCACATTGGCCTTCTTCCAGTCTTCAGGCACTATACCAGAGCACCAGGAATTGTCAAAGATTCATGCCAGGGGCTGGGCTATGATGCTCTCCAGTTCCTTGAGTACCTTGGGGTGTAGATTGTCAGGGCCAGCTGACTTGAAAGTATCCAGCTTCTCTAGATGTCCCTTCACGAGGTTAGCATTTTCGGAGGGAAGGGGATGTCCCCCACCTGGACCTCCCTGTCCCATAGCGGGCTTGGGCGTCCCATGGGACTGATGAAAGACCGACGCAAAGTACCCATTTAATAGGTTGGCTTTTTCCTGGGCGTCAGTTGTCAGTTGCCCCATCTGGTTCAGCAGGGGCCCAGTGTTGCC
>NW_017729029.1:63511300-63511768 GCF_001723915.1 Gavialis gangeticus | reverse complement strand
CTCCTTGGAGATGAATCCTGTCCTCCATCCTTTGTAGGCTTTTCTTTTTAGCCTTAGGAGGTCTGCTAGGTCCCTGGAGAGCCAGGGGAGCTGCTGTGCCCTCTTGCTGCCTTTCCTTCAAGATGGAATAGACTTAGCTTGTGCACTGAGGATCGCTCCCTTGAGGAGCAACCACTCTTCTCAAACTCCCCTCTCCCTGGGGTCACAGTCCCTTAGGGCCTGACTGACAAGCCTACTGATCTTGTCAAAGTTGGCTTTCCTGAAGTCAAGGACTTCCGTGTTGCTGACTGACTTGCCAGCTTTATAGAGGATGGTGAAGGTGATCAGCTCATGGTTTCTTTCACCCATCTTCCCATCGATTGCTAGGTTGCTGATTAGGTCATCCCCTGTACCCAGTACCAGGTTTCGTAGCGCTTTGCCTCTCGTTGGCCCATAGACTTCTTGAGTCAGGTGGAGGTCATCCACACA
>NW_017729029.1:63503701-63510584 GCF_001723915.1 Gavialis gangeticus | reverse complement strand
CCAGGGGAGAGAGGTGGAGGCCATCTCTTCCCAGCAGCTCACTGCCTCTCTCGCCAAAGAGCAGGCTGTGGTCATGGAAGCCAAAGCCTTCCCGATGACACCAGCGCTGCAGTCTTTGGTTAACTACATAAATCCTCCTCTCTCTCCTCAGCCCATAGCCTGAGACTGGGAGGATCAATGAAAACACCACCTGTGCCCCCAGACCCTTCAGCCCTGCTCCCAAATCCCTGTAGCACCTCATGACCCCACTGGGAGCGCTCTGAATCATGTCATTGGTGCCCACATGAATAAGGAGCATGGGATAGTGGTCTGTGGGCTGGAGGAGCTTTGGGATCTTCTCCGCAATGTCCCGGGTGCTGTCCCCCGGGAAGCAGCAGACTTTCCAGGCTAAGGGGTCGGGTCTGCAGATTGCCCCCTCAGTCCCCCTCAGGATGGAGTTTCCCACAACAAACACCTTATGTTTTGTCTTGGGGAGAGCCAGGACGGTAGCTGCAGTTGAGCCTGTGTTGCCTGTGGGAGCTGGCAACTCAGCAGGCTCTGCTGGAGCAGCAAGAGGTGTGTACTTGTTGCTAAGCTCCGGCGGGGCAGGGACCTTGGTGTGGCAGGCCTTAGGGCCCTTGACCACCTTGGTCCATGCCCCTGACTGGACAGACTGGACAGTGTGGGAGGTCCTGGAGTCCTCCTTTGTCCTGGAGGGAGACGGTAGTCTACCCTCTGGCTCCCAGGGGAGAAGGGCCTGGCAGTAGGAGTCAATCTCCTGCTCACAGTCCCTGATGGCACACAGTCTCTGGACTGTGGCATGGAGCTCCTCCAGCTGGCGTGCCAGAGACCCCAAAAGTAAGCAGACCCCACACGGGGAGGTGGCCATGCTCCCAGGCCCCAGAGCCTAAAAAAGGGACAAGCAGCCCCCACAGCCAAGAGCCAGGGGCTCCGTCTGCATGGAGCCCGGAACCATGGGCTCCATCTGGATGGCCATCTCTGAGGTGCCTGGGGGGGGCCGCAGAGCCCGAGGGGACCCTTGGGGTGCAGCATGCGTCCATCCATGTCATGCCTCTGGTAGGCTGGCTACAGCTGGGACTGTCTACCCTGGGGGGGTCGCAGGCAGGGTCTTGGGCCCTCTCGCGTGCCCTTCTGTGGAAATTCCGTGCTAACTCACGTGCTGGCAGACAAGTGCACCTGTTTGTGCAGCTTGTTCGCACGGCTCCGGTTGCATGGCTCCCTGGGGGGCTGGGTGAAGTAGGGGCCTGGGCGGGGGCTTGACTCGGCCCAGCTCCATGCAGCCATCTCCTCCCACTCAGAGAGGGGTTAACCCCTTCCCACCATGAGCCCTGCTTGCCTCCAGTTGTGCTGGGGGTCGGCAGGGGGCTCCGCAGCTGCTGGTGGGTGTCTGGGGTGTTTGGGGGGCTTCAGGGGAGCAGGTGTGCAGCGGGCTTTCACCTCTCTGGAGCCTAACTGGGGCTTTTTTTGCTGTTGGTGGGCCCTTCTAAATTGTGCTCATGCACAGTGGGCCCGCCGTTGGGGAAAACTGCTCTCGGGCAAGGGGGGGGGCCTGCCCTACTGGAGGGAGACTGGTGAGTACCCCCTCCTACCTTTCTCTCTCCCTGGGGGGCTGGGCCAAGTAGGGGCCTGGGTGGGGGCTTGACCCAGCCAGGCTCCACACAGCTGTCTCCTCTCACTCAGAGAGGGGTTAACCCCTTCCTACCATGAGCCCCGCTTGCCTCTGGCTGTGCTGGGGGTCAGCAGGGGGCTCTGAGGCTGCTGGAGGGTGTCTGGGGTGTCTGGGGGGCTTCAGGGGAGCAGGGGGTGTGGCGGGCTTTCACCCATGTGTCTCTCGCCACTCTGGAACCTAACTAAAGATGGAGTCTTGACATACAAAATGGAAACTTGACATGACTTACGCTAACTTACATATATAGGCCTAAAACAGTAATCACACAATATAAAAGCTGTACAAACTTAATAATTATCACTTATAAAACAGTGGGTATAGATATCAAAATAGCAGGGAACTTATCTGCAAAGAGGGGAGAAAAAAATAAAACTTACTACCTAAAATAAAATGTTAAAGCTTATCCTACATCTTCTCTTACTTATACTTATCTATAGGGAATAGAGAGGGAGGAAAAAGTCAGAAATGGTTGGGGAAGGGGAGGGTATGCATTTTAAAATAAATTTAAAAAAGAAAAACTGCGGGTTTTGGTACATATACAAGTACTAAATGACTGTTCAGTAACCAGAGTTACTGTGCAGTAGTATCTCTGAACAGCTTTCTGGTGATGCTGATTGCTCAGTAGCTCGTTACTAGCACAGTAGCAGCACATCATACTTTGTGCCACCCCACACTACTGCGCAATAGTAATGAACTGCTGATTACTACTGCACAGTCAACATCTCACATAGATGCAGCCAGTGTTATGTAAACACACAATCAAGAAAATGCCCACTGTCTATGGCATGGATGGGAGAAAACTATTGAATAAGATCATATTGTTGGTACAGCTATAGTATATATTATTAAGTCTTTCATTAAAAAAATGCTTTGATAAATTACCCAACAAAATTATACTAATATTAGTAACAATGCTTTTAATATATGTAGAGAACGGTTAGCTTTAGTTGACAAATTAATGTTATGCTCCTTTCTGACTAGTTAATTATACTGCAAAACTACTACCATTGCCTTAAATGCATATGCTGCTCATTTAATGTATTGACTTGGTTATAAGACAATGTTTTTCTCCAATTGGCAAAAGGCAAAAAGCCCCTCGTTTTATAACTGGATACAATGAAATCTCCCTAAATACATTGTCTATCATTAAACTGTTGCCAAAAGCAAGATGTACTCAGTAATGGAAACCAACTATAAAGTTAATTGAATGCAGCCAACACTGAACAATAAACCACCTGACCCACGCATAGGAAAAACATGCTGATGAAAACCTACCAGAAAAACAGTTTAGCATAGCCCACCTGAATAAGACATATGTTGGCTACAAATGACCAACCCAGGATCCTTAAAATTCTAGTTTATTAGATGGACTGAAATATTGCAATGAAATCAAATCATAAACCTTGGGGATGATCCTCTCAAGCACACACTCATGCATGTGTATGCACACATACACACACACACACAGAGAGAGAGAGAGAGAGAGAGAGAGAGAGAGAGAGAGAGAGAGAGAGAGAGAGAGAGAGAGAGAGAGAGAGAGAGAGAGAGAGAGAGAGAGAGAGAGAGAGAGAGAGAGAGAGAGAGAGAGAGAGAGAGAGAGAGAGAGAGAGAGAGAGTAGCTAGCTATGAATATTTATGAAGCACCAGAGTTGAGTATACCTATCTGAAAAGAGTTGGAGTCTGCTGTCAATGGCCGGTCAAGGCTTCTTCCAAGGTGGTGTTGTCTTCCAAAAGGGGGTCACTGGCTGGTTCTTCTGGCTGGACAGGTCAGGTGCTGGTCAAGTTGGAAATCAAGAGGGTACCATTAAGGATCACTCTTCACTGCCTTTTATCTATCCTTGGCAGACTTTGGTGACTCCTCAGTTTTGGGGCTTGCCCAATCCAGGGGTCATTGACCCTTGTGGAATGTCCCCTTTGGTAGCTACTGGATGGCAGCTGTCAGCCCCAGGGGTCACATCCAGGGATATGTGCTGTTTCAGGAGTCCATTGATGAATTTTAAATAATTTACTGTTGTTGTGAATATGGCTCTGGGAGCTGTTGATCTGGTGATATTCAGCCCCAAAAGTTGATCTCTGACTCTGATTAATTCAAACCGAGGCTTCTGTCCCTTTAACAATGAAGGTTCAGGGAGTTCCCAGCTGATGCATTGGTTCCTATTGATTTCTTCCTCTTGTTGATCTGCGGTTTTGTAGGTGTCAATTGCCAGTCATTAACTTGTTATTGTAGCTAGCTACCATGTTACACATTCAATTACCAATCCTCTCACCCATTCAGGAGCCTGTCTGATGCAGGGAGAAAGCAGTTCGATTCCCACCCATGCTAGCATTGTTACAGGGTATAACTTACTTTTAAAAATAGAATGCATTCAGTTACAGGGTAGAGTATAAAATATAAAATACAAGAATATAAAATATAAGAGGTAGAAATGCCATGGCACATGTATAGATAAAAATATCAAAATACAATAGAAGGAAATACAAAATGCACACATACAAAATGTAAAATACCATATTACACCTATAAGAGCATCTATGTAATTTCATAAAACACAATTCCTCACACCAAAGAGAAAAATACCCAAATAATTCTATATCTTGCAGTAAGAAAGGGAAAGAAGAAAGGAAGAAAAGATAGAAGAGAAGGGACATATCCAAAGAGGAAAAAGCAACGCAGGGAAGAAGCCTTTGCTATCTATGTCCAGAAGGGAATATAAGATGGAAGGGGGTGGGGGGCTCCTTGCTACACTGAGGAGCAGGCAAAAAAAATGACTTCCTTCTACACCTATAGTATTACCCATTAAGCACAGTCCCCCTCACTGAGAACTCTTTTTCAAGTCATGGTGAGCCATGACATTTCATACAGTTCACCCAGAATCCCTCTGTCACTTCCTCTCTCAGCTTTCCACATATGATTAGTGTGCCCCTGGCCTCCATGGGTGCATCCACACATGTAAGCACGTGCACTTGCAGCAACTCAAACAGAAGTGGTGCAAATTTGAATGGGGGCTTTTTGCCTCAGCACACGTGCTTGGACATGCACTTTGTTATGGAGCAAATTGTGCCACTTGGGGCAAAATAGCCCTGCCTGGCTCTTCCTGGATCTGCAGCCAAGGGGAGCTAGAGCCCAGGGCCAGCACCTATGCTTTCCCCAGCAGTATAAAAAGCTTCCCTGATAAGTATCTCAGGGCTACTAGCTCTCAGGAGCTTCTGGGGCCCAGCCAATTGGTACCTGGGGACACTACCCCTTGTGCCAGCTGGACCACTGAAGCAGCCCTGAGAGTTCCCTGTACCCTCTACCCACTGCAGCAGTCTGGCAGTGGGGAGTGCTGCCTGGCTGTGACCTGCTGCGCATCTCCCAGACCCAGATGGGGGCTGCACAGCCAGTAGAGGCATCTGCCTCTCTGGGCCAGCTGCCAGTGGGCTGTGGTTGCAGGGTTGGCTTCTGTGTGGCACTACTGCCATGTGTGCCCCCTGCTTGGCCATCTGGGCAGCTATCACCCAGAAGATGTTCCGGGAGCAGTGGCCTGCTTTGAACTGTCACAGCATGTCCTCCTCACCCCATTTGGCCAGGAGGTCAGCCACAGCCAGCTGGATCCAAGGTTCCAGCTCTGAGCAAGCAGGGCCCTGCCACTGGCCTCCCTAGCAGGAATTCTGGTGTTCCCTATTGGAAAACTGAAAATTCCCTGATAAAAAAAATCCCAAAGTCCCTCTATAAAATACCCCAAAATCCATGTTCCTCCACAAGTAAAACCAAAGACCACTATAAAGAGAGAGAGAGAGAATGAGACAGAGACAGTGATCAGTTGGATAATGCTTTATTGATATATCTACAGTGTTAAAGCAAATCTCTTATCATAATAATAAAGTGAACTCTAAATACATGTTTCATGAATTAATGAATACATGAATATATATATTTGCTGCCCTTCCACAGGGGCTATGGCCCATACACAGGGACTACAGCTCTCTAACAGGGGTTTCAGTCCCCACACAGGGGCTAAGGCTTCCCAACAGGGGATCTGGCCACCACACAAGGTTCTATGGCTCCCCAACAGGGGTTATGCCCCCCAAACAGGGCATTCAGCCCCAACACAAGGGTTACAGCCCCCCAACAGGGGTCAAATGGCCCTGCAGGGGCTCCCCTGCACAAGGTCCATATGCCCTACCCCAGTCCCCCAATTGCTGCCCCACCTAGCCCCATGCCCCACCAGTTGCTGAAGCCTGCCTGATTGCTGCCCCACTCAGTACCACCCCTGCTCCCCAGACCCCCCTAATGGTTGTCCCACCCACTCCCACCCCCCACTTGCAGCCTCAGATCCCTATGGCTGCCTCCACAACCCCAGGCACATTCACTTTAAAGAAGAAGAAAAGAAAAATAAAGGGAAAAAAACAGAAATAAAATCCTCTACTTATTCTAGAAGCAGGGGGGGGGGGGCTCTGGAGCTTCCTGACAGAAGCCCCGCCGGGCAGCACAGGGCAGCAGGGAGCAGGAGGGCCTGGGCTGGGGCCGCTGGGGTTGTCCCTCTGCCCCACACTGTGTGGGCAGGGCCCCAGGCAGCCAGATGGCAGGTGGACTGCTGGAAAATGCTGGGGGTTGTATTTTTTTAAAAACTATCAGGTGTGGGGGGCAGGGATCAGGGCATCTTGGGGGGATGGGGGAGATGGGGCTGTGCAGGGCAGGGAAGGGTTTTTGGTGGGGGTGGGGCCAGGTAGAGAAGTGATTGGGGGGTTCTGAGGGCCAAGCAGGGGATGGGGCCGGGCAGAGCAGGGCTGGGAGGGCTGGAGGAGTGGGTGGGGCCACTGGGGGTCCCCCCATTGTCCCCTACCCCCTCCTCCAGCCCTGCTGACCCTCTTACTTACAGGCACTGGAGTCCTGGTGCTGAACATGCGGTCCTGCACCCCAAGCTGCTGACAGGCAAAATTCGTCAAGTAGGTGGGTGACATTGTGCGTGTGTTAAGGTGCGCCCTTCCTGGCACTGGGGCCTCTGCACACTGTGTGCCCAATGAGGTCTCTTCCTCCCCTTCAGCCTCACACCTGGTCCTCCACTTTACGTGACAACAGGTAAAATAACTTAGCTGGCTGAACACCAGTAGCATCAGCAGCAGCATCAAAGATACCCAGACGGAACAGAGCCTTTCTTTTTATAAAGGAATTGACAGCAAGAAGTAAAGATGTTGTGCTGTGCTGTGCTGTGCTGTGCTGTGCTGTGTTGT
>NW_017729029.1:63503039-63503483 GCF_001723915.1 Gavialis gangeticus | reverse complement strand
GGAAAGGGGGATGTAGCAGCACAGGTAAAAGTGCAGAGGTGCCCAGGGTGTCAGATGTTTAGACGGTCGCAGTGTGCCAGAATTCCATTGTGTATATTGAGTCCATGAGTTTGTGCACCTACTACCTAGGAGGCTGATGAAGTGCAGTTCATAGGCCCAGCTCTGAAAAGTGGTTTGTACATTCAAACAAGCACCTAACCTCATCACCAGAACTGAAGCCATCTTCCTACAGCTCAAAACACAAAACCTGCCAACTATCTCTGGTACCCCCACAAACTGCACAGCAGAATCTATCAAAGACAACAAAACCCAACTACTTGTGGGAGCACATTCCTCATGAAAAAACCAAGTCTCTCAGGCCTGATCCTGAGAGGGAGCAAGTTACAATGCAAACCACTTTTCAGAGCTGGGTCTATGAACTGCACTTCATCAGCCTCCTAGGTG
>NW_017729029.1:63499373-63502830 GCF_001723915.1 Gavialis gangeticus | reverse complement strand
AAGCTGAGCTCACTGGGAGCCTCACAACTGCACTGCAACAAGCAAGCATCAGGCCCACCAAAGAAGTGACAGGTCTGGGCATTCCCCATCCAGGATTTTGTGCATGCGTGCATTAGCTGGAGGTTATAGTGCCTCCTACATGCCTTTCACCATTGGGGATCATTGGTCCTAGCATTTACGGCGCTGCTGCACTGACAGCAGTCCCATCCGGCCTCCCTACCCTGGCAGTTTTAGTGGTCATGCTCAGGTTCTTCCCCTGCTGGCTGGTAATACCGTCAGTGCCCCATCCAGCTGACAGCGGGGCATTACTCAGTTTTTAAAACACTCAGAAAAGGAAATTGATGCAGACAGAGTGAGGAGGGTGGCACTCAGTCTGTCTGCAGGCAGAGCTTGGGGTTCCCCAGCAGTGGGAGGTCCACCAATGTAGGAGCCAAGCAGGTGCTGTGTGGTGTCACAGCATCCCCAGCAATGCTGAATACCCTCTTGCTTGGAGCACTGGTCAGTGGACAGTACAGGTGTTGCTGGGCAACTGTGGCCAGATACTATCACATCTGGCTGTGGTTTGCCCGGTAGGCCAAGGGGTTGCAGTCCTGTGGCTCCACATCCTCAGCAAGATAGGTAGCCACCGAAGCCTCAGCACTACCTGCCCAAGGCTGGGGTATGGTGCATTTGGACCCCATCATTGAAGCCATGCCCATGGCCCACATTGGCAGTGGCTGGTGTGGAGGAGACTGGCTTGTGCTGGCACTGGTGCTGGTGCCGGTGCTGGGAGTGCTGGCATGGAAAAGTGGATCCCCCTCTTCCACATCCCCTCACCTCTGCACTTTGGCCTCCCTGACTTTGTTCACCAGCACCTGTGTCCAGTGATCAAGGGTTTTGGGGCTGCCAGTGCACATGCTCCCCTTCACCTTCGGGTCGCACATGCCCGCCATCATGTGGGATCCAGCTGTCTCCTGATGCACTCCTTCAGCCGCCTCACCAGTGCCTGCACGTCTGGTGACAGTGGCCTGCCCCAGCCAGGAACATTGATCCCATAGAACTTCTCCATTTTGTTGCCCAGTTCCCTCACTAAGGGGAGGCTGAGGAGGGCATTGCCAGTGCAAAGGGTCTTGGTGGCCTCAAGGAAGGGCTTGAGGACCACCAAGATCTGGGAGATGGTACCCCACTCAGCTCTGTTCAGCAGGCCACTGATCCCAATCTCCCCAAGCAAGGCCATCTCATGGATGGCCTTCTGTTGTGCCACCAACCTTTGGAGCATAAGGTGTGAAGTTTCACTGAGTCTCCACATCCTGTATGATTCTGTGCAGTGAGATGCTCAGATTTACCTGTTTCTCCCACAGCATCTTGCCCCACTTGATGCTGTGGTGGAAGTAGCCCACCACCTTCCTGCATTTTGAAATCAGCTGGCTTGTAGCAGTACTGGTGGTGGCACTGTCACCGGCAGCCCTGTCCCCCTTCAAGGCATCCCTCACTATTAGGTGCAGCCTGTGTACCACACAGCGGATGCTAACAAAGTTGGCATCATGGACAGCCTTCACTATATTGGCCCCATTGTCTGTGACCATGAACCCAGGGGTGAGCTGGGCCTGCCCAACAAGCCACCCCTGTACCATGGAGTTCATGGCCCCCATTATCTCCCTTGCTGTGTTGGACTCATCTAGCACCTCGGCTTGCAGTAGAGCCCACTGACGGCCTGACTGATTGCACCAGTGCCCTGTGGGGGAGAGGTAGGCATGATAGCCACCCCGGCTGCTCCAGACATTGGAGGTGAAGTGCAAGGCTACCTGCGGCCCTGCCTTGCACAGTTCCCCCCTCAAGTACTCCCTGCATGCCTCATACAGGGAGGGCACCACCACCCTGCTAAAGGTGGTGCATGTGGGCACTTTGTAAAAAGGGGCTAGAAGTGCTATGAACCTCCTGAACCACTCAACTAGGGAGAAGGGATGTTTATCCAGAGCAAGCATCTCCCCAGTGCTCTGGGTGATGTCACTCACCTTGGGAATGCATCCCCCTTTCTGTTCACCTTTCCCTCACTGGTCCAGGGTGGCCTGCCTCTGCTTTGGGGGGAAGGGGGCTTGGAGCTAGTGGAGGACTTCCCTTTTGGTGCACTTGCACTAGTGCGAGGCTGAGCAGGAAGAAGGGCTAGGTGGTGCTGCCTCCTCAGATGCAGCAGCATGGCTGTGATGGAGACGTGTCTCGTCCTTGCCACAGCTCATGTGCCTTTGGAAGTGCTGGCAATGACAAACCTGGGATCATCTGCCACCTCAAAATGCTCCCACACTACACTACTCCCCCACTTCTGAGGGGAGTTGAGGATCCTGCTTTTTCCCACTCCTCAGCAGGCTGAGGCTCAACAGCAGGAGGAGCTGCTTCAGCTGAGCCACGTGCCTCCACAGCCTCAGCCTTCTCTGAGGTGCTGCTTTCTGGAGGGGACCTGGGTCTAAGGGAAATGTGAGGGGTGTGGAGCACAAACTCTGATTCCCCCTCAGTCCCCAGAATTGCTTGAGCAAGCGCGCTCAGCATCCCTGGTTCTATCTCCAGCTCCTCCTCTGGCAGTGGGAGGCTCACACTGAGAGCTAAATTGGGGTGGCAGAAACAGTGATTCCACTGATGGTGCCCACTTCTGGACTGAGCAGAGTTGGTGCAGGTGCAGGGACATCAGGTGCAGACACTGCTCTCATCTCCTGGCTTCCACTGGCAGCACTGATGTCATGGCTGCTTGGGAATAGAATGCAGCTTTGTTTTGGAGGGTGGGGGGGACTTGTAGCTCTAGCTCTCCCCCTACCCCCTCTCCCTCCCTTGCCAGAAGACCTGGCACCTACCTTTCCAGTATACTTCACATTGATATTTCCTGTGCTGCAAAAGGTCTCTGTGTGTGTATGAATCCTTTTGTATACTGTGTTTTATTCCCTCTGTTGTGTGCATGCACTGGCCTTTTCTTTGATTGTTTGCTTCCATGTTAGGAGTTATGTAAAAATTGTGTGCTGTCTGTCTGTCTTCTTCTGCTAGGAATATCTGATTTTTCTCTATATTGTCTCCTTCTGTGTCTATGTATCTGTGTGCCTCTGTGTGTGCGTGCGTGCAAGCAATCTGTGCCTTTACAGTGATGGAACACAGCTTTCTTTTTTCAAAGTTTCCACACAAAAAAAGAGCAAATATAAATTTAAAGAAACGAATTGAATGGTAGTACTAATAGTAACTGAATAGAATAGCTAAGCTAATATAAGCTAAATCCTACCCACCCCTTTGTAACAAGAAAAAGGAGCAGGCAAGTTCAACTAGTACTGAACCAGCAAGCTGCAATGCCTCAGTCTGAGTGTTCCTGTCTTATAAAGTTCCTGACAGGGAACAACCTGGAAAAGGCACAGCATGCCTCCAAACAGAGGCTTTTATGCTGTTTCTAGTCCCACCCCACAGATGCTGTACTTGGAAAGGCAGCCAGGGAGAAATCCTTCTC
>NW_017729029.1:63498879-63499268 GCF_001723915.1 Gavialis gangeticus | reverse complement strand
CAGCTCCCCTTCCCCACCCCCACTCCCCCTCCCTCTTCTAACTTTAAGTCAATCTGTCCAAAGCATCCAAAGCATCCAAAGAACATCCAAAGCACTTCGGATGCTCTGAACTACTTTGGATAGCTTGCCTGAGCCCGCACTTCGATCTGGGCATGCCACTTCAGACGTCGAATCATCCAAAGCGGCATCAGATCCAAAGTATGATCCAAAGACTCACACAGCCCTACTTTTTATACTGGTGGGGACAGCACAGGTGCTGGCCCCAAGCTCTAGCTCCCCCTGGCTGCAGATCCAGGAGAAGCCAGGCAGGCTTATTTTGCCTCAAGTGTCACAATTTGCCCCACACCAAAGTGCATGCCTGGGCATGTGTACTGACGCAAAAAGCCCTG
>NW_017729029.1:63491210-63493879 GCF_001723915.1 Gavialis gangeticus | reverse complement strand
GGAGAAGCCAGGCAGGGTTTTTTTGCCCCAAGTGGCACAATTTGCTCCAAAACAAAGTGCGTGTCTGAGCATGTGCACTGAGGCAAAAAGCCTCAGCTCAAATTTGCACCACTTCTATTTGAGCTGCAGCAAGCACATGTGCTTGCACGTGTAGATGCACCCAACTGAGCAGCGCTGAGTTATGGGGTCACCATGGCTTGAAATGCTGTTGACTGTGCCCAGCGAACTATGTGGCAAATCATGAGCCTTTGGATCAATATCATGTATAGTTTGCACTACATATATGTTGGTGCCAAAGTGCTAACCAAAAGTGTGTGTTTTGAAGTACCTGTGCTAAAAAGTACTGCAGTTTCTAAAAAGCTAATATGCCTCAATTCTGCATGAACTTAGTATATGGGTACAATATGCAAATTGCTACAGCCATGTTTAATTTCAAGGTTATTATTTTAAAATTTGCTCTTCAGTTCTATGCCTCCAGATGTATTTCCCCTGATGCAGCAGTGGGTAGGGAATAAATTTAAGGCAAACCTCCAATAATTATATACTATACCTGGAAAATTATAACAATTTTTCCATATATTGAATCTATTGGTGGGATCATCTTAGTTAGGGGCATCTTTTATTTTAGTAAATATGGTACATTAGATTATCAAAATCTGTATTTTTCTAAGCTTCCATTCCTTTTTAGGAATAGGGAATTCTAACCACATTTTATATTGGGATTTAGAGTCTCTACCATGTCATCTATTCACGAACTGAAAGTAAAAGTTTGATATAAGGGAGCAGTAATGCATACTTGGAAATTAAGATTTATTCTAGAAATTAAATTTGTGTCTTTGGAGGGGAGAAAACCCCATATTTCTAATATGACAGAAAGAACAAAGAATGTCTGCACATTACTATGTACTGCTCCCATGTAGCGGGGCTTGGTAATTCCAGAGGTTAAACTCACTTTGCCCTTTGTCTACACAATTCCTACAGGACATTGTGGAGTTAGCAGGCTGGCTCTACTTCTATGTCCCTGTGTCCGGTTCCATGGCTTAGTGTTATGCCATTTCCTTCCACGATTCCCCAATTTCTAGAAAAACAAAAAATTTCTCTCACATTATCACCATACTGCCTCAACACACTAACTTTTATTTCCACAACATTGCTTGTATCCCCACTTTGGAGATTGGGGTTGTTAGGTAAGAGAAGGGCAACCAAAATTCAAGGATTTGGAATCACACAGGAAGTATGTGGCAGAGCAGAAACTTGAACTATCTCCAACTGCTAGGTCAGTATCTAACAACATGATCATCTTTTCTGTCCTTGGTACATTGACCTCACAAAATATCACAATGTAGCTATTGTGAGAAATACTGATTTCCCCTAGTGTGAATCACTGCATGTACTTGTATCATAAAGAATTTCAGTTGAAGGTACTGGGTTAATTTTTCTGATACTCTACCCTTTCAAATTACCCAGTATTCATAAGTGAACTTTGCAACGTAGAGTTATGAACTTATGTAGCCATTTGAAGTTTAGCTGTGAATATTTCTTTTAGGTAAGGGTATAATAAGCAAGATGAAAATATATTCTGAAATCCTAATTAATCTTTTAAAGAAAGGAAGCTTTCACAGAAATGTGATTGTATACTGAGAAGGATCTAATATATCTCTTTCAGGTCACCTTTGTAAGGAAAAAATAGCACTTAAATGAAATATAATATTCAGTAATTAGTAATTATGGAAACATTTTCCTAGATTATTTCCTGAAAAATTAGGGCTATTAAATACTGAAAATGCTTCTTGGATAAGATTAAACCTTCTAAAGATAACCTTATTGCTGCTCCCTTGCCTTCTGTAGAATTATGCAGTGTAAAACTGAAGTAGCATAGCAATGAATCAGAACCAATATATTTTTAGGCCTAATTCTTCAAACCCTTGCACACTGTGTGTGTGTGTGTGTGTGTGTGTGTGTGTGTGTGTGTGTGTGTGTGTGTGTGTACACATATATAAAGACTTTCAGTTGAAGATACTGGGTATACACACACAGAGAAATTAGAAGGGTTGGTTTCCCTGCCCCTTCCCTGTCCTTCTGCTTTCCAGACACACACACATATAATCCATGTTTTTAATCCTCAAATTGGTAGACATTTATTAGATGACAACATCCACTCCTGAAAAGCTAACTCAGGAAATAGTCCTAAAATTGGCTTTAGCTAATTTTTCATGTCTTGACATTCTAGCTTATATAGAATGCCATCTGCCCTATGCAGGATTGTACTGTGTAAATATAAACATGATGCCTAATAGATTAAAATTGTATTGAGTGGCAGTTGCCTGTCTGAATGATTAGATAACTCTGAGTTATGTAAAGTGAAGTAAATAGTTCATCCTCTATAATTTGCTTCATTTATGTCTTTGTCATTCTGTCTGTCACGCTCAAAAAACCATATCTGCGCTCATGTTTCTGGACTTTTAGTGATTGATTTCAATTAGTTATGCTGTGCTCTTGGTATCCACGCAAAAATTGTCCCTTACCACCTTTATTTTAACTTTAATCCATAACATCTATACCAAGGTGAAGCAGAGAATAGATGGCAATTGAATGCAGAAAGAATGGGAAGAGTAAGACAAAAAGAAACAAATGAGCAAGGAGGACATCATAGAAGAAATGCAATGGAA
>NW_017729029.1:63452855-63456874 GCF_001723915.1 Gavialis gangeticus | reverse complement strand
AAGGTCCCTTCTGACCCTACTTCTATGATTCTATGATCTTTATGTACAACTGTAGCAGAGCCCAAGAGCAATTTTGAATCAACAGAAATAACAAAGGGAGACTGTTGCACACAATTTGTGTGAGCTTCAATCTACTGTTTCCTTTCTGCAATAACTATGCAGATTATCAGAAAAAAGCGTTTCTGAAAAGTAGACAGATATGTTATATTAGCTAGATATTAGCATAGAAATATGCTATAGGTGTCCTTGCCCATTTGAAATACAGACTGAACACAATATTTCATTTGAGGGAGAGGATAATGAATCAATGGGCAAGATAATCATACAGTTGAACAGTGGTGATGCAGAGGGGTGCACCACCTGACAGGCAGCGTTTTCTGCTTAGGCAATGGGCAGTGGGGGCAGGCGAGAGTGCTGGTGCCCCCCCCCAAGACCACGAGCTGGAGAGTGGGGGCACCAGAAAAAGTGCCGCTGGAACTTCTGGGTGTGCCCTTGGCCCTTCCCATCCCCCTGCCAATCAGTGTGATTGGCCACAGGGGAGTCCTCCCCGGTTGCTGACTGGCCGCTGGGGGGACAAGTGCCCCCCGTGACTTAGGAGGCACCAGTCACGCATGCAATTGAATGCTTTCCTGACTTTTCATCTATTCATCTCCTTTTTATTTGTAGAATTTCAAGATATTCGTGTCTTCAAACAGAAGGACCACCACTCTTGATATGCACGCAATTAATGCCTTTTCAGGCAATGAAACAACTGGCTTCTGCACAAAATGAAAACTGGGCTTTACAGAATAAGTTTCTTTCCTTTATCCATTGTTGTAGCCCTTAACTCCTTTGTATCACTCTTAAAAGGCACCAAGTTTTACATAAATGGTATTGTGAGGAATGGTATTGTGATACCAGACCAACAAGGTTCTTTGGGTAACTGATATTTTTTATTAGACCAACTAAATAGTTGTAAAAATTATTCATTAAGCTTTTGGGTGCAACCAACCTTCTTCATATGTGAATACTTGTCTATGTCTATCCCAACCACGAAGTTGGTCCAATGAAAGATTTCACCCACAGGAATTCTTGCCCTTCATATATTTCCCAGACTATCACAGTAACAACTTAACTTCAGGGATACTGTTATGCCACCGTTGTACTAGGAAGAATTATATGAACCATTAGAAGGTATAACATAAAATTACTAAACCTTTAATTTAATTTCTGTATACTGTTTATTTTATTATTGATTTAACTGTATCATTTTCAAGTTCATTAAGCAATAAGTTGCACCATATTGGACCAGTCTAACTTACAATAAATAATAAAAATAATTTGCTCTAAAAATCATTGTTCTCTTAGATATTTCAACAACCAGTGCTCATGTTTTTAACAATATTTTCTCTTCAGACTCCTCATTCTCTTTCATTGTCATGAGGATTTCTGTAAACATCTGTTCTTTAAAGCTTTTTCAAAACAACAAAATATTACAAAAAAGTGCCATTTAAGTCATAAAAAAGGAAATGTTGTCATCTTGGGTTTGTTTCAAGTCTGGAGACCCTTTCAAAATCCCATTGCTGTTACACAAAGACTCCATACAGTATGTTATATAAGGGTAAGTGAGTTTATCAAGAAGCTGTGGCCCAAGATATTCACTGGTGGGTTCTGTTACAGTTGCTGCCAATTAAAGTTATTTTATTCTTTTTTATCCTTTGGAAAAAATGAAAACAAATGGTATTATAATTTTCCCTCACATAATCCCATTGAAGATACTGAAAACAGGCAATGTGGAAAAGAATATTCCCTTGAAAATTATTATACAAATGCTACAATAAAACCTTTCCTCATACTTTCATTTTGACAACAAATTAACATTCCATTCTTGAGGAGACTATGAAGCCTAAATAGAAATGTATTAGCAAAACTGGATTTAGTAGTTACTTAAGTATTTTTGGATAAACATGGGCTCAGGTTTTCATTTTGATTTTTCTAGTCTACAGAAAAATAGATCTGTTAATCTGAATCCATGCTATTTTAACAAGTGTCCAAAGACCACAATAAAAACCATCATAAATACATCAGTCTCTGTATGTCTATATATACAGACATAATTTTCAGGACCATACTTATTTATCTGTGTTTCAAATAAAACTAATAATAAAATGTGTGATACCAGGCCAAAATGAGATGTTGTAACATTAAACAAATGTACTATACAAAGTAAACTCCTAATCTAAAAAGGCATTTTGCAACAATGAGGGAGAAATTTGGCAAATTAATGGTAGTATAGGATGGTCCTGCTTCTTTGTATTTATATGAAGTATTTTAGAGAAAGGATAGCTCAGGAACTGTTGAAAAGGTTTCACATTCAAACTTGTATGATTCCAGAACCCCCTCTACACATTATTTTGCTTATGACTGAATACCTATAAAGCTTTCTAAACATTTGAAAATAATCATTTCAACCACTGTTTCAGCAGGTTGGAGATTTATATTAGTCACGTGTTCAAATTAAGGATGTACATATTGCTTTTAAAATATTAATTTAACCTCCTCTAATTATAGCAGTTGAATGGTTAACTTAACACAGCAGGTCAGACACAGCGGCTACCACTCCCAGAGCCCTTTGACAGGGAAGGGGTGGGGGGGAGGAAGTGGCAGGCCCAGCCAGACAACACAACCCACATGAAGCCTCCTGCTGGGAGGGAATACTTGTGAATGAGTAACTAATAGCTTAATTGTTGAGTCATAAGGCCACCTGCTGTCTTCCACTTAGGAAGAGTGTTGGAGGAGCTTTCTGCTGAGATGGCTTCAAAGATATGGGAAATACTCAACATCCTTCAGAGTGTCCCTGTAAATCTGAATAGCAGGAGCTGGGGAAAGGTCATTAAGAGCTTGTTGATGAAGGACCTTAGTTTTCTAAATGTTAGGCATCAGTTCCATTTTCTGATATGCCTCGGTAAAGATGTTGACAATTACCTGAAGATCTGTTTTTGACTGAGCACAGGCTATAGTATCATCAGCGTACTAATGACTGAAGTTGGGGTGATTTTGGTTTTGGTGTAGCATCAGCTGAGATTAAACAGTTTACCACCCATTTGGTAGTTTGGCTCCATTATGACTGGAAGTTTTTTTGGTGGTCAAATATAATATAATGGTAAGGAAATTGAGTAGAATGCTGGAGCTAAAAGACAGCCATGCTTAGCTCCAGTCTTAATGTCAAAGGAATCTGTGTTAGATCTGTTACTGAGAGCAACTGCTCACATATCATCATGGAACAAGTGAAGAAAGTTGAAGAATTTTGGTGGGCATCCATACCAGCATTTCTCTGTTGACAGTTGACAGCTTTCAGGAGGTCAAAGAAGGCCATATAAATAGGTTTATGCTGTTCCTGGCATTTTTCATGCAGCTGGAAAACTGTGAAGATCATGTCAGTTATGATTTAAGGCATCAAGATACAGAGAGTTATGATGCCTAATAACTGACAGGAAACTCCTAGGAAAATGAATAACTCAGGCAAAACTCATGGTAATTATTTTACAGCAAATTCTGTGCCTTTCTCCCTAGTATAAAAAGACTATGTTTCCTGTAATGTTTTATATCAATCTAGTCATAATACAATGTATCTAAACGCATAGATCAGTGATTTTCAACCTTTTTTTAGACTCAAGGCACCCCTAAGAAAATGCCAGCTCTTAGTTCTTACTTATCTTTTGACCATGGAAAAATAATAGAGCAATTCTTTTGTTGCAAAGATCTCAGAAATATCTCAACAGGTCAGGATTATTTTAATATTATGGAATCTTACATGAAATCTCTGGGTTTCTCAAGGCACTCCATGCTGTGGCACCCTGATTGAGAACCACCAGCATAGACAAATGAACATATTACTATGAAGATGATGAGGAAGGGGCTTTGCTGTATGTCACCTTATCCTTTGACTCACTATTTGCTTATGTGCACTCCCTTATATTATCGTAAATGAAAATTAAAGCGTAGAGTCTTAGGCCTCAAAGACAGAGGACTAAGATGCC
>NW_017729029.1:63446830-63447855 GCF_001723915.1 Gavialis gangeticus | reverse complement strand
TGCTTATGTGCACTCCCTTATATTATCGTAAATGAAAATTAAAGCGTAGAGTCTTAGGCCTCAAAGACAGAGGACTAAGATGCCAGAGATTAGCTGCTAAAGTGTTATGTTTTCATTTACCACACAATTTTTTTCAATGCTTTTATCAATGACTTTGAAATGGGGTGTTGGGGGGAGGCAGGGGGTATACAGTAGGGCTGTGGAATGCTTTGGGTGCTGATTCAATTCAGAGGAGATTCAGCCCAATTCAGCAGCCGAATCTCCAAATCCAAATTGAATCGGGAGACCAATAAAAAGATCTGAATTGATTTAAAACTCTCTGAATTGATTCAGAAAAGATTTGGAGATTTTCAGAGATTCAGGCAGTCCCTATTCACCACTATAGGAAGCTGAACCCAGACTTCATGCTGGTAAGTAGGGGGTGGGGACCTGGAGTAGGGGGGAGGCAACAATGGGGGAACCCTCACCAGGACCCATCCCCTGCCTGCTCCCCCAGTCCCCCTGAATGCCCCTGATCCCCGTCTACTCTCCCAGGCCCGTCAATGGCTGCCCCACCCAGCTCCAGCACCCGGCTCTTTAAAAAAAAAAAGCCCTCACTCACTGGCTGCTGCAGCAGCTGTCAGGGATTCGGTGTGCTTTTGGCAGAGCACCCCATACATTGGGGGGCATTGGGGGGCAGCAGCTGGTGAAGGCAGGGCTTTTAAACTTTTTTTAAAGAACCAGGAGCTGGGGCTGGGCAGGCAGGCATTGTGGGGCTGGGAGAATGGGCAGGGGATAGGGGCTCAAGGCAGAGCCCTGCATGCAGTATGGAGCAGTTGGGGGCAGCGGAAATTGCCCCCCACACCTGGCAGCAGCCAGTGAGTGTGGGGCTTTTTTTGTTTATTTTTAAGAGCTGGGATGCTGGGGCCAGGCAAGGCAGCCATTGATGGAGCTGGGAGAGCGGGTTGGGGATGGGGTCTGTTAGATTTGGAGATTTGGCCGATTTGGCCAAATCAATTTGGGACAGTGATTTGAATCACTGAATC
>NW_017729029.1:63438141-63446009 GCF_001723915.1 Gavialis gangeticus | reverse complement strand
GGTCAACACTTGAATGCATTCACAGCACAGCCCCAGGAACGACATTACTTTCCTAAATTCATTGATCATGAGTTTCAAGAGGGAGAGCAAGTTTCAGATGTTCCAGCTTCTCTCTCCCTCTCTCTTTCTCTCTCTGAGTTTTCATCTTGGCTACTGTCCCTCCTCCTGGGCAGTCCTTAACTTATATAGAATTTATGACCTTATTTACCTCATCCAATGGAGACCAGCACCTGTTGGATGCCAGCCAATCAATTTGAAATGTATCACTGGTTGCCAGATGGACTGGTAGGGTCTCTAACCCTCTCCCAGTCAGTTGGCATTGCTTAGAACAATATGGAGTGTAAGCCCCTCACCCAGGTATGTGATGCCAGTCACATAGGCAGAGGGAGCAGGTTTCCCCCTCCCTCAGGAATGTATCCAACTCAGGTTACCTAAAGAGATGGGATGTCTGCCCTCTGCAGGGCCCATGTTAACCAAATTGTCACAGAGCAGAGTTTTTGGGGAGAGACAGAGGTGGCATTCTGCCATAGTTACAACTCTGGAAAAAGTCTCTGGAGTCACTGTAAACCTTTCTAAAAAATGTCAGCTCTGTGTGGAGCTGTAACAAAAAAAGACAATAAAATGTTGGGCATCATTAAGAATAGAACTGAAAACAAAATGGAGACCAGCATTATACCATATACAAATCTCTGGTGCACCCACATTTTGAACACTGTGTGCAGTTCTAGTCTCCAATCACAAAAAAGATGTAGCAGAATAAGAAAATGTAGAAAGATAACCAAAATGATCAGGGGCAGAAACTGAAAAGGTTAGGATTCTTCAGTTTGGAAAGGAGAAGGCTGAGGAGGAATATGACACAGGTCTATAAAATCATGAAGTGTGTGAACCAGGTGAATAAGGAACTGTTATTCACGAAGTCCCAGAATTCTAGAACAAGGAGTGCCCACAGAAATTAGTAGGTGAAAGTTGTAACAGTAGTAAGAGAAAGCACTTTTTATACAACACATAGTTAACTTGTGGAATTCATTGCCACAGGAGGTGGCGGAGACAGATAGCAAAGCCATGTTCAAAAAGGTCACCTATAAACTTCCATCCCTGTGCACAGAAAGCATTCTAGAGGGTGGATGGACATAGCCAGAGCAATGTGTGCTGGCTAATCCTGTTCAGTGAATGTCCCTAAGGTGGGGAGGGAGTGGCAGGGGATAGTAGTTAAAGCTTGGAATAACCCAGAAAAGTAGCAATAAACTATGTAACAAAGGCTGAATCAGCAGCTGGCTCCTCCTCCCCTTCAATGTTTACAAACAGAAATACTCTATTTCTACAAAGTATACGTATGTTTTACATAGGCCAAAGGCTTGCAGACTCACTCATTACATGGCTTTTTGAGTGAATTTTAAATTTGTCCCCATGTCAAAGTATCAAATATGAAACTCGGATGACTAAACATAAGCTGCATTAATACAATCATATATTCATTACTTTAAGAATAGATTTTTCTGTTTTATATTTCTGGTCCTAAATACTCCATCATTTCTCCTTCTTTAAAAAATTGTTTTAGAGCCCCACTTCCTCATAGAACACTTGTATAAAACTGTCATGATCAAAACAGAAAGGACATCAGATATCCTTTGGATATCTAACTGATATTCCAGGTCATATGTTCACGTCAGCTTTGATGTGGCAGGCAGAATTTAAACTCCTGCTGATGCTAGCAGTAAGTCACTGCAGTTGTCTTCTTTTAGATGCTTAGCAACCATGGAACATAGGCTCATAAATGTGCCTCCCACAGCTATTTTATCAAAGTACATAGTTAGATGCAGTATGTACTCTTATAGATCAGCCTCCAGTTGTCTGCTAAGGGAAGACAAGATAGTTGTCTAGAACAGATACGTACAATACGGTACATGAGACACTGTGATGTGCCATAGCCTATTCTACTGCACATCAGTGTGCCATGGCAAAAAAAACATGCTTATGCACAGTAGAATTAGTCTACTGCACATTAAGCATCATGAAAAAATGCTCAGCTTTGCTACTGTGCATTAGTGTGGGCTAATGAACCTTTATGTAGTATTTCATATTAGAGGTACTAAACTTAATGTGCAATAGCAAAGATGCATTAATGAATGTGTAGATGCACTCACAGGGCATGTACAATCATTACATTTAGAACACCCCTACCAAGGTCTAAATATTCCAGGGTGCAAGTGTTCATAGGGCATAGGTTACCCTAAAAATGGTATGCCTGATCTAAAGTTAATTGACATCAAAGTTTAACTAACTTGAGATTGGCAAAGTATTAACCTGATCTAGTGAGGGTTAACTTGGCTTGGTCAACACTTGAATGCATTCACAGCACAGCCCCAGGAACGACATTACTTTCCTAAATTCATCCTCCTAGATGCTCAAGACACAAAAAGTACCCTGTGTCTTATGTACTGCAGGGGTTTCCTGCACTTAGATGAATTCCACTTGAACAATATCTTGGACAAGAAAGTCATAGAAGCTTAACTTTTCAATCCTTAAAACATTCAAGGACTGGATTTGTGCATAGCTCCATGTGTAGAAAATTAGGACAAAAGTGAATCACCATATAATAAGGACAGATTACCATTCTATCTTGGGGAAAAAAAACCCACATTGGTAAAATCTGCCTTTTTCTACAGCAAAGAAAGTAAGATGATCATAAGTGACAAAATATAAAATTCTAGTGCCATGCAGTATGTGTGTACTCTGCGTAGATGCATCTGAATCAAGGGCAGGTATCCAAGTTTAAAATGTAGCATCACTTTGCATGATTAATATAGGTGGTTAGATATAGGTGATTTTGTTCCAGCTGCTATTTTGAAGACAAAACCACACATTTATATTTCCACAGTAATTTAATTAGCTGTATAAGCTTGTTCTCTTTGTACTGGAAAGCAGATCATATTATGCTTAACTGGGTATTTCAGAAATGTTTAAGTATTAGTAAAGCCCTCAAACCTGTGTTTGCTGTCTTCAAGGTAATGAAGATATATTGCATTATTCTCTGCATATACAATTTTTTGTAATTTGGTAAGCATTTTCACGATCAGGAAACATCCATTTAGCCAGCAATTAATATTAAATATGGCACTCCAACAAATATGGTGCTTTTGGTAGTCAAATAAATGGTGCTTTTGGTACTCAAGCTATCCCTAAACATTCTGTAAGTATAATTATTAATAAAAAAATTTATTTAAATCATTAGTATGTTTGAAAATGAACAGCTCGGATGACAAATGCCCAAAAAACAGTTATGCAGGACAGCTAAAATCATGATTTCCAAGTATTATTTGTTGTGATCTCATTGCAACTGACACTTTTTACCAATAGATTTCAATTCTCATCTTATACATGAAAAGTCTGGATACTGTTTATCATAACTATATCTTCATTTTGTCTATTCTCTTTTTGCATTGCCACCAAAGGAGGCTAGAAGAAATATTGAGAAGAATCAAATCCAGAAATGAAATGAAAAGGAATTAATTGTATGAATTGTTCATATTGAAAGGCAGGATTGTTGATTTGGTTTTATGTGGTTGGGGTGTTGTCCTGATATTGTTGTCATTGCTTTTGAGGAGCACTTAATTGTATTTGGAAAAGTTGCTGCTTTTATGTTTCAGCTTATTGGCCAGGCAGTAGTACACAGGGCGGGGGGCAGGGTGGCTGTAGGGAGAAAGACCCTCTTCCCCTTTCCTCACCCCCTTCTGCCCCCCCCAACCAGGCTGTGGTTCACAGCTGGCCAGAGAGCTGAAGTGAGGCTGGGATCATAGGGTGTTACTGACTTGTGTTAGTGGCAGCCAGGGGCCAGAGCTAGCCCAGCGCTCAGGCAGAGCAAATGAACTCTGCCTGAGGCTACAGCACAGTCCTGTGCAACACCACCTGAGATGGCGGTGATCATGCTTTAAGTTAACCCTTGATGGGATCTAGCACAAATGTTCGATAAAGCACTCATATAAAAAGTGCTTTGGTCTAATACCTCATCCATTGAGAGTTAACATAGAGCATGATCTGCCATTTTTAAAGCACTCTAAGAGACATGAATATCTGTTCAATGACAGCTTTAGAGCGTTTTCTGGGCAATTAACGCATGATAGATGTAACATCCCTACTTAGCCATACAATGATCAGTTCAGCACATGCTATGGAGCAGCTCAGTCCTCTTTTGTAATTGGATATCTTCTTGGTATGGGGCTGTTTGCAGGGTGTGGAGTCTGGTTCCGCAGACTTCATACATATGCCTAAATGTGCTTCATTGCATGTAGGCAGAATCAACTTAGCTGTATGAGAAGTCCAGAAATGTGACCATAAACATAACAAAAAGACTTTTTTTAAGCTTCAGAGAAACGACTGAGTTTCATTATTAGGGCAACCCAGAACTAATTGCTGAATATTATGTACAGAGCAATAGCAACAGATGGGATTCATTAATTAGCATTAGTAGTGCACCCTACTCGGCATCTCCTGCTGCTGTTCAGTATGCACTTGAATGTCCCTGTTGGATAATATTAGGTGAATATCAATCAGGATTCATGGAGGGCTAACAACTTTGATATTTAGAATAATCACTAATACAAAGACATCTACAGTGATTTAAAGAGATTAAATTGATGTTTTTCAATATTTTCCACACTGTGATTAATATTACAACCAAAAGGTTTGGGATTCTTATCCCATTGCATAATAAGAAATTGCAAGTTTGTTATAACACCTAGACTGAGATATGCAAGAATTGTATACAACTGTCAGCAACATCTATATAACCACTTGCTTTCATCCTGAAATATATGCACTTTGGGAGGAAAAAAAAGGCCATTGTTTAGCAAGAAGTATTTGTATATTCATTTCAAGTTAGTGTAACCCAAAGGAAAAGTTTAACTTAAAATTAACCTCTAGTGTGTGATTTCTACCCTTTCAGAGGTTGTGGTTCAGGAGTAAAATTGGGCTTCTGAAACCTACTGATACTTAAGCAAGCCTTGAATTTATACTCTTCAGTTTCATGCTAATTTGAAAAGGTCACCCACAAATTTCTTCCAGTGTCTTCCACATTTCTTCCAATCATATCACTGATGACATCCTTACAAGTTTCAGAAGCAGCAGCCATTGGATACATATGAACTTAGAGGAAAGAAAATCTACATGCATCTTATTGGGGGTGACAACCATGTACGCTTCTCATGAATTAAACTATGAATATGTTTGGAATTTTCAGAAAGCTAGAAGATGGATCTGATTCTCTCTCCACTGTGTTCACTTGTTACTTACTTAAAACAGGGTACATGGTCATTCACTGCACGTGGTCCATGTTCACACAACTCACTTTAAGTCGCATGAATGTAGGCTGGGAGCTTCGTGTACAGGCATTCTCTGCTCCTGGGAGCTGTGTGGGAAACTGGAGTAAGTAACTTGGGGTAGGGGGGAGAAGCAGGCAGGATTGGGGGATAGGGAAAGAAGAAGAGGGGGGAAGTTGGCATATTCACTGGGGATTGTTCATTCAGGGATGGGTTGGAAGGCAATAAAAAGGCAGTTTGACAAGGGTTGAGGGGTTAGGAAAAGAGTGCAGCCCTGGGGCTGGGGTGAGCAGCTGGGCTTTCCCAGCTGTGGGGCTATGCTCCAACTATGTACGGACATTCAATAGACTGAGCTAACCCATTCCTGAGCTAAATTAGATCACCTAAGTCGAGAGAACTAGACTGGGCCAGACCTTTTTTTGCCCCATTTAACCTCCCTAACTGCCTCTAAAATTAGGGTTAGGTCAATTAAACTGAAGATTAAACTGAGGCTGGTGCCTCAAAACAAGCAGTAAGGCTGGAGATGACAAACTTTTCAAAGTGGAAAAAGGTGAGTATAAGGGCACATGTTGTCACTGGGAAGTTGTTGGCAAAGAACAAGTAGCTTGTGGGGAAATGGGAAGTACCTGCTGACTTCTTTCCTGAATATGGAAAAGGGACACTTCACAGAAGATGGTACTTGTGTAATTTTTTAAAGTTTTCTCCTTGTGTGCAATTGATCATTCTTTTTTAAAATGGACTGGGAATATTTTCACAATATAGATGTTCATTTAGAAAGAAGAGTTCGTAGGTAGCCAATCTCTGCCACTTTTGGAATCAAATAGCATTTTAAAACTTCTTACACAAACACATTTACAAACATTTACCCTGTTTTTATGCATTTATTTGATGCTACATTGAAAAATATCTAAATCTTCTATAGGCTAAGTGCTTTATAACTTCATTAGCTAATTTCTGCTTATGCCTTTCTGTGTCTCTGCTTATTTCATTTGTGTCTTCCACTTTTTCACTTTATTTTTTTTTAAATTGGGAGTTCACTTTCATTAGGCAAACACACCTGTTTGATACATCTTCCTTTTCTTAATGACATGGACTTTACTTCCTGTTAACACACACACACTTCTCCTTAATATACATCTCCTAGTGGCCATCCTAAGAGTGCCTCTAAAGTCTCCTTCCTGAACAGGGAAGGAGTGACAACATTTTTCTCCTAACTTTTTGTGAAAGAGCGACATATACAGAGTTAAAACACAAACGAAAAAGAGGAATAAAAAGCCTGAAGGAGGACAAGACAGACTTTTAAACCTTCAGCCTTAGGCCAGAGAGTCTATTTGACTTCTCTGCCTATTGGTCATTTGACTTGAATTTTCAAGATCTTTCATAATAATTCAGGAATGAAAGAGCTTCACTTTTCTTGTTGAGAATGGACATGGAGAGTACATTCTACATGAAGCAAGCAGGTTGCCATTTAAAGTTTCCATTTCATGGTAGTGATCAAAGTGTATTGGAGGTTTATTTAGTGATGCCACAAACTGATACTATTTCTAGTGGTTCCAGTCTCTTGACAAACTTACAAAGATTGAGTGATTCTGGGAAGTTTCTTTCTAAATTTAGACTTTTCAAAGATTTGCCTCTATGGTCCCTGCCAAAGAAGGTGGTTGTTTGGAATAGTGACCTTAACTTCCTGCCCATCAACAGTTTTACAGGATGAATCTATTTGCTAGATAGGTCAGAGAGAGATTAGGTTCTGGGGATTTAGAAAGAAGGGCTTTTATTATCTTTACTGAAAAGGCCAATCAACAGATGGAAGTGGCATGAAAGGCACCGTTGGCATTTGCAAACTTCTTAAAGATCTCAAAAGAAATTTGAGGAATATTGTCAGAGGCAACTTGCTGTGGAATCCCAAACCTGGCAAAGGAAAGGCAGACTGCACTTGATGTACTATACAGCAACTTCATTACATTTTAAAGAATAATGAATCATCAAAAGATAAGTTGTACTATCCAGACAGAAAATATCAGTTGTGACTTTCTGTGATGACCTTTAAGTGAAGCAGATGGTAGTAACAGTTCTAGTGGGTTGATGGGATTGATGTTCATCCAAGTACAACTGCTTTGACGTATTTATCAAAGCAGTTGTAATTGTCTGCTGAGCCCAGGCCGCCAGATACACTGTTAAGGATTCTCATTGAATTTTGTAATGCAGTCAGTTACTTTCTCTTGCAACAATATAAGAATAATGTGTCTGAACCCATTCAACAACCAAACCTTAACTTGCGATAAGATCCCCAGAAACTGCCCAGTAAGATTTCTTAGCAGTTTATAGCTTTGCTTTGGCTAGCTCTCTTTGTGCAGTGTGTCAAAACTTGGGTTAATATCCTTCTGTATTTTGTATTTCTTTTACATTTTTTACTTACTAGATTGGTAACGTGATCAGTACCGCAATACTTTATGATCAACTCTTCAGGTTTACTTTCTGTCTGTTGCCTATCTAAAATATAGCCCTGGAGAGCATGTCCTCTATGACAATGTTCTTTCTCAGTGAACAACCAAG
>NW_017729029.1:63424661-63433141 GCF_001723915.1 Gavialis gangeticus | reverse complement strand
GTGATCAGTACTGCAATACTTTATGATCAACTCTTCAGGTTTACTTTCTGTTTGTTGCCTATCTAAAATATAGCCCTGGAGAGCATGTCCTCTATGACAATGTTCTTTCTCAGTGAACAACCAAGTATTAAATCCTCATAAGACTCATTTGAAAAGGTCATATGCTAGAAAGTAAGTTATATTGGGTTTTTGAACCCAGAAGACCAACTAGCCGTTTGCAATCAGTTTCCATGTGACATGTTATACCTATTTAAATATTTTCAAAAAGTTCATGTAATGGCTTCATTTTTTATTTTTGTTTTTCAGAATTCTATTGATGTGTGCTTAAGACTCATATATTACTAAAAACCACAATGGTTCCCTTAACCCACAAGATGAACATCAGCTGAAAATGTGATAGATTTATTGGATTTACATGAAATAGTTCTATGCAGCTGACCTCTCCTTTCAACCTTGGGAAGGAAGTAAGAAAGACTGTTGTCATGAACCCTGTTATATTTTGGGAATTGTGGCATGTCATAACTGTTTTCTTGTGTTTTATTCTGCTGATAGGGCAAGTGTGATCTTATTGAAAAGCCCATGACATACTGTATCCACGTATAACATTCTTATCACCTTGCTGTCTTCTAGGTGCTTCACAGAAGATTCCTTGAGGACTTAGTGCATGGCCTTTCCAGATATCAAGGTCAGACTGACTGGACCCCACATCCTCCTCCTCCTCTTTTCTTAAAAGATGGGCACTATATATTTGCCCTTTTCCGATCATTTGGGGTCTCACCCAGTAACATCTGAGTGAATAGCTTTTCTGAGTATCCTGGGATATTTTCCTTCTCACATCTATGATTTCTACAGTGGGCGCCTCCTCAGAATTGTCTTGAGCCCCACTCTGGACTTGTGACACAGGGTTTCCACAGCAAACTAAGCTATAAAAAAGTACCTTGTCCTTCTGGTTATGGAATCACAAACATGATGCTAGCCATATCTATTTGTCCATCACACAACCCTCATTCAATTGGCTGGAGAAATTGCTACACTTCAACCACATTAGACTGTTGGGTTTCCATGGGCTCCTGTCATTTTGATAAGAGCAAAGTTGCATACAAATTAATGGTCATGGAGTCAAAAAGTGATTGAAAGATATACTAAAGAAAAGAGACTGAAGCTGATGTGTAAAGAGTAAACAATGAGGGGACCGAAATAAAAACTTAGTAAGGAGCAGTACCAGAAGCCTTAGCAATGTCCTCAGGGACAGAGATGATGTGTAGAGGATGCATGTGGGAGCATGTGCACCCCCTGAACATGACAGTGCACCCCCTACAAAAAGGGGGGGCACAATCCCTGCTGGTGGCTGCAGGTGCTCACCAAGTCTTGGTCAGCACTTGCCACCCCAACCCCCATCCACTGCTGACAGCACTGCTGCTGGCTGCGGGAGCTTCCCACTTACCATCACCAGGCTCCTGCTGCTCCCACCGCTGTGCTCCCACTGCCACCATGCCCCCCGCCAGCTGCCAGGGGCATGAGTCTTTCATGCTCAGGGAAGCAACAGGACAATCAGTAAAGTATCTGACATGTTTATATATTAATGAGAGAAGCATTGAGAATAAAGAGGAAGAACTAGATGTCTTAGTAGTCACAGAATTATGATGTAATTAAGATTATGGGGACAGGGTGGGTGTAGCAGGACACTAAGGTGCCTGCTCCTCTCAGAGCAAAGGCAGGAACCCAGGTGCCGGTTGCTGTGACGACTGGTTAGGGAGGGAATTGGCCGCACCTTGCACCTGGTCAGCTGACTGGAAGGGGCAGGGCTGGGCTCCCATATGAATCCCAGGCCTGAGGCCAGGAGGGCAGTTCCCTGCTGGCAGCCAAGGAGGAAGAGAGCTCTGCCGGAGCAAGCAGGGGGGAGAGGCCTGACTGCACAAGCAGCTCCTGATGCTGTTATGGGATGGAGTATTCCCTGGTAGGGATTGAACGATATTTTATCTGGGCAGCTTGGATTTTTGTTATAGCCCAGGGGCTTGTTTTTTGCTTTTACTGGAGATTTGGGTGAGGCTATTAGGGGTTGGAGGAGGCCTCATAGGGGACCCACAGTGGTGTGGGAACCCCAGCCCAGAGAGAGAGGGCGGTGAGAAGCCCCAGAGAGAGGGAGGTGAGAAGCCTCACAGAGAGGGGCAGCAGAGCGCCAGGAAGGCACAAAGTGAGACAGAGCAAGACAGGGCTGTGGAAAGCCCACAGAAGACAAGGGGAGGGCCAAATTACAACAAGGTCCAGATCAAACCACGTCAGTATCATCTGCGAAGCTTGGGCTGCGGTGTAGGGGAGGAAAAAGAGCCACAGATAGTGCCACCTGGCACCGGGGCAAATAAATGGGCAGCCTCCCACTAATTAACATCTGTTAATTAATCCAGATCAAGGCATGGCAGGAGAGAAGGCAGGTGGTTGGCCTATAACAGGAAGGTGGGGTCACCGATAGACGGACTCCAGAAGAGACACTCCTGTCACAGTGGGATAGTAGAAAGGAGTGGGAAGGGGGAGGAAATGTCTTGATAGGCATCTGCTACAAGCCACCAAACCAGGAATTAGAGAAGATGGACAAGGCCGTCTTCAAAACAGATGACACAGAAGCTTCCGAGTAGCAGGACAAGAGACTATAGGAGAGGGATGAGCAAAATACAGCTTGCGGGCTGGATCCAGCCCACTAGGCCATTTTATCTGGTCCATGGGGTCCCTAGAAAATTTAGTAAATTAATATTTATTTGCTCCTGTCTGCTTGTCAAAGATGACAGGAGCCAGGGGCAGTGGGACTCAGGGGGAGCCAGCAGCAAAACCAAGCAGCCCAGCCCAGCTCCACCCCACCCCTAGCCATTTCCCTGCCTTCCTGCCCCTGCACTGCTTCAGTACCACATGGCTCCTGGCTGCATCACTGGACTGGGGAGCATGGGCCCACACCAGTACATACGTGTGTGTGTGTGTGTGTGCGTTTCTTTATAGGGCGAGTCCCACACACACACACACACACACACAAAACCATACACATGTACCCACACACCCCCTCGCAATGCCATACGTGCAGACCCCCAAACCCACACCCCTCAGACACCTCAGCCACCCTCGTCCCATACACAGCATCCTACAAGCCCCATACCCACCCACACCCCACATATACACACACATACACGCTTCCTCACTCCACCCCCCACATACTCATACCCTCCCCCAAGACCCACATCCCCCCACAAACCTATACCCACCCCCATGCCCCTACCCCCCACAATATACAAAAGGAAGGCTTCATTTTAAGATATTGTGGATTCACTTTTATGTAAACTACATAAACACATGTAAATCAGGAAAAAAATATTTTTCGAAATCACATTAAGGAATGCTGTAGATGTTCGATTTTTAGAGTATAATTTGGTATTTTTCTGGTTCTGAGGTGGCAAAACCCCTTGCTGAAAGGATTACTTCCAGGGGCAAGGGGAGGGACTTCTGGTGGCAAATGTCAGGGGTTAGAGGGCAGGACTTCCAGTCACAAGGTGACAACCAGGGGGTGAGGATACCCATGCAGCCCTCGAATATCTCGCCAAAACTCGGTAAGCAGCCCTCTGCCTGAAATAATTGCCCGCCCCTGCTCTAGGAGGAATTTGTTTAATTAGGCTATTTGCTGAGAAGACCAAATCATTTTTTTTCTTGTTGCTATTTTAAACATCTGAAAGGATTAAATGTGGTATAAGGATAAATAATGTTCTTTTAACAGGTAAGACATAAGTAAAGATATTTTACATTTTGTAGCAAATGTCCCACACTATTGGAACAGGAACTTGTGTAGTTGAAAAAAAAAGTAATTGTGGCTTAAGTTTGAAATATAGAATGCTTAACATTCAGTCTGAGATATGGTACCTTTATTTTTCTTTAGCATACTGCTAACAACCCAATGAACAAGTGTCAGTATGAAAATACACAACATGAAACTCCATTCATCTTTTCTAATGGATAAAGCCTGGAAGGTGAAAACATTTTTGTTGTGTTTAAATATTTTTAGATTTTCATCTTTGATTGCTGACAGAGTTTTCACTAAGAGATGCTGTGGAGAGTATTATAATAACCTTGCCAGGAGCTGTTATAAATTAAGCATCACAAATGCTTACATACTGATGCTGAAACCCAGCAGATATGATCTATTGTATTATTGCCGTAGTAGAATTCAAGAACAAAGACAATTACAATTCCTTCATTAAGCTGAAGTTGCTTCTATTTGTCATTACACTTACTTCTAATAAAACAGTACTGCAAAATTTCCTCGTATGCTTAAGTGTGCATTTTGCATTGTGCTGTCAGTTTATGAATATTTGCAATATTAGTATCTATAGAATTAAAAACTGAAGTTGTGAAAACAGACTAAAAGAGTCGGGCAAGAAGCAGGAAGAAGAAGGGGAAAACCCCTTCTATTTCACTGCTGATGTGAGGCTTCTGAAGTCAGTGTAATTTCATTATGGATGAACTTGCTTATCTCTTCCATTATATCCCTGAAGTGCACCTTCATTCCTCTCTGGGATATTCTTTGCCCCAAAGAAATTGCCCTTTGCTCTTCCTGTTCAAAACATAAGTCCTGCTGTCAGGGAATCTAAACCTATTTAAGGCCATTTAAGTACCAGAGGAAGTGAAGCAAAAATGCCATGCAATATTTAGCACATATATTCTGTGCGTGCTATGTGACATCGGCTATGAAAGGCAATTCTCCACATTGCCCACAAACCTTACCATGTTTCAAGTCATGTTCAAAATGTTACCCTTTCTTTCTTTACATTTCTGTCATACATACATTTCTGTCTCTGGCATATAAGAAAGATCCAGGAAGAAAATAATATATGAGGCAACAAGAGTCAGAGTTTATTTATAATGAACAATAGCTTAATTCATAAGGCAGCTCTTACAATGCCCAGGTCCTACATGATTTTTGCACTTTGTAGTGAGAGTAAAATCCTGTGAGGATTTGGCATACATTCAAAACAATAAAGCATCCTTTCTTTATCTGAGAAGTGAACCGTTTATGCAAGAGGATTTTGACACTCAGACATTTGCTATCCTTCCTTTCTCTTCTGCAGGCAGCTTTCCCTTTTCCTTCTGTTAGCCACTATCCCCCTAGGATATCAAACCCCAATAAATCCCATTCTGTTTATTGCTCGAGCACTCCCTTCTGTATGCTTTTAAGCCTTATATATCATGAAGATCACTTTAAGACTATATCTAATGTTGTACATGCCACATTTCTTTCACAAGAAAGGTTAGATTTTCATTGGTTTCTTTATGGTTTTGTGTGTAAGGCTGAAATAAATCAGGTCACAAGATTTTTGTTTTAATGGGCATATTTTTCAAAGGCCAAAATACTACCATGTTGTAAGGGCTGGTGTGGGGTTTCTTTATTTATTGAGCAATAGTATTCTTTTATCAAAGGTCAGTTCAAATGGGTTTTTTCCCCTTTAGTAATTGAATTCCATTTTCTATAGGAATTGATTGCAGCATGATCCCCTAACAGGTTTGCACTCACAGAAAGTATTAATGTTGAAGTTACCATCTACTCCCAGCAACAGTTCTCTATTTATATAAACCAACAGGGAATTGTGTCAACAATCAATTAGTCACAATAGCATAAACTTCTGAATGCAGCAAACTTACTAGTTGCCTAGCAGCAACACAGTAAGCTGTAGCTTAACTGACTCATTTAACCCTGGCCTACCCACAGGTTAGATTCATTTTCATTTTACAATACTGTCTATCCTTGTCTGGTAGGATAGGCAATATCAGCTGTACCGACCCATCTGAACAGTCGCTTGTCACAGAGGACCCTACTCTCTTACAGGAACATAAAAACAAATCAGAAATGGCTCTTAGAATTGTTGGAGGCCTTCAAGAAAATGTCACAAGCAACTGTTAAAAACAACTATTGCTTTAGCTCTGTCCTCAGAATTTCTTGGGTGACTTTCCAAGTCTGCATGAAGTCCCTTTTGCACCTTTGTTACACAACTTCTGCAGCTGGCACAGCTCTCCCAGCCCCATGCACATGGGGATCCATCCCAATGTACACGGGGCTGGGAGACAGCTGCCCCTGCAGCTGTCACAGCTCCCCCCACATCGGGGTGTAGCCAATTAGCAGTGGCCCCCTGGCTGCCTGGGCTGACTAGGAGCAAAATTGGTCCTGGTAAGCATCTACAGGTGCAGTACCAAGCATTACCTTATGTACCATTTAGCCAGTACCTACATGTGTTGGTACTAGCAAACAGTGCATAAGACTAATGTGCAGTGACTCCAGCACACATGTAGACAGTGATGCTTTACTGTGCATGAGATTAGTCAAATGCGCAGTGAAGCATCTTGTGTAGACACACTCTGTGGAGTGAAAGATTAAGTGCCAGGAAGGGTCAGTAAACAAAGAGGTGAAATGTCATATTCCTTTACAGCAGTCCATGGTATTTTATAAGTCATTCAGAGGAAGAGAAATAGAAGAGAATTACTTAGTTGCATGACTAAATGTCTCAATCATAAACAATTAATACACTGTTATGATGCTGTTCTACAGGAGATTATCTTCCATATTATCATCCATATTAACCTGGAGACACTGGGCCTAGTAGCAGAAAAATACCATGATCCTCTAAGTTGGAATCTAGAAAAGCAAGCCTTGTATGTTTGAGATCAAGATCAAGTTTGGTTGCATGTTGGCAGCATCTAAAATTAAGCAGAGATCCTGATCCTGATAGTTTGACATATTGAAATAGTAACCTCAAGAGTAACTTCAAGCCATAGGCTGCACCCACACGAGCAGGAGTGCACATTTGCAGCAGCACAAATAGTAGTGGCACAAATTTATGCCACTGGTTGGTGCTGCAGTGGATGCCCTTGTCCATGCTGTTTGCAGTGGGACACATTCTTCTCCTGCTCTATGTGCTGCTGCAGGGACTGGCTAGGGCACAGGGTGCCTCAGTGCAGGGCTAGCCAGCAGGCAGCTCCAATGCTGAGGCATCCTGTGCCCCAGCCAGCCAGGGAGTGGCATGCAGGGATGGGAGTGGTCAGCTGGGGGCCACTGTCTGCTTGTGCTGCAGAGCCCCCACACCAAGGCACCCTGCACCCAAGACAGCTGCTTCCTTTGCTGGCTGGGGCATAGATTGCCTGTCGATGGGGAAGTAGGCAGCGCTGGACTGGCTGTCCCCCTGTTCCCACATGCCTCAGTGCAAGGGCTCTGCTGCAGAGCCCCCATACCAAGGCATGTGGAGCCCCTGTCTCAAGGACTCTGTGTCCCAGCCAGCCATGAAGCATGTGGCTGGGATGCAGTGTGCCTCAAGATGGGAGAGCAGGCAGCTCCCTGGCCTGCCTGCTTTCCTGTCTCAAGGCACATGGCACCCCAGTCAGCTGCTCCACAGCTGGCTGGGGCACAGTGTGTTTCAAGATTGGTTCTCCATGTACCTCAGTGTGGGGGCTTTTCAGTGGAGCCCTTGGGTGCAGGGGGCCTCAGTGCAGGGGCTCCACTGTGCAGACAGGTGAGCAGCCCTGGGCTGCCTGCTCCCTCATCTCCATGTGCCAGTCCCCAGATGGCTGGGGCACAGGGTGCCTCAGTGTGGGGGTTCCACAGCACCCAGAGATGGGGGAGCAGGCAGCCCAGGGCTACTCACCTGTCTTTGTGTGGTGGAGCCCTCATCTTCATCTTTGTCCCAGGACACAGCCTGCTTTATGCTACTTTTTGCCTGGGAGGGGGGAGGGGGGTTGCTACTGGGAAATCCTGGTAGCAAATTTTGCTCCTGCACTGCAGATTAGCAGTGCAGGGCACAGTGTAACTTGCAACATGTGAGGTTTGTGACACCGCAAATTGCATGTGCCTGAACATCTGTATCCAGTCATAAGGTGCAGTGTCAGACGTAAAAAGAGAAGGTTTGATCTGTTTCATGAAATCAATACAGTGAGGCTGTTATCTAAAACTTTCTGCTAAACTATAGTGGGTTCTTTTCATTCTGAAAAGATTAGTGCCTCTTTCTGAAAGGAGCTTTCTAACATTAAAACAATCCTTATATACATTTATTCTTATATGTCTCTAATTTTACTAAGCACACAACGGTTACCAATTTAGCCCTGTTTTCAATGAAGTCTCTTAACAGTCGTTTGTTGTATCAATGTTTTATGCTTGTTAACTGCATGATAATTTGAGGAAATATTAGAATATTATCTATTCAAAAGTTTTGGGCAAAGACCATATAAGAAAAATGCATTTTTTTTCATTAAATGATAAATGCCACTGATGTTTTCTCACTGCGACTACCACCAACCCTATGTGTTGTGTCAGACTATAAGCATGAAAGTAGCTCCAGGGTAAAAACAGCTCAAATAAATTTCAGGTTACATTAAAGGGATGCTCAGAACCGGGAGAAAACACTTTGAAGAACTGCCTGGAAAACAGTTTTCCTTCTTATTTTTATTGAAATCTATATGCAAGA
>NW_017729029.1:63403645-63419661 GCF_001723915.1 Gavialis gangeticus | reverse complement strand
ATGCTCAGAACCAGGAGAAAACACTTTGAAGAACTGCCTGGAAAACAGTTTTCCTTCTTATTTTTATTGAAATCTATATGCAAGAAGGACACAAGCCATGATTGAATTTGAATACGCAAATAGTGATAGCAATTAAATATGCCTTCTTTCAACTGCAGCTTGATGGGAAATTGTTTTCTTCCTCTTAGATAGGAACCTGGCCGCAATGATTGATACTGTCTTTTCCAGACTGGTTGACTGTCAATCCCTCTACCTCAAGGGAAATTTGAAAACAGTGAAAAGGCTTCTTCTAGCTAGTACAAAACCAATGGATTGCCTCTTCTACAGTTTATTTCACTGTAAACTTGAATTCCAGTCCCTCTCCTGGAAACCTTTCTACCTCCACTAATGGTCTTTAATAGGTGTACATGTCACCAGCCCTAGAACAAAGTATATGATTGCTGGGGATAAACAGTCTCAAGTGAAGGGCTCCAGCTGTGAAACAGCCTTCCACAGATTACATTAATTCAGACTTGGACCATCCTTTGGAAATGCTGTGAAAACTTTTTTACCAACATTTTCTCAACATGATCCTGAATAGCCAAACCAAGTAACATCAAACACATCCATTTTCTTCCCCCCAAGTCATCCTCAAAAAGTCTACCACCATAAAATCTATTGTAGTGCAAAAACAACCAAAACAGCGAAAGAATACATAGTATTGACTTAGAGATTTACTATGTCCAATCTGTTTCAGGTATAAGACAAGGGGTGGCAGTTCAAAACACTGCATCATGTAGCTTGTGAAACTGACAGCAAAAATAAATGAAACGTCAACAGTGACATGATCACAGATCAGGGGCAGGCAATTATTTTGGGTGGAGGGCCACTTACCGAGTTTTGGCACACAGAAGAGGGCTGCATGGGTAGCCCCGCCCCTTGACAGTTACCCTGCTCCCTGGTTGCCATTTTGGGACTGGAAGTCCCACCCCCTAACCCCTGACATTTGCCACCCAAAGTCCCTCCCATTGCCCCCAGAAATACTCCTTTCAGCAATGGGTTTTGCCATCTTAGAACCAGAAAAATACCAAATTTTATTCTAAAAATCAAACATCTACAACATTCATTAATTTAAAAAATATTTTTCTCCTGATTTACATGCATTTGTGTAGTGTACACAGAGATGATCCACAATAACTTAAAATGAAGTCTTACTCTTGTATACTGTGGGGGGTGGAGGGCATGGGGGAGTGAGTATAAATTTGTGGGGGGCTGTGGGTGTGTGGGGAGGGTATGGGTGTGTAGGAGGGTTTTGTGGGGGGTGGATAGGTGTGGGGGTTTAGGTGTGGGGTGAGGGAGCGTGTGGATGTGTGTGCGGTAATGTAGGGTGTGAGGGGCTGTGTGTGGGGGGGGTGTCTGCCTGCATGGCAATGCAAGGAGGAGGTGGGAGTGCATATGTATGGTGGCGTGTGCATGTGAGGTTCATGCATACATGCACAAACACACACACACATGCTTCTGGCCCTGGGGTACCGGTGCAGCCCTGTGCTCTTGCAGTCTGGCAATGCAACCCAGGGCCATGTGGTGCTGAAGCAAATGTGCAGAGAAGCAGTGAAAGCCAAGTGAGGCAGAGGCTTCTGGTTGGGCAGAAGTGAGGGTGGGAAAGGGTAAAGGGTGAGGCAGGGCTGGCCTGGCCTTGTTTCTGGCTCCTGCCAGCTTCTCCTGGGTCCTACTGCCTCTGGCTCCAGTCATCTTCGACAGGCAGCCAGGAGCAGATAAATATTAATTTTCTAAACTTTGTAGGTGCCATGGGACAGATAGAATGGGCTGATGGGCCAGATCCAGCCCACAGGCCATATTTTGCCTACCCCTATCATAGACCTTATTTAGGTTTAGTGCAATTTTTGGTGGAGAAGTATAATAAAAACAGACTTTTTGGATGTGACCAGTCAGCACCTACTATAATTTTAATTAAAAAAAATGTTTGAAGTGCATTGTGTATAAATACTACAGTGATATTCATGTTCCTGGTTGACTACTACTATTTTATGACTGTAGAAAAGATCCCTGTTTGGGGATAATAAGATGGAGTCACACTGAAGTAAGAGTATAAGAAACCTGGAAGAATAGGTACATTCCTGTGTTCTGGAAATACAGGAATAATAGAGAACTTACTGGCTTGCTGGACCACAAATTTCCAAATGACTTTTTTAAATATATATTTATCAAATTGAAAATGAAATTTCACTCCAAAGTATATATAGTTTGGGGGGCAAGATGCTTACAAAGGTTGGTATAGTGGCTTTTTTTCTTGTAGCAAACAATGAACCAAATTCTGCTTTCAGAAAAGGGCTTGCACAAAAGTAGAACTGAGACCAGCATTGAGCATGACTATGTATTTTTTTTGTTTATTTAGTAAAAGTAAGGTTCTTGATAAACTCCAAATATTCATAGCACTTTAGCTGGTCTTCATAATTTCCATTAATATTAATAGGAAAATAATCCTTAGCCATAGGTTTGGAAAACATATAATTTGACAATGTGGGCAACTCCACTTACCGCTATTAATTGGCTCCTGAAAAACTGAGCGTTAAGTGAAACTGAAAATATTTGATGACCCAAGATGGCAACCTCAACTGTTTTTAATGACCCAAGATGGATATCGTGAGTGTTATAATGAAACTTACTGAGTGCAAAGTGAAACAGTGTTAAGTGGGGGTCGCCTGTACACAGCTTTTTCTCTTCCTTTCGTGGCATCAGACAGTACTAAGACAAAACCCAAAAGAGTCTCAGCATGAAGCAGTTGAGCACATCGCCATCTATAGCACTTTACCAGTGGAAGCAGAATCTCTAGTGGGCTTTAAGGGCAGAATCCTATGTTATTTTACATCCCCAAATGGCAGTTACCCAAGCTGTGTAACTACCATTTTTGGGACTTAGGCACAGTTTACAATCCTATTTCACATGGAGTTTGCATGCACCAGCTGAGACACTGACCAAAAGAGATGCCATACCAAGTTAGATAACAGGTGTATCTAGCACAGAACTCTCTATATATCATGGTGACACACAGTTGATTCTAAAGGCAAAATATTTATGCAGGGCCTATCCAGTTTGATCTGTTATCTGCTCCTGTACCATGACAGCTTCCAGCATTCTGAGGCCTAAGATATCACATGTGGGAGGCTGCAGACCCAGCATCAAGTTTAAAGTCCACTAAAAGGCCTATCTTGCATTATTTTGTCTAACCTTCTTTTAAATCTCCTTCCATTTTAGCCTCTACAATATCTTTTGTCAATGAGTTCCGTAAGTTAAATGGTATGCTATATGAAAAAAAAAATCCTGTTGAATTAACTTGTTCCCTAATGATTTCTTTGCACATTTCCTATATTGGTGTTGTGAGATATGTTAAATAGATGACTTCTATTTACTTTCTCCACTTCCATTATTTATTGATCTCTTTTATAGCTCCCCCTACCCCACTCAGTTTTCTTTTCTAAGATGAAAAATCCTAGCCTAGTTGGTCTGTCCCTGTACGGAAGATTTTCCATGCCCCAATCATGTTTGTTGCTGTTCCCTGTAACGGTCCTACTTGTATGATATACTGTGGGAAATGGCGGGGATGTGATGGGGTGGGGTGGGAATGAAAGAAACAGGGGGGCAAGACTGCACACAATATTCCAGGTAGGTAGTATGATGGATTTATATATAGTGACATAAGGATTTTTTTCTATTTTGGTTTTCAGTTAATCTCTTAATAATTCCTAACACCCCATTTGACTTTTTTTCTCCACCTCCCCTTTTTTTTTTGGTTGTGGCTGATCAGTAAGCTAATGTTTTCAGAGAATTAGCCGTAATAATTGCAAGATATACTTTCTTGAGGTGTTATAGCTAATATAGACACTGTGACTGTGTACGTGTATCTTGGATTATGCTTTCCCACACTGCATCACTTCAGACATATTAATATTATACTTCATCTGCCATTTGGTTGGCAGTTCACTCAGTTTTACTGAGAATTCTTCAACAGTTCTTCACAAACATTTTTTTTGTTTGTTTTTTTACCACCATGAAAAATTGCTAGCATTTCTAAGGTTGGACACCTCACTATTCATCCTTATTTCTAAAAATGTTATGCAATAGTTCAGGTCTCACCACAGACCTTTGAATAACCCCTGATGTTTGCCTCTCTCCACTGTGATAACTTACCACTTACACCTACTCTTCATTTCCTGTTCTTTAGCCAGTTATCAATCCACAAGTGCCCCTTACCTTTAAAGCCAGAGAAGCTTAATTTGGTGCAAGATTTTATCACAATCTGAAAAAAGACTATATTAACTACAGTTCCCTAATCCACATACTTCTTGATGCCCTCAAACTAGATTAGTGAGGCCTGACTTCCCCTTACAAAAATCATATCATCTCTTTCCGAGCAATACCTGTTAATCTATGTGATGGACAATCATTGAATACATAGCAGAGAGCAGTGGAGAAGTTTCTGTCCCATTTGCAGCAGCGATCCCAGCTAAACCACAGGGAATAAAGTATGCATGACTGATTCTCTAGCTTCTCTTCCTCCTGGTCCCTTTTATCTTCTTCTGCTTTCTGCCCGGAATAGATAGTGCCAAACTTGTGATCTGCTTGCTAAATTACTATACTAAAAGTGGAGAGAAGTTCAAAGCCTAGCTGATGGTGGCCTGGAAGTTGGTTCTTCTGCTTCCCAGGGTATTACCCTAACCCCTAGGAATATTGGGCTAAATGTAGGAGAGTTCTCCTCTTCCATCTAGCACCCATTGTACATGGATTTGTGATCAACTACAATTTCAAGACTTAAGTCACACAGGTATACACATACAGAACTATGCACCTGCCAAGCCAGTATGCAATCTTCTGTGCATACTCAATAGACATGTGGATGCTTATGTGTCCACGCTACACCTGGAATAGAATTACAAACTGTTTGTAGGTGCCAAAGCCAGCAGTCAGGCAGCAGCAGTTACAATCCTATTCAATTGTGTAACTGTCATCTGCTTGCATAAAATAAAATAAAATAGGATTCTGTTCCAGTTGCCTAAAGGCTGATATGGAGGATCTGTGAATGCCAGTAGTGCCTAAGTGTTGCACACAGATCGTTAAAGATGATTTTTGCCCCTTAGGTCTTCTTGTGAATCTAAGCCTGTTTCTTATTTCTGTTTCTCATCTGTAAAATGAAATCATAATGATCTCCCACACCCAACACCCACTTCCCCCAAATTCATGGTACATACATAATCACACTTGAAGACTGGGTAGTTCTCAAATACTAAGATAATAATGAGGAAAAATATGAAGGATAACTAAATATATTTCATTTTTCTGATACATATCTGTGCAACCTTCTTAGTGTCTGCTACTCTCCTGAATATTAGCAGAAAAACATGAAGGTTGTATAGCTGTGAGTTGGGAAATGAAGACTATGACAAACTTAACTTTACATCACTTGAAAAAGAGTGGGTAGACTTGCCACATGGGAACAGATATCAGTTGTTCTGATTTAACTAGGAGATCTGTTTACTGAATTCAAGAAGTTTAAAATTCTTAGATTCAGAATAAAAGTAAGGCTGAAAGAAACCTCATGAGACTGCTTGCAGATGTGAAAAAAAATGTGCTCTACTTTAAAACTCGGCAGGTTGCCACAATAAGCTCAGTGCATGCCAGGAAGAGGCAATGCATTAGTCTGACCTGGCTCTACAGCGTCTGTATACATCAGGCATTTTAGGGAGGGTTTTTTTTGCACTTTTATCTAATAGCTGATGGACTCAGCTATTAGATAAAAGTGCCAAAAGCCCTGCTGAAGCACCCAATCTATACAGATGCTGCAGAGCCCAGTCAAACTAACCTACTATTCCTTCTGGTAAAGCACATTTCCCCCCACTTTTTTCACTTCTGCAAGCAGCCTTAGTCCCTGCACAAGGCAGGGTCAGGGACTAAGACCAACTTGGCCAACAACTGTCCAACCAGCTCATGAAAATTTCCAGGAACAGAGCTTCCAATTTATCTAGGTAGCCTATTCCAGTTCTTGACCACCCTCACCATCAGAAGGTTTCCCTAGTCTCCAACATGAATTTCATCTGCTGCTATTTGAGGCCATTGTTCCTAGTCCTGTTCCCTATTGCAACAGAGAAAAGGCTATCTCTATACTCCTTATACCCTTAAACCCTTTAGGCTGTTATCAAATCCCCCTCTTGTCTTCTCCAGACTAATAAACAGTAGTTCTTTTAGCCTTTTCTCATAAGGCATCCCAAACTACTAGCAAACATTTTTGTCACTCTTTATTGGACTCTTTCCAAATTTCTCAATGTTCTTCTTGAAGTGCGGGGCCCAAATATGGACACAGTACTCCCGGCAAAGCTGTACTAATACCAAAGAGAAAAGAAGTATCTTATCCCTAGATTTGAAAAAGACACTTCTGTTAATACAACTTAGATTGCTAGTGGATTTGTGTGTGCAACAAAAGCACAAGGCTAGCTCAAAGTAGTTTGGAACCACTTACACTGGTACAGAAATACACAAATATGACAATTATATGCAGAAATCTTGTATTTATGAAATCTAATAGTGGTATAAATATTCCTCCTATCTATACCTCTTCATTCTGTTCCCAGCTTTTGAGCAGACTCAGTGAAATAAACCATTTTATTTGTTTCTCACTTTTTTTCCCTACATGGGAAAAGATACTATAAGGGTGTGTGTGACTTAACATTGCTATATATTAGGGCTGGGCAAGGCTTCACTGTCTATTTCATTTTGATGCTGTTTTGACTCATTTTGAGCTCAAAATAGTGAAAACAAAAGGAAACAAAGGGCTTCGAAACAGCCTCAGAACAAAACGAGGCCAGTTGAAATGTTTCAGGTTTTGAAGCAGCAGCCAGGTGGTGGGAGGCGGGGGAGAGCCAGGGCTGCACTCCGAGTGGCTCTGCAGCCCCATGTGGCTCAGCCTGGTGGGGAGCTCAGCCCTGGCTCTCCCCGCCCCCTGCCACCGGGCTGCGCTCCATAGGGCTGGCGGAGCTGATCAGAGTGCAGCCGGCTCTGCCTGTCCCCCAAGGCCCTGCTGAGCTCTGATCAGCTCCACCAGCCCCATGGAGCTCAGCCCGGTGGTGGAAGGTGGGCAGAGCTGGCGTTGCACGCTGCTGCCTGCCAGTGGGCTGAGTTCCATGGGGCTGGGAGCCACTGGGAGCTGAGCCCGGTGGCAGGAGTTGCTTCCCCCCACTGGGCTGAGTTCCCCAGGGCTGCGAGCTGATGGGAATGGAGCCCAGTGGGGGGAGGCACCTCCCACCACCAGACTCTGGCCCTAGTGCTGGGAAACTCAGCCTGGCTGGGGGAGGCGCCTCCCCCAGCCCCTTGAGTTTCCCAGTACTGCGTACCATTGGGAACTGAGCCCGGCAGCGGGAGGCGTTTCCCCCAGCCGGGCTCAGTTCCTTAGCGCTGTGTCCCAGGCAACAGAAGCAGCCTCCTGTCATCTGGCAGGCAGATCAGGGGAACACCAGCACCCCCAGAAAGGCTGTGGGTGCTCTGCCAGACTCCTTCTGGGGGTGTGGGCCCCTGATCTACCTGCCAGATCACAGGATGCTTCTCCTGCTCCCTGGCTCCTGCTTGTCAGCAGCTTGAGGTGCAGTTTCCTAGAAACCCCTGCATCCATCTCCTTGAAACTTGGCAGGCTTCATGGCCTCAGAAGGGGCTACCATTCCTACAAGTTAAATCAGAATCAGGCAAGACATGACGAAGTTATAGGCTGTTTCATGCTTCCCCATTATAGCCTATGGGCGAAACATCGAAACAGCAAAACTGTTTGAACAAAATGGAACAGAACAGTGCTTTCGAAATGAAACAAAACTTGAAACAAAACACTGTAATGCATGCAAAGTAACATTATAATAAATACACAGAATACCATTTCATTCTTCTGCTAAAACTTCTCCAAAGTGTTGAGGAACATGCCTCTTCTCTCGGCTCACTATCGTATTAATTAAACAAGCTGCTGAGGATCTCCCCCACAGTCATATATTCAGTTTGATTGCATTGATTTAGGTTATAGATTTATTTTGAGAAGTTTTGCTCAATAATTTAATTCCTATTTGAGGCATTGCATTTGTCTTAGTGACATTTTGAAAAAGTGATAGTGTTGTTTAACAATTTTAGTGAGAAAAAATTCCATTTCAAATTAAAGTACTGCTGTCATTTCCATTCCTGGCTAGATTCTTTGCCAGACTAGACACCCAGTGTTATGGTGTCTTTGCTGAATAGCTCACTCTTGTTTATAGTAAGACTCTTGTTTTCATGCTCTAACAAAAAAGAGCATTATATTTGCTTTAAATGTTATAGGAACTCATGGCTTAAGTAATAGCATATTGAAGCACTATACACTACACTATTTAAAACTGTGATCTGCTTTAGAGATTGTTTCAGTCTTTTTTTTTTTTAATTATTTTCTGGCAGGATGCAATGATTCTTCAGCAATTAGAGGTAAGTTTATTAGAGGTGATTTCTGTCTCCTGGTTAGGTATAACAGCTAATTCTGCAAATTAGATTTCCAGGAAACAAAAGCAGTGAACTAGCAAACAGGAGGTCTTGGAACACTCTGTTTCATCTTTTTGTAAAAACATCTTCATCCAGGTTAACCCTTAAGGCATTCATTTTGGCTCCACTAACACTTTGTTTTTCTTAATCTAAAGGTGTAAATAAGTCAATCATTTCTGATTCATCTATAAGTCTAACTGGTATTAGTTTCAACTAGCTTGAAGAAGACTTCTGCTTACTAATGAAGCCCAAATGTTGGCATTACAGGATAAGCTAGTCAGAAATTTCATTCATTTCAAAAGGTCTGGGTTCCTAGCAGGCATTTCCTGCACATTCACAGCTAGTAACAAAATCTTCAATTAGCACTAGAGGGCATTGGAAAAAGGAAGAAAAAAAAAGTTAGCGTGCACTGAGATGCAAATGCAGTTAGCAGTGAAAAGGAGCAATTTCATGCCAGCCTGAACAGACAGCAAGCCTTTTTTTTTTAATGCCAGATTTACATTTTAAGTGAAAGCCTGGGATGCTAGCAACAGGGTTTCACTATTCATTTCCACTAATGGACCTACCTATAGTCCCAATCATACTCATTAATAACAAGAAGAGTAATATTTTACATTTATGTGGCATGGTTCATTCTAAAGGACTTCACAGGCTGTAGACACTTTAGCTCAAGGGCCTAACATTCAGGTTTTACTCAAGCTCCCAATTATATCTATTATTAGGACTTACAGGAGTAGTGGAAAACATGTTCAGAATCTCTGCCTTGAGATTCTTAGTCTATAGATTTATACAACATAAGGAAAGGGAATGAAACAATGTAGGGGGAAGGGAGGGAACTGGAAGGGTTTACAAAACTAGGAACAAGTGGCTATGTATATTACACAGGCATATTGATGATTGTTCACATGCATGCATATTTGTATTAATTTGCCTTTTTTTTCCAAGTTATCTGATGACATGGAGATAATTTTAGCTTACACCACAAGCCAAGTGAAGCAGTGGTAGTAGTGGTAGTGAGTCGCAGAAAGTCAAGCCTGCAATGCCACATGGCATCTTGGGAAACACATTGGCTGTTGCTGGATTTGGTATGAGGAATGGCAGGAGCTGAGGGTCTCGCTGCTCCCAACCCTAACTGCCAAATGCATCACCACCATTCCCCAAGTCAGGAGATGTTCCTGAAGGACACCATGCAGGCCAAGTACATCAGTGACCTGAAAGCAAAAAAACAAACCAAGGCTAAGTCATAGTTAAGGCTCACCTTGAGGTGGGATACTAGTGACCATTTCATGCCTTACAGGAAATCCACAGGCTTTTCAGACTGACATTTTATCCACTGGGCATGTTTTAATTGCCCCCGAGTGAACAGCAACACCTACTACAACTGAGACAAGAAGTGCTGGAGACATGGATATGAGACCAATATCCTGCCCCATGTCCTGTGCAGCTGCAAGCCCCAGGAAAGAGCATGGCAACTACATCACAAAGCCATACAGGATCAATGGTGGAAACCATTTCAGCACCAGTCAGGACAGTACCCATGAATCATATCATCCCAGGCTGCAACAGCCAGTTATGCCTGGACATCATTGTAACAGACAAGGAGAATAGAAGGATCCTGTTGATTGACATGATCATCCCCTTTAAGAACTGGTGGCAATTTTTCACTAAAACCTGTGAGTGAAAACTGTTGAAATGCAGGCTGCTGACTGATACTCTAAGGGAGGAGTATGGCATTACAATGCAGGTATTGATCAGTGGGGCACTTGGGGCATGGGGTTTCAGCAACAAGAGTATCCTGCGAGCCAGCAGAATACCGCTATGCTATGCAAAACTGATAAAGCACTCCATGGTATCTAATAGCACCCAGTGGTCAAGGGACTCCTGCACTGAACACATCACAGGCCAAGCCCAGTGTGAAGACACCTGATTGAGACCAACTGCCATAAGCCAGAGTGAGGGGATGAGCTGCTGCAATTCCTCACCCCCCCGAACCACTACCACATGATAGACCTACAAAGATTGTCAATCATTTTGAATATTCCCCTTCCCCACAATTGTACACCACTTGCTAAAAACATGGTCTATGAATGCCTTAGTGCCTTGTAACTGATGCAGTTACCATGTGTGAGGGTTTATTTTTTCCTATCATAGTATGGCATTGGAGCTTAACCCTTTCACCCTGGGCTAAGAGACCACATGACTAATGGCATGTTTTAGACTGCATCAACACATACCATGTGCAGGGTCCTATATTCTCTTTCAACTCTAGAAAGCTATGTAAAAAAGCATAATTTAATTTTTTTTAAATGAAGTTTAAGTAGCAATGACATGATCAAACTCCTGGTTATTAACTACCCATTGTAACTCTTCTCTGGATGAGATGTATTAAATACACACATCTTACTGATGGGGTGGGTGGTGGGGAAGAGAGAATGTAAGCAAGAGGCACACATATGGGATTTCTTCAGTGTAAAAGCCAAAATGACAACTCAGGATTTTCAGCATCCTAGTCAAGTCTTTTCACATTTAGAAATCAAAAAGCTTGAGATGAGTCCAACTGCCTAATGGTAATCCAATGTCAGGTCTCTTTGTGCCAGATACAATGGTGAGTGGCATTACACTGATTAAAAAGAAAAAGTTAAAAGTTAAATTCCTGTGCCTGTCACTGCCTGATCAGAGTCGCAGGCAATAAAACTTTGCTTCAAGATGTGGCCATTTACATCATCTTGAGAGTTTTATTTACCAACTCTCTTACCCTTTTGTGTGTTTTTCCACTGTCTTTTCACTTTGTAAGCTCAGAGTACAGACCTCTGGATGCCTACAGACCCAGAACAAAAAAGGAGGAGAATGCTGTTATGTTAAAGACCTGATCATCCCCAACTCAGGAAAGACTTCCTTCCACCAATCTTAGTTGGAAACATCGGTGCAGGATTCAGTCCTAAATTTGAGTGTTCAGGGAACTGCTAACTACTTCTGCATTTATGAAAGCAGTTTTTACATTTTGAGCAGCACTGAGTTAAGCCAGTGACAAGTAAAGCACACAGATGGAAAGAAACTAAAAGCGTTTCAAAAAGATTTCAGTGATAAACAAGAATGAACAATTAGTTGCTTGTGACAGTGAAAATGAACACTGCAGTTACATATCGCATTGGGGAGCAGATATAGGCAACAATCTTCTATAAGAGATAAATAAAAACAAAACCTAAGGCATCAAAATAAAAAGGTAAATGGATTAAAAATAAAATTGATAAAGTTATAAATATTGCTTAACAAAGCTACATTCTAATTACTTTAAGGCAGAAAATTTCCCCCCTCTTCCCCTACCCCTTCCCACTGAAAATGAATAAATAGGAAAGGAATCCGGCAAGTTGTAGTATCAATATTTCCAATTTATGTTGGCAGATTCAGGTCATTTGGTTTATACCAGTATGAATTCACCTCATCAGTTGACTGGCTGTATGAGGATTTAAATAAAATAAACTAGCTGCACTACATGGAAATGAATAGAAAGAAAATTAAGCCTACTGTGTGCATATTGACTCACATTGAATTATCTATCTGCCATCTGTGAATTAATTTGCACAAATTGTAAAAAAAAAGCAAATCTTTGGTAATTCAATTAATCTGACAAGCTGCTGTACACATACATTCAGTCATGGCTGGATTTGTACTTAACTCCATAATGCCAGCAAGGCTAGAGCCAACTGTCCAGAAGTCTTAGGCTACCATACTATCTAATTCCCAGCCTTCAGAACCTTCATTGCATACTTTTTAGAGGAACCACTGTAATAAGGAATTCCTTGATGGCACTTATTCCTTCTTACTGCAGTGTCTTTGCTAACATTAACTCAATCAACACTATGTCATCTGAAAAATTCTGGTAGTGCAGGTCAGCTTGTCAGGAACTGACAAGCAAAGCCAATAAACACATTCTTCGCCTACCAGGCATCTCAAGTTCAGCAAAGAGGCTCCTGTGATTTAAAAAAAAAACAAAAAACCAAGCAATGACAAAGCCAAAGGATCTTTCCACATGGATCTGCCAGGCTTATAGCTGTTTCTCTCCCTCAAGAACAGAGGGAGTGATTAGGCCGTTCAGTGCAAAATTAGAGTGAAATCAAGATAGACTCACTCCTTGCTGTAGTCCCCAGATAATTGGTAAAGTATGTATAGTTTTTTTGAAAGTCCTCGACCCATCCAGAAGAGAAACTCCCCAATGCAGGAACCAAGAAAGGAACTGTATCATTCCTAGTTTAGAAGGCATAATCGGAGCATACCTGGGAATTGAGAAAGGGAGGAAGACAGACATGGTTCAGACTAAAAGTGCTAGCCCCAGCATAGACTACTGGAATTTAGTCACTGTCTACCTTGCTGTCCTAATTATGGTAGTAACTTTTCTAATCTGCCAAACAGCCCCAAGTCATAACAGTCAGCTTGGATCAAAGTTAGCTTGGGTCTTCCTTCCCCAAAAATGAGTTTCAGGCTGTTCCTGTGATATAACCATATGCATAGTAAAGTGCTATGCAGACACCGCAAAGTTAGCTTGAAATAAGGAAGTTCAGGTAACAGAATGATATCTATATTACCCTGTCTGAGATAACATAATTAGCTCTGCCAAGATGTTGGTTAAGTCAAGCAGAAAGCCACACTACCAATGCTAGGACTGCTTATGGTGCTTGTGCTGGAGGGATCTCTCTGCATAGGGTCTTGCAGACATAGACAGCCCTTAGGAACATGGAAGAATCTCACATCCAGGTAGTTATGTTTACTTAGAATATGAATTCTTTAGAGCAGAGGGTTTTCATTAACCTTGGATGGAGTCCACCTCACTGATTAGGAGAATAAGTAACTTTTACAGACTCAACCAAAAGAGAAGAGATTTCAGGTAAAAGAAAATGTTATTTATTGGCTTGTTGCATGGGGTTTTCAGCAACTGAAAAGGTTCTTTCCATGTATAAAATACTTCAGTGAAAATACTTTTCACTTTCATTCATCCAAAGTGTCAAAATTGTTTGAATTAGAGAATATATTCAGTTGCCACAAAATAGCATTTTTCAATTAATAATCTGAACTCCCATTCCCCATCTAGTCTGAATTCCTAGTTGGATAGTTATAACTACTAATCATCATCATTGTGTCATAACCAGTTCTTGCATTAGTTTTAGACAAGTAAGAATACGTAAGTAGTAATAAATTCCAAAAGTCCACAGGACTCATTAAGTAGAATAAACTTTACAATGACAGATGACTCAAACCACAGGAGTGACTTAAGAATGGTAAAGAATAACAAAATCTGGTGACGTAAATCATTCCACATTATTTCTACTTACTAGAAGGGTAATTATATAACATATACATATATGCTTATGTATAATCTGCAGGGAACAATAGTCACGTATGATGAATGGTGGAATGCTTGATGGGGAATGTTGATCTATATACCACAAACAAATTTACTTATGTGATTTATGAGAATGCATAGAGTTTCAACACAATTCTTCTTCAAACAATGAAGTAACTATGCCATGAGCATAAGGTTTTGATTGGCTCACAAGATGATTGACAGAAGTGGATTAACAAGCAGAGTGTATAAATAGGGGTGATGCGCTGCACTGTGGTGTGCAAGGTATCCTGTGGTGTGTGTGTCACTGTCTCTTGTGTGGATCTGTTCTGTGGTGTATGTGCACCGTTTAACTGCAGTGCAAGTGACCTCTGCAGTGTAAGTGCCTCCTAAAGCGTGAGTGCCTCTGGCAGTGAGTGGCTCATGGGAGATTATTATAGCAAGTACATGTGTACGAAATGAATGTGTTTGAATGCTCTGGAATGCTTCATCTGTAACATCAAGGTCTGGAATCTCCATTTCCCCCACACCACTGAGGAAGGGTAATGGTTAACCCTCTTTCGCTCTTAGTCCCATTTTGTCAATGAGAGCTGTCAGGGCCTCATGGTGACAGGGTCTGTGGGTACAGTATACTGATGCTCAGTGTCAGTGGTGTATATAATGCTATGTATATATTCATTTAATTTGTTGCCTATGTATTTTGCCTGTTCTTTAGATGTGACACTATTGTGACCTCTTGTGATTTATACATTAGTCTAAAACAGTTTTGAAACTTAACCTATTGTTGTCTGTCATATTTAATCCAAAGCCTTCAATGTAGGCTAGGCAGTAGGTCAGCCTGCAGGTATTAAACACTTTTCGCATCATCAGTTTAATATTAAGCAGCCCTGAGGTTGTTTGAGGAGGCTAAATGACCCTCCATTCCCCCCTGTTGTTTAGAGGCTCTCAGTTGCTCATGCTTCAGTGGTGTCCCTGGGTGGGCACCTAAAGTGTTCATTTGGATTTGTTTGTTAAACAGGGTTGTGCCTGAATAGTGCCCTCATGTTTTAATTTTATTAAGACTCCAGGAGGGGTCTGGTTCACAACTGTATGTGGTTGGTGTGTGATCAGAGATCCAAGGAGGGGTCACCACGTGTGTCTGTGAGCTGTATTAAGTTTTATTTTGTTGTTTTGTATGAGCAGAGCTCCATTTTCCATGCACACTGGCATTTTTGTGAGTGGCTTTACGTCATCACAGTTGCTGACAGGCACGGGTGACCTTCATCTGTATTTGGGCTGAGAGTTACAGAATAGATAGCTCAGTGGAACAGGCGGAGGCTACTGCCATAAATGCAGCGGAGAAGTCTGAAGTGTGGTTAGAGCCACAATTAACATGCCTAGTCTTACTCCATGAAACAAGTCATGTTTTGGAGAGATTCAGAGTTGTGACATGGAATTTGCATATGAAATTCTCTTTGATCTTTGGTTGATTTGGGTCTTGGACAAGAAGCGTGTAGAGAAGGCATTGAAAAAGGCTATGTTATTGGGCGCTTTTGCATGTGTGTGGAGTATGTCGGAGAAGGCTAAAAAGAAAGTTGCATTGCAGAAAAATTTGGAACAGCAGTTAGTGGTGTTAGAAGCAAGTAAGACTATTGAAATGAAGGGACTGCAAAGTGAGATTAAAGTGTTCTGAGGAAGTGCTTGGAGGGATGCACAGGAAATTGTTAAATTAAGGAAAGACCTAAAAGCAGCCAGAAAACAGTTAGAGCTGGAGGTAGATGAAAGAAAGTTGTGGAAGTGGGAGGCTTCTGACTTAGAAGCTGCTTTTAAGGTCATGAGAAAGCAACATCTTTCAGAGATGCGTGAGATGCAGCTATCCAGCAGGTTGACAGTGACTGTCCTGCTGGTGTCAGAGACAGACTAAAGAACTAAGAGCTCAACTGAGATCTGTGAGCAAGCCAGTTAAGGTGGCTTGGAAGCTAGTGAGGTGCGAGAGCCCAGAGGACTCCAAGTTCTCATGCGATAGTACTTGTAATTTTACAGAAGGTAAAAATTGTAAGTGTGACAGGGTGGCTGAAGCACCCTGCAACAGGAATGCAAGAAATAAAACAAAGAAAAGAAACTTACCGGGAGATGCCAAGGAAACCGCAGCAAGCCAGGGCAG
>NW_017729029.1:63398519-63403608 GCF_001723915.1 Gavialis gangeticus | reverse complement strand
ATAGTACTTGTAATTTTACAGAAGGTAAAAATTGTAAGTGTGACAGGGTGGCTGAAGCACCCTGCAACAGGAATGCAAGAAATAAAATTAAGAAAAGAAACTTACCGGGAGATGCCAAGGAAACCGCAGCAAGCCAGGGCAGGAAAGACACGGCGCCCCAACTAATTAAGGGAACCAGCTGGGGCCATGGCAGTTCAAAGGCTGCTGTGGTCTAGCCCAGCTGCTGGGGTTCGAGCCCAAGACAGAGCAAAGGATGGCCAAAGAAGAAGAAAAAAGCCAGACTGATAAGTTAAAAGGTAAACAGGTGAGTCAGGAAGGCAGTGAATCAGACACTGCCATGGTGGGCACAGTCAGCAAGGGAGGAAATTTAAAGGGATGCTGACGGAGAATCCAGGGTGAGACCAGAGAAAGAGGGAACAGGGCGAAGACAAGGAAGATGGCAAGAGCCGACAGGAGAAGGAACCAACCCTGGGGCTTGGAGGAAAGCCCTGGTCCTCCAACTTAACTGGTGAGACAGAGGAGACTGCTCTGTCAGTGAATACAGTCCCAAGGGGTGAAGGTAACCACTTCAGGAACCTAGAGGAGAAAAGAGACACAGATGAGATTACACCCAAGGAAGGGCTAAGTCTGTCCTGACCCTGAAGGTAAGGGCAGGATTAGAACCAAGACTGAGACCAGACCCTCAGTATCATAGGTGAGCAACAACTCATCTGGAACATCTGGTGTGGTTAAGACAGGGTATGGGGATGGTGGAGCCCTGTGAAGATAAGCTGACCTCCTGAGCCTATAACCAATCCTTTTGTGTCTCAAACATGTTTTGGCACCTCTCTCTCTCTAACATCAAGGCATGGCAAGAAATTTTTGAAGGACAGAACACTACTATTTCAGCAGAGAGACAACTTGGCTCCAGGCAGCATGCCACTGACCTCTTACAGTGAGCCTGCGCTAAATATATCAATGCAGCCTACTGCACCATGAAGGGAAACAGAGCCTATGGCACCTGTGAGTGTTCAAGATATTTTTTTAACTGGTCCAAGAGGTAATCATCAGGGATCTGTGGAAATAGTAGTAGTGCCTCTGTCCACAGAGCAGGTTCATGCTGTTGGTAAGCAGATTGGGCTGCTGAAGAGGGAGACAACAGTAAGCTGGCTGGCAGAACTAACAATTCTCAAAGGAAGTGCAAGTAATATGATTGCTGATTTTATTAATGTCATGCAGGAATATATGGAAAGCCAGTATTTTGCAGTGCTGTCATTAAGTATTAAGAATAGAAGGGCTCAGAGTGCTGCAGTAATTAGGGACAAAGCTTTGACATTATCTTTCACCTTGGAGCCCATAGTGGTTTTATCCCATAAGGAGCGCCAAGCAAATGGTGAGAGGCCAGAGGCCTACAGTGAACATAAAAAGTTATTGTTTGTTGCAGCAGGGCTAGCCCAAATGAGAAATGACTGTTTTGATTTTGACATCCCTGAATTGAAACATCCTTTGATTAATAGGTTCAGTCTTAGACTGCGAGCATACTTAGGAGGAAGCGTGATGGATGCATCCCTGGAGGAAGTCCTCCATTAGGCCAAACAAGGCTATGAGCAAGAGGCAACTAAGATTGCTGATATGAAGAAAAAAAAAATTATGTTGTTTCTCCCAAGGATCTAAACAAGAAAGAGGAAACTCTGAAGCAGAGCAGAAACAACCAGTGCACTGTCAAGTTTGACAGTGACAGCACTGAAAGTGACAGGGCAAATCGTTGCATGCAAGAGAAAACACAGGTATGAATGGTACAGTAAGCATCCAAAGAGGATGCTAAGGCTGGAGCAGAGAAAACACAGACTAAGGCAAGTGACCAAGAAAGAGTTAAGCCATCTAGCCAGTACAGATGGAAAAAATGGTAACAAGGAGAGAAGGGAACCTACATCTCCACAATTCAAGTTACGGGACTCAGTTTGGAACAAACTTTGGAGGTATGCATCCAAAGATGTGATAAATGGGTTGCCTACTATTCAACTGCCCAACATACTGACTCAGTATAAAAAGCAGGATGGAAAAGTAAATCATGAGGAAGACAAGGGAGGATTGCCGCCACCACTGGTGATCCTGAGTTCAGATTAGGACAGGGGAATTTTTCCCCAGGAAATTTTGGCACCTATTAATTTTGATTCCTGGGGGCGTCCTTTAAATTTTGGTTAATTTCAAAGAGTAGGATGGTGAAGCATTATGGCATCCGCATATGATGTTATGAGACACAGGTGCCTCTTATAGTATTATTAGTAATGAAATTAAGCTGTTTTAAATTGGACACACAGCATTGTTAGAGGGCTTTGAGGGTTCTGGGAAAGTGCTTGGTTTCACAAACCCCAAAGTTGCCAGAATTGGAATGAAAATGAGCACACAATTTGGAATGCTAAATTTGGGGAAAGTAGGGATAATTGGCATGGACATGTTGTAAAATTGGGGCATAATCATTGTTTACAAAATAAGATCTTGTGGGCTGAAGACAGAGCTGCAAGTTGTTCCACTGTCCCTGCAACGCACTGGTGATCCGCCATTAAGACATTTGTGGAGAATAGTTTTCCTAATTGGGATGATACGTGAAAAGTATTGATTTCAGTGTGTCACAGGTATGGGGCAGAGACAAATTAGAACGTGGCAAAACTGATACAGTAATATGGATCAATGGCAGTCATCCTAAACCGCAACAACAGTACAAGTTCCCACCACCAGCAGAGGCAAGAGTCCAGAACACCATTGATGCATTGATACAACAACAGGCACTTACGGAGGTGCACTGCACCTGTAATAGCTCAATTTGTTGTGTGTGGAATGCCGATGGAGTCATGTGGAGGCTTACCTTTAACTACTGGCAATTAAACAAGTACATGCTAGCACTGGCCCCTGTGGTCGTGCAGTACCCGGAAGTGCTTGCTAGCATGGGGCATGGTGATTTACTGTGCTAGATCTCACAAATGCCTTTTTTGCGATACCTGTACACCAAGAGTGTTGGTATAAGTTTGCCTTTATGATGAAGAACAATTTACTTTCATTCATTTGCCCCAAGGGTACAACTTTGCTGAATATTATCACCGGTGTGTCATGGCAATATGGGATTGAATACCAGAGTAAGACTGAGACTTTATTGTCTCTTATGTAGACAACATCCTGGTAATGGATCCCACCTGGGAGTAGTGCTTACATCTCACTGAAGTCGTACTAAACATAGTAGAGGATACTGGATTCAGAATCAATCTGGCAAAAGCACAGAAGGTGCAGGAAACCATGAAACATTTAGGAATGGATAATGGCAGGAGCCCAGATCTCCAGTGTATTGATTTGATTAGTAAATTGCCAGCTCCTATTTGTGTGTGTATCCTGTGTTCACTCCTTGGTTTGACTGGTTTTCTATGAGAGTTCATTGAAAATTGTGTGGTCATGGCTGCTCCTTTGTATAGTCCTCTTCAGAAAGAGACAGTATGGCAGTGGGGCAAGAAGAAAACCATGGCATTTTGTAGATTGAAGGAAGCTGTCTTGGTAGCTCAGGAGAGCCATTTATTTTGGAACTGGCAACGACAATGCAGCATACTGGTGCAATACTTTCAATGGACAAGTATTGATAAGAAACCAGTGGCTTATGGGAGTAGAATCCTCTCCACAGTGGAGCAGGGATTCACTCCTTGTGAAAAGGAGATGTTAGCACTGGTTTGGATGCTGTCCCACTGAGACTATTTAATTAGCATGTTCCCCAAAGTCCTCAGAATGGTCCATTCCCCGACAAAGTAAATCATCTTGGGGAGGGTGAAAGATTCAAATGCATCTTCCCCATGATTAGCAAGCTGGACTATAACTTATATGAAGAGAAACATCAATACAAAGATTGTGCCACAGATACCAGTGGCACTCTATGCCTTATAGACTGAAGGAAGCGAGGATGAGAGCCCATTGCCCAGTGAGATTCAGGATTCTGTCAAGATTATGTTTGAGGAAGGGGTTCCCTATAACAATCAAATCTTGAGTGATTTTTATTTTATTTGGATTGTGGATGGGAGTTGTTTTTACTTTGAAGGAACCCTTCAGACTGGTTTTGCAACAGTACAAGTAGGACTAACTGGTAATGTAATCATGACAGTAAATGGGAAGTGCATACTGCACTTGGCTTAAGCTGTGGAAATTGTTAGCATTGCCGCAACCTTAGGCTGCAGACAGAGAAGATACCGAAGGATAAGTTGTGCCTTATATTTAGTGATTCTGATTGGGTGTTGAGATCTCTGTTAGAGTGGCTGCCCATTTGGAAGTGGAAGAACCTCCACACTTCTAGTGGCAAGGCAATTAAAGCCTTTTAGGTTGTTACAATGTTTGTTCCATTTGGGACAAGGTAGGAAGGAACCTGTAAGGCTAAGTAAAGTGGAAGTACATGAGCATAAGGAAACACCTGATGGCACTCTCAACAAGGTGGATGCTGTGGTCAAAGATGGGGCCAGGCTGGGATCTCTGTGGGAAATGCCAAATGTGGTCAAGCTTTCCCTGTATCCAAAATCACACCCACACCTGGTGTTGCTCATTTGATTGGCCTGCAATGCCAGGATTTGGATATGCCTAATTTGGTGAAAAGTGGTAAAGTGAGAGACTGCTGTGTATGGCAGGAGCAAATAGGTCTCATGCTGTTCAGGAGGGATGACTACCCTCCTGATTGGGTCATTCCAAAACAATTGAGGACTTAATCCATGATCAGGGCCACTTTGGTATGGACAGTGACATCACTGAGTACATGTAAAATTGCCTGCCATATGGTACTAACAATCCTGACAGGGTCACACACAAAAGGGATCACTTAAGCATCAGCCGGTGGAAGGGCCCTGGTCTCATTTGCAGATCAATTACATTGGCCCTCTACCCAGAACCAAATAAGACAACAGTTATTGCCTGATAATTGTAGATTTGTTCACAGAGTGGGAGAAAGTGTTCCCCACATGGAAATACAGCATTCTTACCACAGCAAAAATACTTCTTGATCATGTGTTCTCTAGGTAGGGAACACCAAAGGTCATAGACAGTGACTACAGCCCAGCCTAGACCAACGAGCGGAACATATACACAGGTA
>NW_017729029.1:63390317-63398508 GCF_001723915.1 Gavialis gangeticus | reverse complement strand
CAGGAGGCGCTACTTCACGGTCAGGGCAGCTAGGATCTGCAACCAGCTTCCAAGCAAATTGGTGCTGGCTCCTATCCTGGGGGTCTTTAAGATAAGGCTAGACAATCACCTTGCCGGGGTCTTTTGACCCCAGTACTTTTTCCTGACGTGGCAGGGAGTTGGACTTGATGATCTGTTCAGGTCCCTTCTGACCCTACTAACTATGAAACTATGAAACTATTATATAGGCTAAGTGACTAAGGAGGTGTGCCAGGCCTAGAATGTGAAACATTGCTTACATATTCCTGGAAGACCCCAAAATTCTGGAATCATTGAAAGGATGAACAGAATAGCGAAAGCCACCTTGAGGAAGGTGGCGAACAATACAGGAATCAACTGGGAAGAGAAGTTGCCCATCATTTTAATGGTGTTGAGAGGCATGTCAGCTAGGCATGGATTTACATCCTACATGGTTATAATGGGCCAGCAAATGAGAGTCCCGGAACAGTGGTGGGTCAGCATGGATATGCCTAGTGGGTGGCAGCCCAAAGCCCTCACTGAACTCTGCCTCAATGGACTGATGGAAACCATCAAAAAAATGCAACTCTAAGTCACAGAGGTTTTAGGAGTAAAAGAGATATGGATGGATAAGTATTTCATCTGAAAAGATATTATTGAAGTATGGGACATCAGGGACCAAGTCCTTTATCAATCTCTTTCAGAGAAGAAGCATGTATTCTCTTCAGTGTGACTGGGGACTGCATACATCACTGATAAGATTAGCCCCACCATTTATGCCCTGGAAATAAGGAAGAACAAAAAGCAGACTACAAAATGTTTCCACTCTAGCCAGTTGAAAGCATGGAAAGTAAACCCAAAAACTGAAAATGAGAGACCAAGGTAAAGGTATAAGTAATGTTGTTTTTTTCCTTTTGCAAGAGAATGATCAGCATGTGGATGCTACTGGTGATAATCATCCCCGGCCACTTGCTCAGAGGAGGATGACAACATTGGATCCCTATACTGAAATAAGTGGAGATGACCACAGAAAGTGGCAGCACCAATGACTACTCAGAAGAAACCATGACATCAGTCCTACTGTAGATACAGTACTTCTTGATTGTTGAACAAGCAGAGGTAACCGCGACAAATCAGTGAAGCGTGACACCATGCGCTCTTATCTGCTCAAGTCGCGCTAATATGTCCAGAGATGCTACCTCTGAGATTGAAGGAGAGTAGAGCCAAGATTCATGCCCAGTGTAAAACAGATGGGCCTGGGAGCACTGCTTATCTCAGTATCAAGCTGTGGTACTGCATGGAAACTGGTACCCTGGAAGTGAGCACAAGTGATGAGACAGTAACTTCTGTGGAAATAGATGGTACAAGCTGGATGGCTGGAGCACAACTTCAGGGCTCAACTGTTCTGTGCAGACATTGGTTGTTGGTGAAATGGATATTATTTGTGGGCATCCAACATTTGGAATTGTAGGAATCATAGGTACTCAGGGGGTGGGACAACCTACACTCACAAAGGCACTGAAGACAGAGCCATGTATCGCTTTGTTTTGGTATATTCCCAAGTTGATTTTTATGGGATGGATTTTATAGTTTATGTATGGTACTCCTTACCTACAGACAACTTATAGGCCAAGGTGATTCTGCAATCACTTTCTAGAGAACGGCATACATTTCAGTTTCTCAAGAAAGTACTAGTGTTGCCAGAGACCAACTGGATTATGCAGAACAGGTCTTTGAGACTATGTGCCGAGGGAATAAATGAAAATTTGTTTGGGTGTTTGCTTTTGTCATTACAATATCCAATATCAGGATGGTGGACTATTTCTTTGGAACAAATTGTTGAAGTGTTTAATTTACATGTGATAATTACTGCAACCAGCAGGTGTAGCCCATGTGAAATTCAGTCGCCCAAGAATAATCATCATAGAGCCAATATTGGCACCAAGACAAATTAATTTAAATTTACACTATATGAATGTAGGTTGGTTGAACAAAAGGTCTGAATCTATGGTCCAACCCCTGAGGTCAGACTAGCATGGGTGGGAGAAAACTCTCTCTGACTTAAGGAATGGAAACTTAGGAGAAGAGACAATTCTGGTATACTATGAGGAGTAAGTCTGGATACTGGAGTGGTAAACTCCATGGATATAAAGGCGATAGCCAACAAGTTATCAAAAGTATCCCACGAGCTCAAAGAATTATAAATCCCAATTAGTACTGCATTATCTAGCATAGCATTGCAGCAGTGAGTGATTTACTGCTAGGCTGTGCCAAAGTGGCAAGAACTGGACACACTGGATTACTTGTTATTATTACAAGCTGTGTCTAAGATACAGAATGACATCTTTGTCATTAGCATGCATTCAGGGACAGTCCTGGATGCAAGGCATCATTAGAGATATCCTTTGACAAGGGTACAGCAGTGCAATTCCTCTGTAAGTAGCTAAGGTCATCCTAGACCATGCTTCTGAGACTGAAAAAATGCTATGTAAGTGGTGGAACTTGATTAATTTTGTAAACAATCCACAAGCAAGTATGATTTTGAGTTTTGTGCTTATTGTAGTACATGCTGCAGAAATTATTCAAGCATTTCCAATAGTTACTGTAGGCTTAATAATAAACATGTCTATGATCGTGCCCAAAATGGATCGAGCTTGGGCAATATTTTGACAAGGGAAATGGTATTCAGTTGAAACCAGAGTGCATACTGCAGAAGAAATTAAATTTTTTTATGTCCACATCATAATTTACATCTGGAATTAGCATGTTTGAAGACAGAATGGTCAAACTGAAAAGATCAGGTTGTGCACTAATCTGAATTTGTTTACCTGATATGCTAATGAAAAATTAAAGACAGTGTACATATTAGTAAGAGTGTGTTTGGAATCTCTGGAGTGCTTCATCTCCAACATTGAGGTCCAGAATCTCCACTTCCCCCGCGATATTGAGGACGGGTAGTGTTTTAGCCTCCCTGGCTCTCAGGCCCATTCTGTCAGTGAAAGCTATTAGAGCCTCACAGTAACAGGATCTGTGTGTGTGGTATACTGATGCGCAGTGTCAGTGGTGTATATTAATGCCATGTATATAGTTATTCATTTTGTTTGCTGCCTATGGCCATGTATAGTTGAAATGAGGGGCATGCGTGCATGACGCTTTAAAGCAGGCTAAATGCTTTCGCACCGCTTTGATGGTGTTGGTGTTTGCATACCTCAGCAGTGTATTGTGCATTAATTCCAGCCGCTGAAGCAAATTTGGCAGTGTAATGCACCTTAAATGTCTTGGGGTGCAGCAAACTAAAACTTCTCTGAGGAATTTTAGTTTGCTGCCCTACCAGCCATGGAACGAAGCATCAGGCTCCATGCAGCTCATGGGCTCTGCAGAAAGCCCTGCAGGCAGCCTGGCAGCAGTCTGGGAAGGCAGGCTCTACCCAAGAGAGGAAAAAAAAAAGTGGCAAGCCTGATCTTCCTTCTCCACAGCTTGCCTGCCTTCCTGAGCTGTGCAGGGGTCCTATTCTTCCCTCCACAGCTGCAGTGCCCCCCAGAACCACCCAACCCGGGTGCCTGTGGGCAGGTGCTGCTGCTGCTGCCATGGAGGGAAGCACCAGCCTCCTCCCCCCACCCCGTGCAGCCCAGGAACCACTCTGCTCACCAGCAGCTCGCCTTCCCCTCCCCGCCACCAGAGAGGCAGATAAGTTAGGTGTGTGCATGACACTGGGGTTTAATTGGCTCTAAATTGAAGTGGTGTTTTTATAAACCCACCACTTCAACTTAGGGCCCCCGTTTCATCTACACACAACCTATGTATTTTACCTGTTCTTCCGTTGTGACACTATTGTGACCTCTTGTGGCTTATACATTAGTCTAATACAGTTTTGGAACTTAACATATTGTTGTCTGTCGTATTTAATCCAAAGCCTCCAGCTATAGGCCGGGCAGTAGGTTCGCCTGCAAGTATTAAACCCTCTTCCCACAAGCTATTTAATATTAAGCAGGCCTGAGGCTGTTTGAGGAGGCTTAACAACCCTCTATTCCCTTGTTGTTTAGAGAGCCTCAGTTGCTGGTGCTTCAACTGCCTTTGTGGGGTTAGGAAAAAAACAAAGAAATAATGGTGTAGGGAAATAGCACAGGATTACGCAAGTCTTAGTTGTGTATATTGCTGCCATTTCTGGAATATTACTTCCACTATTTTAGTGTGAAGAAATTCTTCCCATAAAAGTACAATACAACTGTGAATCTAATATTGGCAGTGCTTTTTCAGACTTCCTCATCCCCAGGATGCTATAATCATAGTGGAGTCATGATTCAGAACAGGTTGTTTCCTCTTGAAACTAGGTTCTAGGTTTCTTTGTGTTTCTTTTTCTTTTCTGCTCTCTTTTGCACATGCTACGCGAAGGAATGCTAGATGTCATGCTGTGCTGAAAGTGCTGCATAGAGTATGTTGCCCAAAGGGTGCTGATGAGTTTTGCCATTTTGCTCCCTTAACTCTAAATAGGATTGCAGTCTTAGCAATCTGATGATCCAGGTAAGCCTTCTTTATAGGACCAGCACCATTACACGTGATACGTTAAAAATAGGATTGTCAAATATCTAGTCCGGGAAGCTGTCATCAGGTTGGTGGGGCTCCTGGAAAGACAGGAATTTGGGGGTTGGAGTAGCAGGACCCACCACTGAAATCTGGGACTTGGAGCCCCACTGGAAAGGCATTTTGGCTGTGGGGAAGTGAGACAGCTGTGATAGCTCCTGTGATTGGATGATGCTGTTGCCCCACCACTGAGGAACAGACCTGATGCAGCTCTTGCAGAGTGCTATAGTCCAGTTCTGGCAAGGAGAGGAAAGCAGGCAAACCAGTTATATAGTCCTGTAACTCCTGTAATCTAGATACCACTCAAAAAAGACCTTGCTGCTCTCAACTCAAGAGAATTGTGCTCTTCTTACTTCCACTGGAGAAGGAAATCCCCCATTTTCCTGTGATTTTGCTGTATTGAAAGGCAACTACTTGTTTTTCATTACCTCTTCATCTTTGGGAGATTGCTGCAGCAGCATTTTCAGCTTATGAATATAGAGGCTGCTAGAACACATACAGGAGACTTCTAATAGCTTTTATACTTGGTACTGGAATTTCAAATTTGTGCTGCAGTGCATGCCCTTGCTTACGTTGTTTGCAACAGGACACATTGCCATGCTATTACATGTGCTGGGGCGGGGGGCATGGGGACAGTGGAGCAGGCAGCCCAGGACTGCCTCTTCCCCATCTCTGTGTACTACAGAGCCCCTTTCTAGAGGCACCATATGTCCCAGTCAGCTACTATCCCAGGGTTGCCTTCTCCCCCGTCTTGAGGCACTTTGCACTCCAGGCAGCCAGGGAGCGGCTGGCTAGGGTACAGGTGCATAAAGATGGGGGTTCTGCAGCTCATGAAGACAGAGGAGAAGGTAATCCTGGGCTGCTTGCTCCCCTGTGGCTGCATTTGTCCCAGAACATGGCACTTTGGCATGCTTTGTGCCACCTTTTTCTTTCCCTGGGGGTTTTTGGCTACTGGAAAATCCCAGGAGTACATTTTGTTCCAGCACCATAAATTAGCAATGCAAGGCAGTTTAACCTGCAACATATAGGGTTTGTGGTACTGCAGAGAGGTTTGTGGCACCACAAACCAGATGTGCCTGTATGACTGGTTCTAGCCCATGTGTTCAATATAGATCGCATTTCAGAGACATTCCTTCAACTCCATTAGAGCTTACTAGAAGTGGAAATTCCTGTTTCAATGAAGCCTCATTTGCTACAGCAGAATCTTTCAGCTCTCAAACACAAAAAGTAAATATTTTGTAATTTCAGTAGCCAAAGAAGTCTCTCAACAAATTTCAGACAGGTTTTGCTTGCACAAAGGACTTTCCTTCAGATTCATTTTTAGTGCAAGGGAGATTGGAAGTACTGGAGTGAATCCTTCCAGCAGGCAGAAGAAAATTAATATGGGTATTCCACATCCTGACCACAGGTTTATTATAACATTACAAGAGTGGCTGTTCTTTTCCAGCTATGGTCAAATTTTGCTGGGTTTTTGAAAAAGGTATCGGCAATCCCCTTTGGGAGAAAATGTTAAGCTGTGCTTTTACAGTAGTAGAGGTAAGGACCTCCATGTTAGAGCCTTGTTAGATCTACCCCTTAGACTATGCAGGTGACTATTTGCATTCACACCAGATTGACACTGAAGCAGATATCTTGACCAAATTCTATCGTAGTGGATGTCTGATTGTAATTAGAGGGAAAATTTCTGTTCCTCTGTCAGTTTGCTTCTGCTGAACTATCCTCACATAGCAAATTGCGTTGAGGGATTTTTTATTTATTTTTTTTTTACACAAGATGCCAATTTGCAAGAAGCAGCAAGAAGTTGGTTACTTTGGTGTAATTTCTAAAAACTTTTACAAGATGATCACCTTTGGGTTTTATTTGTTCGAAGCAGCTATCATATTTGATTTTGTTTCTTTTACCTTAGTAGGTAAACTTGAATCTTGTCACTTAAACCATCTTGAAGATCAGCATAAAAGGAGTTGGTGTATATATATGCATAAATGTATTTGCATCCTCTCTCTAACACCTCAAATTTGTTTTAGGTGTTTTGTTCAGGCCACAGACTTTTCCTTGTTATAAAACTGCTTTCTAAGCAAAACGATCAATGCTGTGAATAACTATGAATAGATTTGCTGGAACGAATAATTCTGTTCTATGGAATAAAATTCATTGGTTAGGAAAAGGCAGGAAAGCGTGTTAACTGGGGTGGAGGAGGGGGAATGCATTGCCTTCACTCAAATACAGTATGACACTTTTCCACAGGCATTCTGGCACTAATCACATGAAGAAAAAAAAAAGTGTGCAGTGTTTCTCCACCCCCTGCCCCCCCCAAAATTAAATGCTTTACTTTTAAGTAACAAGCCTACCTTTTGCTGCTGTTGACCTCTGTGGACATTGTCACATCCGGCAGTTCTTGGTCTTATTATGTTGGTAAGTGCATATCAATATTTTCTTACCTGAAGAGTTGATTGGTTATCATTTCTTTAGAAGTGAGACAAGGTAACTGGTATTTTTTTCAACTTTGGAGAACTGCCAGCTTATTACTTATCCTTATGCAAACATTGCTTGTGTTGACTGTTCAATTCTGAAAACAGAATTATTTTGCTACCCTTCATTTTTTTCTGCTGTATACTTTCACTTACAGCTCCCTGCCCTATAATGCAATATCTTGGGCTACTTCAAACATGATTTATTATTATTATTCTTCAGTCAAATGTATTCTTAAAAAGTTAAGTGTTTCAGGTTTTGCTGCTTTTCATTTCTTTAAAACAGTATAGTTTCAAGAAGTTGCTGAGAACTGAACTCACAGGCAAGTTAGCACTTAGGATTAGAACATGTATAAGGCTATATAAAGTTAGTTTTGACATGTAAAGCCTTTCACTGCTTTTGTGCTAAGTATCTACAGTTACCTTGCTGACTTCCCCACTGTTCTCACATCGTTTAAGAAATAACAGAACAGGAACACCTAACACACATGCATGATCCTGTCACAGACAGACTTAAACATTTTTTTTCTTTTTTCTTTTTTCACTTTCAGGGCCTGTGATGGGCAGAGTGCAGGGTTTCTTCAGTGAGAAGCACAAATAGCTTAGAGGTGTGAGGTTTAGCCTAAAAATTTGGCCAAAATTTGCTGAAGCTGGGCCTCTTCTTAGACCCTCATAAAAAGGACAGATTCTTGTGAGCTAGGCATTTGGCCATAGATAAAGTGACTGCACCAGGAATAAAACTGTAGTTAGTATCAGTTACTATGATAGCTCAGGTCAATATTAACAGCCACAGAGATTATACAAGTGTTTTGCAAGGGAAGAACAGAGAGTACCATTGGCTTCCAGGTTTAAAGCTCTGCATAAAGTGAGCTAAACCCCTTACCCACTTATTCATGGCTCCCTCAACCTCCCCTCCCCCTGTGGACTTTCCCATGGTGGGGGGGTATGCACATGCATATGCATGTTTAGCCCCACCCCCCCATTTTTTTTTCTTCCTCTGCCTATGTTCTCCCTAACCACAGCCATGCCTCCTCTTATACTCTTTTTTCCTCATACCATGAATCTTTCATTTTCTTTCTGCAGTGGTCCATCTTCCATGGGAAAGGTGGGAGCTGCTTTCACCCAGCCAGCCTATAGCCCAGTGG
>NW_017729029.1:63376895-63385317 GCF_001723915.1 Gavialis gangeticus | reverse complement strand
CTACACTTTCATTCTTGTCAGTGAGGGGTCAGGGTTATGAAGTGCGAACTGCATATAGAACAAAACTTTAAAACTTACTTAAATTTAGTTAGTATCAGGTTAATAGTCTTGATAAGTTTCTCCCAGAGGGCAAAAGCATGCAAATCCCCTTTGTATTACATGGTCCCTGGGCAAAACCCTCTCAATAGACCTTGCAAAGTGGCTACATGTTCAAACAGTGCTGGGAATCGGTTCCAGGTCTACAGCTATTTCCTGAAATTGTCTGAGCACTAAAGGCACGACATTTAAATCTTGAGACTACTAGCAAAACATCTAAAGTGAATCCAGATGTCATAACAAAATAATAGCCAAAACCAAAACCACATAATACTCCATAACTGATGCACCATCTTGAGTTGGATTTTCCTTTTTACCCTAAAAATTGGAGGAACTATGAGTGAAAACTCATGTCATGATTGGAAACAAGGTAGAAGTCATTCTAAGTAAGGTAACTCAAGTCAGATTCCCATAGAAAACAAGAAAAAAACTGAAGTGCTCAGGTACATCAGACACCAATTGAAACCCCTAGGTACTTGTAGATGTGCCAGGAGGCTGCTCTGATGCACTGTACTGATAGCATGTTAAAGCAGATTTGAATAATGAAGTCTGCTGGACCATGCTAATTAGTATGCTGTAGCCAGCCTCCACATAGTTTATTACCAGCATCCCTGTACTTCAAAATGGTGGTGGGCGCATTTTAACTAGAGCTTGTTTGATGAGCTTTAGTTAAGGCACTCCTACCACCATTTTGAAGTGCATGGACATTGATACACAAGATGCTGCGGCGCTTTAATTAGAGAGGCTCTCGGAGGGTGTAACCCTGCCCCCCCCGCCTTGTATTTTCTCCCTTTGTATCAGAGATCACAGAGTTATTTCCTAAGATTTCTATTAAAGGTTTACAGTCCTCATCGCTGAGGATACTGAAATGGTGGTCAAGACATAGGCAGACAGGGTTCTTTGGGTAAGTCTGATATCTTATTAGACCAACTTAAATAGTTGGGAAAATTATTTTTTGCAAGCTTTTGGGTACAAATATCTTTGTCAGGCTGATGAAGCATATGCAGTTGGTCTGTGTTCTTCCTGGATGAAAGGGTTATTCATTCCTTGGGCATGGGCTGCAGGGTGACCCATGACAATGAATAGAAAGTGCAGTTAAAGAACAGGGAGTAAACATCTGAACAGACCAAGTCTGTTACAGCATTTGAACGTCAAAAAGGCATTTCCATGAGAAAGCAAAAAAGAAACAGTTATTCTCTCAAGAAAGTTCTTCAAAAATTAAGGGAAAAACTTTGAATGCTGTGGGTTGCCAGGTTATCATCAGAAATGGATTCCCAGATTGCCACAAATTCAAAAGAAACAGCTATAGATTTCAACAAGAACAGTTATAGACACAAGAATAACATGGCACTCAGAGAATAAAGTTCAAGGAAAGTAAACAATGTGAAGCTGTTTCAATATCCGACAAAGTGATTGTATGATTACAAGATAAGAAGCTTATTCCAGGAACAATGAACATCTAAAGGTTGCAGAAAACAACAAATAGGTAGTGAAATGGGAAGTACAAAAACTGAATCACAGGAAAGCTTTGTTACTACTGAGTGTATGCTTTTGGTGACAGCTTAGAGATGGAACAGAAACAGAGGGCAAGAAAGAGGGCTAGAAAAAACCCAACTGAAACTATAATAGGGTAACTTTGATTGTTTAATTTTGTACACCTAAAAGACAAGACTATATGGTAGCTAACCTTTGGCTATCATTTGATATTTCAGGACTATGAAGAGCATCAGTACAAGTTGAGTGCACCAGTATAATTCACAGCAAATATTGCTTTTTTATCATTATCTTTCTGTCTCCACCATTACAGTAAACATAGCTGCTTTTCAATGCACGAAGTATTTTAACTCCTGAGTGCCAACATCTGAAGTGAGGGAGAAGAAACTGCATTGGATAGAGGCTGAGAAGCAGCATGCAGCAATTCAAAACAAAGGTGCAGGTGGCAAATATGGTAGATGGTCATGGTATTAGATATTGCAGAAATAAAACATTAGGTCTCCACCATGAATGTACAATTGAGCACGGACAGCAGGCAGGACTAAATATTGAACAGGTAGAGATGGGTTCTTAGTAGGGCTGTGCAAAATTTCAACAAGTGTTTAATTTTGAAGCTGCTTCAATGCATTTCGAGCTTGAAATAGCAAAATCAAAACAAAACAAAAAGCTTTGAAACAGCTTCCAAATGAAATGAGGGCACTCAAAATGTTATGAAAATTTCTAAATGTTTTGAGTTCCAAAGCAGCCTGGTGGTGGGAAACAGGGAAGAGCCAAGGCAGTGCTCTGAGCGGCTCTGCCAGCTCCACAGAGCTCAGCCCAGCAGCAGGAGATGTGGGAGAGCCAGTGGTGGAGCCACTCAGAGTGCAACCCTGGCCAGTGGCTCTCCCCTGTTGCCTTGTGGAGTCAGACCAACTCTCAGGATCTCAAAATCACTGTTAGATGGGAGGGTGTGACAATTGCATATATACAAACACACAAATCAATTAAGTGCACGTGCACACACACACACACACACATACACACACACACACTACCAGCTCAGGCATATAAACATCCAAGATTACCAGCTTAGGCACGTGCATACCTATCACCAATTCAAGCACATACACGCTCTAATGATAATGACATGAAATCATACACAATACACATATACATGCACATATACACATAGGTTAAACACTGACTCAGGTGACAGTGTGTGTGTGTTGGTGCTTGTGGTACCTATGCTTGGGGTGCTTGGTAACTAAAGAGCCAGTGGCAGAGATCAGGGGAGAAGGCAATGGAGACGAGGCAATAGCAAAGAAACAGGGGTTTACAGGCAGAGAGGAGCTCAGGATGGCCACAGGAGCATGGGAAAGGTGTTGGAGGTGGTGGTGAGCCAGAAGCAGGAGAGAGAGAAATGAAACAGAAGTTAGAGGGGTGAGGAGCAGAGATTGGAACAGGGCTGAACCATAGTAAAGCAAAACCCAACTTAAGGGTCTAAATAACAGTTTTATTAAATGAACACTGTACTGTACAGCTTGGTTCCCACAGACACTCACACAAGCACTCTCACACACACACATGCGCACACACACACACACACACACACACACACACACACACACAGTGGTAGCAGGAGAAGGAGACTCAGTGGAAGTGCTGGAGTCCAGGTAGGGAAGAGAAACAGAGTCCAAGTCCTTGGATGAAGAGAGGGTGGGGGTGATAGCTACCTATCCAGGCTGGAAGGGAGTCATAGTTTCATAGTTGGTAGGGTCGGAAGGGACCTGAGCAGATCATCAAATCCGCCCCCCTGCCATGGCAGTAAAAGTACTGGGGTCAAATGACCCCAGCAAGGTGTTCATCTAGCCTCCTCTTAAAGACCCCCAGGGTAGGAGCCAGCACCACTTTTTTTGGAAGTTGGTTCCAGATCCTAGCCGCCCTGACAGTGAAGTAGCACCTCCTGAGTTGTCAATGGCCAGTCAGGGTCTTTCTCCAGTAGGTGGTATTGAGAGGGGGGTCACGATGTGGAACAGGTCTGGTTCAGGTGAAGATGGTATCCCAAAGAATCAGTCTTGACTGCCCCTTTTTATGGGGTAGACTACCTATGATCTCCTATGGGGAGGGCCTGTCCAGGCAAGGTCAGTCCTGTCCCAGAGGGCTCCAGGTGTTCTTACTGAGCATGTGCAGCTTGGCACAATGGTGGGTTGCCTCATCTTTTTTTTCTTGAATGCTGAGGGTGGTTCCAATTGCTGGGTCATTGGTCCAGGTATTGGTTTTGATGGTGGGGTGATCTAGTAGGGGGTCCTGCTATCATTGTGTTTCACTCGTCCATTCACTCTTTTGCTTCAGGCATTCAAGGAAAGCCAATTTACATGGGAGAAGTTACAGACTTAAACGCGAGTCATAATTGCAACATACTTACACAGCAGGGCATGGGGACAAGATGGGAACCTGATGCACACAAAATGGATACTTTGCATCACTCATGTTAACCCACATTGCAGGCCTAAATACATAGAGACACTTAAGACACAATAACCATATGAAGTAATACATTGCAGTAATCTAACACACAGCAAAACACTATTACAAGGTCATGGTTACTATACAAGGGGACTTATTTACACAGGATTTCAACTTAACTTATAAGTACCTATATATATATATACCCATAGGGAATAGAGGAAAAGAGAGAAAAAGGTAGAAATGATGGGGAAAAGGGGATGTCATATTTCTAAATAAAAATAAGAAAAAAGAAAGAAAGAAACACTGGGGTTTTTGCTACATCCCTACCTCCCAGTGCCAGGCTGAGCTCTGTGGGGCTGGCTGAGCTGGTCGGAGCACAGGTCTGGCTCTCCCCCACCTCCGGACTGCACTCTGACTGACCCTGCTAGCCCCATGGAGCTCAACCTGATGGCAGGAGGCAGGGGAAAGCCACTGGCCAGGGCTGCACTCCGAGTGGCTCTGCCACTGGCTCTCCCACTGCTGGGCTGAGCTCCATGGGGCTGGCAGAGCTGCTCAGACTAGCCTAGGAGGCGGAAGAGCCAAGGCTGCACTCCGAGTGGCTCTACCAGCCCCATGGAGCTCAACATGCCCTCACAGCACTGCCAGACTCCTCCCAGGGGCATGGGCCCCCAGATCTGTGCATGGGATGACAAAGCTACTGCTGCTGCTGCTGCCTGGGGCCAGTGGCGGGACCAGTCTTTCTGGCACTGGGCCCAGGTTGTGTCTGGCACCAGGCCCTGATGGCAGTAGCAGCCTCCTGTCATCCCAAGCTCAGATCCAGGGGCCCGCACCCCTGGAAGGAGTCTGGCACAGCCCCACAGCCCTCACAGGGGAACGGGCCCCCAGATCTGCACGTGGGATGACAGAAGGCTGCCATTGCCAGCAAGTGACACGAGTTTTGTTTGTCAGCAACTTGAGGTGCAGTTTCCCAGAAATCCCTGCACCTCTCTCACTGAAACTTGTCAGACTTCATGTCCTCAGAAGGCATCAGTGCACTTTTCATCTAAATCAGGCAAGAAATGGCAAAGTGACAGGCATTTTCATCATTCCCCATTATAGCCTATGGGTGAAACATCACAATGCGTCAAATCAGCAAAACAGTTTTGACTAAACAAAACAGAACAGTACTTTAAAACAAAATGAAATGATGAAATGAAACACTGTCCCTTTAAAATGGTGAAACAGAAGTCAAAATTAAATGGTGCTGTTTCACACAGGAGCCCTAGTTCTTAGCTCTATTCAATGTAATGGCGGGTAATCTTTGACCAGAAAAAAGTGCTTTAACCTCATAATTTCAAATGTGCAGCATAAGACTTACTGGTACTGCTCACCCCTGCAACAATTGCACTCTGGCACCTAGTAAAGGTCTCCCTGAGCTGTTCCCATGGCATTGTGCAAGTCAACATCAGTCACACCATATACTTCTTGGCTTCCTTACTAAGAAGCCTCAACCTGATAAACTGATCCATTATGCTAGGATGCAGTTACATATATACAGTAAGTGCAGACAGATTGGAAGGAGGAAGAGGAGATGTTCCTAAACATGATTCAAAAGCCCCAATGCACAAATGATTGGCTAATTTAAAAGCAGACAAGTGGCACTTATGTTACCTATACAACACATACTGGAACATAAGTATACTCACAGAAACTGAAATATAGGTGCAAGAGACTCATGAAAGAAAGAATCTAGTGAGTCTGAAAGGTACAAGAGGAACCATCCCAGTGTTGGGAAAATGCATCCTTACACTGAGATACAGAAGTAAAACTGAACAAGAGTTTGTGGTGGTACATAGAGGAAAAATTAGTTTTGGGATTGTACGCATGCGAGGTACTTGGTCTTGAGTATTATGCAATAGTGAGGTTGAAAGATGGTGGTGAACCAAGTTTTAAGACACTAATATCATCACATGGAGATGTAGTCACAGTTAATGGGTGTTTCCCAGTGACATGCAAAATATTGTAAAGTGGAAGAACTGGTGTTGCATCCTATATCAAAAGTCCCACATGCCTTCAGAAAAAGACTATAACAAGCTACAAAAATATGGCTGCAAATGGTATACTTTGGAGAACAAACCAAGCAACTAACTGGGTCTATTCCTTGATAATTGAAGAGAAGGGAGGCAAACTATGGCTGTGTATAGATCCAAAGGGTGGATTAGAAACAAGAAAAACATTCATTTACAATCAGTGATCTCTTGTCAGAGATGACAGGAGCCAGATTTCTTCAGCAAATTAGATTTGTCAACAGTATTTTGGCAGATTCCTTTGGATACAGAGCTCCAAGATGGGTAGTTTCAGCACCACATCTGCAAGGTACTGCTTCTGAATACTACCTTTTGATAGTAATTATACATGAAGTAGTTTACTGCATGGTGAGGCACATTCTGAAGTGTTTAGGGTGGATGAAACCCTATATGGTTGGCATAACAATATGGGGTAAGTGCCATTGAAGGTAGAGAATGACTGAGTGCACTACTGGATATTGCATGGATTAATAACCTTAAAATGAATAAGGAAAAGTGTCAGTTTCTGACCACAAAAATAACATTTGGGCTAGCCACTGACCTCAAAGGGAATATTACCAGGCAGCTAAAAGGTTCAAGTGATACTGAATATGGCAAAATTTACAGATGAAAAAAGAATTCAAAGATGGTTATAAATGTTGACTTGTGTCAGCAACTTTATTACAACTATGCATCTCAGTTTAAGGCACCTCTCCACAAGGAAACAGAATGGGACCAGATGCCAAAGCATAAAAGTAAGTTTAATGATCTAAACACTTTGACAGTAGCCCCAGTACTACAATTCTTTGACCCATTGAAGTATATCAAACTCTCCACAGATGCCTTAAAAGATGGATTTGGAGCAGTACTATTACAGCATCATAGAACTGAATGGTTGCCAGTCATAGTCATCTAGGGCTATGACAGGTGCAGATAAATTATATGCATAAATTGAAGAGGTATTATGTATATGTCAAGATGCAGAAGAAGCAGAAACAAGTAAGCATCCTAGAGGAAGCAATGGGAAAAATGACTAAGTGCTATCACTTACCCATCCAAAGAGAAGTCCAGTAAATTAAGCTGGGCACACGGTCACACAGCTTATGGATGTACAAGAAGACCATTGTCCCCAGGCACACACCTGCATATGTGCTGTGGTGTGTGGCAGATTTGCCCTGGGTGCAGTAGGGGGGACAGGGGCCAAGTAGCAGTTGCACAGACATGTGCTGCTGTTATTTATCCAGAGGGAAATGCACATTCCCACCTGTGGGGATGTGCCCACAGGTTTCCACAAAGTGGGTTATGAGCCTGGGTGAGATCAGCAGGAACTTCCAAGTCAAAGAATAGGGGCTGGCAGAGACAAAACCCTTGCAAGGGTATCAGCAAAAAAACCATAACAAAACAAAACAAAAAATCCCTTACCTCTTACTGTAAATAGGTGTTCTATATGTAATAAACAGCTGCTCCAAAGTACAAGCCTCTGGGTACTACATTTATAACTCTGAGAAAGGAACCACTGGTAAGTTACAAAACACCATACTTTGCACTCATTATACCATTAAAAAATGAAGATCATGTTGATCCAGTGTATGAAAAAGCTCTCTAAGTCAAGTCACTAAAGTATGAAGGGAGATTCATTACGTATGGCATAGTAAAAGTACATTTGGAAATCAGTATTTTGGCTTACAAAAAAAGGGAATTCAAGACAATTAGTTAAACGAAGTTGAAGTTTACTGGATATGTGGGTCAAACGAAGGGAAATTGCTGAAGCAAGGCTTGCAAGTAGTTGTGCTAGTAGTCGGGGCTTCAGCACAACCATGAATATTAGGCCTGTGCAAAGCAGCAAGTATTCACTTTGGATTTAGTTTCAGCCAATTTGGAGGACAGTAATTCTATTCGGAGATTCAAATCACAGTCCTGATTAGATTCAGCTGAATCTGATCCAAAAGATTTGGTACCACATTGGAGATTTGGCCACAAACTAAACAGGCAGCTGACACAGCTGCCTCCAGCTGGTAAATCTGTTGGGGTTGGAGAAGGGGAGAAGGAGGGATTGGGGCTGGGACAGGGACAAGCTACCCAGCCAGGGCAGGGGGGCACATTACTCAGGGAGAGGGGTGGGGGGAGTGGGATGCAGGCATGGCAGCACTGGGAGTGGAGGCTCTGCCCTGCTGCTGCTTTCCCTGCCAGGGCGGGACGTAGGCGGGGCTCCTTCCAGGTGGAAGCGGGCAAGCAGCAGCAGGGCAGAGCCCCCACATCCCACGCACTCTGTGCTGGCTGGGCAGAGTCCCTGCTCCCAGTGCTGATGACAGCGCTGGGAGTGGGGGCTATGCCCTGCT
>NW_017729029.1:63368367-63371895 GCF_001723915.1 Gavialis gangeticus | reverse complement strand
TGGGTGGAAGGGAGAAAGCAGCAGTAGGACAAAGCCTCCGCACTCCCAGCACTGCCATGCCTGCATCAGCACTGGGAGCGGGGACATTGTGTTGCCACCGCTTGTCAGCTGGTGCAGGGGGTGGGGGGAGTGTGCTGCCATTGTTTGCCAGCTGGCATGGGGCAGGGTGCAGGATGTGGACAGAGCAGCACTAGGAGTGGGGGCTATTTCCTACTGCTACTTTCCTCCTTCCACTTAGAGTGAGACAAGCCCACATCCCACCCCAGCTGGGCAAGCAACAGCAGGGTAGAGCCCCCACTTCCAGTACTGCTGCCCCTGCATCCCAAGACTGGGCTACAGCAGAAGAATGCTCTAAATATTCTGTATGCTGTCTTACTTATCAGTGTGATGTAAATTTACAGCACAATATTTTGGTAATAGCCATGGTAGACTGTATAAAAATAGAAGTCACCCACAACACCCATTTCATGTCTTCTGGTGACTATGCAGCATTGTTAAATAGAGTGATTTCCTGTTTTGATACAGTTCTCCCATAATGCTTGACAGTCTTAAAGCAATTAGTACTAGCATAACAAAAGAGGTGGTAATCAGAGCTATAAATGACGTTGAAAAGATGGGTTTACTTTGTGGTTCAAAATCATATGGCATTATGCAAGAAGGTAACAGCCACTGTGTAACCGAGGAATTTTAAGAGTTCTGCTAATTTTTACTTTTCCTTAAGTAAGAGGAATAGATGGAAAATTAGATTAAATTAATATCTGTGGAAAATAAGATTTTAAAGATGCATTCAACTGTTCTTCTATACATCTTTAGAAATTATTTGCTCTATGTCTTTGGTGTAAACCCAAAGAACCTGTACTGATATTCAGGAAATCACTCCCAGTTGTACTGATACAAAATGAGAAAATGATCTGGTCTTTTTCAGTTATGATTGGCTGTGATAGAGTCCATGCTCTTAACTCTTAGTTCACAAGGCTAAAATGAGAGCCATGCTGGGTGACAGATAGCTTGAAGTTTTGTGAAACTTAACATCACAAAAATAAGAGATGGGCATGAGTACCAGAAAAAGAGATTTAATTTGTTTTCTGCTTTTAGTTGCAAATTAAGGGGAAAAAAATAGTTCCTTCCACCAGGAAGAAACTGCTGTAGATTGTCTCCTATATAATTTTCTAAACCACAAAAATAGCATCAGAAAGCAACACTACCAAAAATCATTTTAAGATCAGAAGAGAACATTGTGATCAGGTAGTCTGACTAAGCATGCCCTGGGACATACCTGAATCAACTTGTTTGATCTGGAGATTTTTAGACATTCATTCAACTTTGGGGTTTGTTTTTTTTAAATCTCAGTTACTAGAAGCCACCAAAACCTTGATTCATGATTCTAATGGTTAACTGCACCCCCTGTTAAAAATAGCACTTTATTTACTGATTGCATTTATCCAGCTTCAGTGGATTTTTTTTTCTACTTTTGTCTGCCAAATTGATGAATCTTCTATTAATACTTCAGTTGCCAATAGACTTAGACTGAGATTATGTTGTGCATTATCCACCATAAACAGACATTTTTCTTTCGGAAACTACTGAAATACTAAATACTGTTTTAATTTAGCAAAGAAAAGGTTATCAAGCTGCTTGGAGTACTGAGATCAGACACTGGAACTTGAAATGGGGGGGAAAGCAAAGTTCTGGGGTTTTTTTCCTCCTTGAAATTAACTTTCAAAAAACAGCAGTATACCCTTCATATAATGTATTTAAGACTGATATGAATGCAGAGCTTGGGCTTCCATCTTGCCACCTCCATGATATATATGCAGGGGGCTGAAACTTGATCCTGGTCATAGTGTATGGAGGTCAAACAAAAAGGATAGCTCAGGAAGCTCTAAAGAGAAGGGTAGGAAGTGAGAAACATCAACAGCCAAATAAAAAAAAAAGAAAAGTTGCAGGCAAACTGGAACCCTTTGCAAAAAAGGGGTATAGCAACTTGGCAATGGACAAAAAAGGGGTGAAGCTGCATGTTACAATTCACATTTAACAGATTTAGTATGTTTCAAGTAGTGTTAAAATTGTTAGTAGTTAAATCTTAAGGAAGGTATTGGTATTGGCAACAGGGGATGACATGATAGGGGACCTACAGATCAGTGGTCACCTGGGGGACAGTGACCACCAAATATGAGAATTCATCATAAAGCATAGATTGGGTAAGGTAACTAGTAGAGTGGAAGTGCTAGACTTCAGGAAGGCTGACTTCAGCGAACTCAGGCTTTTAGTCAATGACATGCTGCAGAGTAGGAGATTTGACTAGATGGGAGCCCAGGAAGGGTGGCTGTGCCTTAAGGAAACGATCCTTTGGGCACAAAGGGAGATGATACCAATGTGGGGAAAAAGTGGGAAAGGGGCAAAGAGGCTTCCTTGGCTGACCAGAGAAATCCAGAGCAGCCTAAGGGCAAAAACGGGGGCATATAAGCAATGGAAAAAGGGAGAGATAACTAAAGAAGAGTATGCCTCCTCAGCTTGCAGTTGTAGGCAAGCAGTTAGAAAGGCCAAAGCTACCATGGAGCTGAGGATGGCATCCCAAGTTAAGGATAACAAAAAATTGTTTTTCAGATATATAGGGAGTAAAAGGAAGGCCCAGGGTGGAATAGGACCACTACTGAATGGGCAAAAGCAATTGGTGACAGACAGGGAGGACAAGGCTGAGCTCCTCAATGAGTTCTTTGCCTCAGTCTTCCTAAACAAGGGGCAAGACAAGTCTCACATTGTAGAGAGGCAACAGCTGGGCACCAGACTACCAAGCATTGACCCTGAGAATTTGCAGAGTCACTTGGAAGGACTGGATGTGTTTAAGTCGGCAGGCCTGGATGAGCTCCATCCAAGAGTACTGAAGGCACTGGCTGATATCATTGCACAGCCACTGGCAAGAATATTTGAGCACTCGTGATGCATGGGACAGGTCCCAGAGGACTGGAAAAGGGCCAATGTGGTCCCTATTTTCAAGAAGGAGAGGAAGGAGGATCCAGGCAACTATAGGCCAGTCAGTCTCACCTCCATCCTTGGCAAAGTCTTTGAAAAGATTATTAAGGCTCATATATGTGAGATCCCAGCAGGAAAAATTATGCTGAGAGGAAACCAGCATGGGTTCGTAGTGGGTAGATCATGCCTGACTAATCTAGTCTCTTTTTATGACCAGGTTACAAAACACCTCGACACAGGAGTAGGGGTTGATATTGTTTACTTAGACTTCAGGAAGACCTTTGATACGGTATCCCCCCCATACTGGTGAACAAGTTAAGAGGCTGTGATTTGGATGATTACACAGTTCAGTGGGTGGTAAATTGGCTAAAGGGTCATACCCAGAGAGTGGTAGTGGATGGGTCGGTATCTACCTGGAAGGCAGTGGGTAGTGGGGTCCCGCAGGGCTTGGTCCTTGGACCGATACTCTTCAATGTCTTCATCAGTGACTTGGACGAGGGAGTGAAGTGTACTCTGTCCAAGTTTGTGGATGATACAAAACTGTGGGGAGAAGTG
>NW_017729029.1:63348895-63367923 GCF_001723915.1 Gavialis gangeticus | reverse complement strand
GCATCTGGACCTCTTCAGCCTCCACAAGAGAAGTTTGAGAGGTGACCTTGTGGCTTCTTATAAATTCATCATGGGGGCGCAGAAAGGAATTGGTGAGGCTCTACTCACCAAGGCACCCCTGGGGGGTCACAAGAAATAATTGCCATAAGCTAGCAGGGAGCAGATTAAGACTGGATATTAGGAGGAACTTCTTCACAGTTAGAGTGGCCAAGGTCTGGAATGGGCTCCCAAGAGAGGTGGTGCTTGCCCCTACCCTGGGGGTCTTCAAGAGGAGGTTGGATGGGCATCTGGCTCGGGTCATCTGAACCCAGCACTCTTTCTGTCTATGCAGGGGATCTATGAATCTATGAAGGGGTCAATACCCTTTCTTGCTTACATAGCTCTGACTTGGCACTGGAGGACTCGAAAACTGAGGCATCATTAGGAGATGATCTGTTTCTGCTGTTGGAGGTGGTTGGGGGGAGGAGAGAAAGAGAGGAAGAAGATGGGGGCAATGTATTATGGGATGTTGGAGGATTGCAAATAACTTGTTTTAGTCCCAGGGAGCAGACTGAAGTGACCCTAACACAAGCTAGGAATCACTGCCCAGAGTTAAACCTTACCTGCAGTTGTGTAATTTTGACACTCATTCAGAGGGCACTTGGCATGAGTTAAGAAGCTTTAATATGCAGATACTTGGGGCATCTATACACATGCTCCAGGGTGAAGGGAGGGGCACTTGAGTGGCTCTCCAAGAGCCACTTTACTTAAAGCTCCTGTAGCATCACATATATTCAGCATTCTACACTGCAAAATGGCAGCAGGGGCACTATAACAAAAACTTGTTTGGCAAGCATTTAGCTCAAGAACCCCCACTGCCATTTTGAAACATGGGGATGCTGAGTTGACATGACACAAAGACTGCTGGAATGTGTTAATTAATACTCAGGCTTGATTAATTGCATCTGCTGCAACACATGCTAATTACCATGTGCCAGACCAGACATCTGACATATGTGTAGGTACCCTTGCATTTTAAGGCCATACTAGGGGCACTAAATGTAGTGTTTAACTACCCCCAAAGAAGCCTCAAGCAACTCAGTCCAAAAAGTGACAATTCAATTAAAATACTACTGTTTCAGGTCATTTTCTCTTTCCACTACTTTACAATAGATTAATTGCAATAGCCAATGTGTCCTTTGTATGAGAAAGAAATGCATGTTGTCCAGTAAGTGCTGCTTCTAAGGGAGAAATGTTTATTTGTATTACCCTCCCTTCCAAATTTTACCAGCTCTACATCTCTTAAAACCAGGTGGATTGTGTAGACGTAGGCACTATTTTTAATTTACCTTTAATGTCCTTATAAATTGATCGGGCTGGGTGAAAACCAATTAATTCACCTGTAAGCACTTGCATGGAAACCTGAGAAATGTATCATGCTTTCATTCAAGTACATGATAAGCATAATATTAATTATAATTCATTATTTATAGATTTAGTTGGACTAGCAGATTTGTCTCTGAACTCCCTGTAAAAATATACACAACATTTTCTTATTCAGCATTTAGTTATTTTATTCAAGGAAGCCTTGTGAACTTTGTTTGGCCAATGGGCTAACACATACAAGTGTGAAAGTCTGTTTATTCCAACTGAGTAATGTCACATTAAGATCATAAAAATGAATAGCATGGGAAAACATATAGAAAGTGAAAATCCAAACAAATTGTATATTTGAGTGCAAACTGGTCTAGGTGAAATGAAGGACAAAAAATTATTCTGTTTCAAGACTGTATTCAGAAATGTTTAACTTGAAGCCAATATGACCATCATTATATGGACGTCAAGTCTGTTGTACAATGCCCTTGTGAAGTCAGAATTCTATATTCATTTTTTGTGTCGCTTCACCATAAAGTTTGGACAACTGGTTTGTTTTAACCTGTGTACCATGAAAATATCAATATCTGTTACTGGATCAACTGTACATAGTTCTAATAAAAGCTACTATGAAAAAACCCTTATTTCTTGCCTATTTCCTGAACCATCACCACTACAATAGCTCTTTCACCCTAATTCAAAGTATTACATATTTCAGTTTAAATTGGAAGTAACTAATTGTTACTTAGGCCTCTAAACACACATTACATTTAAAACCATTACAGGTTAATTGGACCTTAAATAGTAATTTGGCCACATGTTCAAGTCAGTTTAAGGCCTGATAGAGTAAATAAACCATAAGGTTATTCCATATAACAATGTTGTGGCTCATTTATATCATGCCTTAAATTGAACATGTGGCCCATTGGGGCTGACCCATGCCAGATTCCAACACTCAACTTGGTGTCAGGATCCAGTAGGGAACAACTACAGGGTCCAAGACAAATGTTGTCCCCTACCCAGATAGGCTAGGGCAAGAACCATTCCCTGGACCCCAGAACCTGTGAAAAACTTGTATGCCATCAAATGCACAGGTTTTTTACTCACCTCTGGACATGGCAACTGAAGCCCAATCCTTGGGTATCCGTGCCTGGAGATGAGTAGCAACCCATGTGCTGCCCAGCTGTGTAGCAAACAGGGTTCTTAAACATCACAGGCATTGAGCCCTCAAGATGAGGCTGCAGCAGCCCAACTCCATGTGTCAGGACCACATCCCCTCAGTTTTGACAATTAACTGATTAACTGGAACCAGGGATTGGACCAGGGCCTGTTCCAGATCCTGGTTCAGTCCCCAGCCCCAACTGACTGTTGGCACTGAATTTATGACCCAGATACCTTGTTCCAAGTGGACCCAAACCCTTGGACTGACCACAATTTCTCTATTTGATAATAGCCAAATCTTATTGATACACAGTGATAGCAGATAAGAATAATGCAGACAAGGCAAACAAAATAACCTCCCTAATTTTATAATTTTATATCTATCAGTCCTAGAGAGTAGGTATGTCTGGCGAGTGCACAAGCTTCACCCTGTGGTTCTTTACTGAATGTTACACGTCAGCAGCCTGGAGGTTGAGGGACAACGCCCACTCCTGCATCCTCCCCCATGGGGTGGGTGAGACTGGCTCGTGGTGTACCCTCTGTCCATGGTGGACTCAGGTTTCCCCCTTGGAGGGACCCTTTGCTACTCTCAAATCCCTCCTTTTGTATCCTCTCTCCTCCTCTGCTGACTCTTCATTTCTGGGGATCATTGATTGGTCTCTGTGGTCATCATACTATCCACGTTCTGTCCTGTCAGCATATTTCTTTGTTTCCCAAACCCATCACAAGCACATCTGAATATGGTTATTTATTAGTGTTTTATTTTGGTCTGTCCACCAAAACCAGAAATCACAAGGGCTCTGTAGTTGGGTACTATGACCATACTGCTCCATGTCCTCCGTTTCCTAGCCTATGTGTTTGCCCACTCCAGACACAGTGGGCCCTGAAGGAATCCATCACAAACAGGCTTCTAGAAAACCATTAACTCTTGCTGTTTCCTTTATCCTGGACCATTATTCTAATGCATATCCTCTTTACCTACAAGCCAATTCCTAAAACTAATCTCTAAACGCCATTTTCTAGCCATCACTGACAGTCAGCTGATTGTGGGCACCTGTATTTAAACTTGATGGTGCAGAGGGAGCCCAGGCTAGTGATCCTAGGTCTCCCCATGCACTGGTAAGTAAGGTACGATTGGGATCTAATCCCCTACTGCAGAATAGTGCATCCTAACATGCACACCTGGCATGGCAGGGAGTGCAATTGCTGGGATCACAGCTTAGATCCCAGCACATCTTAAAATGAATGTCTGTCAGGGCCTTACATAAATATCTGAAAAAAATTGAAAGTAATGTGGTTACACTCTCACCATATTACTTCTCATGGCTCTCTCCAAAATACATGATGCTAGAAAGTAACTAAAGGGATAAACCAGAGCAAATTTTCTAGCTAGCATGTAATATGGTTTAAAAAACAAATTTATTCTAAAAGATGCATTATTGGCAAATTTTGTAATGCCCTCAAATAGATTTAGTTTCAGAAAATGATTTAAAGCCTTTTTGCATACTGATAAGTATGATAGTGTTTTCTGCCTGTGATGCACAAATTGTATTGGAAAGAAGAAAACTTAAATTATTTCTTTTGCTATAAACGGTGACTGCAAGTTAGACCTACCCTAGTTTAATAGCAGGGTTTCTAGTCATAGAACTTAATGATGAAACAAGCCTCCTGGGTAATTTGATTGAGCTTTTCCCTCTTTTCCTTTCTCCTTTCCTATACTGAGCCATTTCCAGTGGTATTTTCCATTTCCTCAAGGCATGTCAAATCTAGTTCTCAACTTAATTATTTTTGCCTCACTTTAGATGAGACTTAGGTAAACCCCAAAGAAAGCTTTTAATAAATGATTTCTACCGAGTCATACAATTTTTTGCCCCCTTTTTCCCACTTTTGGACCAGAAAAATGTTTTTTAGTGGTCTCAGAGGCATGCCCTTAAATCACCTCACAGGTTAGGAAAGCAGTCTCTTAAGTTTCAAGAGAACCCAGTTCAAGCCTCTGATAAATCAACAAATCTTTTTTCATAATGTATCCATCTGTGAACTGAATTTATTCCCATCCACCATGTTGCCTGAACATTCTAGTAGAAATGGCCTCTTGGAAAAAAAATTGATCAGCTATCCCATAACACTTAAAATAAAAAATTAAAGTGTAGCATCTAAAAGAATCAGGAACCCTGGCTTTAACTTAACCAGGAAAAGTTAGAGACATACTGGTCTGGGATGTACACCTGCACAAAGGTGTGATAGGAAAATGGATATGTTTATTCATTTGCATTAAGGAATATAATATTTATTTGGACATGGATTCTTTGAGGAAAGTTTTTATATTTTAAATTAAAGTACTTTGTATATAACTACTAGTTTCCTTAAGAGTTCTACTTACCTGTGCTCATAAACTGAGTTGGAGACTTTCCTTCCTCCACAATTAACACAGCCCAAAACATTCCTCTTCTTATAACACTAATGTGAGCACAAACTGCTCCAGCAGCCTGAACCCTGGTTCCCAACAGAAAATCATTAGAAAACAGACCACAAAAAATAGCTTAGAGTGTCTTTAAGGCCAATCCTTGAATGTGAGATCTCTAGATGCTGCAATTGTCATTGGAGCAGAAGGGAAGGCTACTTCCACAGAGATGCAGGAGAAAATAATCTTACTTGACTGAGACCTACCATGTTATGCCCTTCACTTACTTGCCAGAGCCAACCACCAATATTGCCAAAACTTTGCCCATTCTAAATCACTCTGAGTTAGATCAGGCAGTTCCAGCACCCTGAAACAGATTTGCCAGAAGCCAGAGCATAGGAACTGGCTAGGAAAGCCCCCAAAACCCAATCCTTCAACCTAGCTGCTAAGCATCTAAAGACAGAGAAATGACAGACCACAAATGGAATTGAGGGTGGATCCATAATTAAGAGACCAGCACATAGGATGCAGGATGGCTGTTTAGGAGTGTTTCTAATCTAAGGCATGTTGTAATATCTACCCCAAGCCAGCCCCAACCACCAAATTAGAGCCACCCAAACTAAGACAGTTCTTGCACACATGACCACCACACAAAATCCAATTTACAGCATCCCGTGCAAATTACCATGATGTGTTCCAACCAAGCCAGGCCAACCCTCTTCCCCCATCCCCTCCTCCCACCACAATCCCAGGCCCCAGGCAACAACAGTAAAACTACTCCCCACCCCTCTGCACAGTAGCACAAAAACAAACCCCTGAAGGTAAGGGCATGAAGGAATAGGATATGACAGACCCTAGAGGGTAAGCAAGGCAGGAGTCTGCAAATAAGGAGAGAAATAAGGCTCTGCACTTACTGTTTGTTACTGGGAGAGTGCCTCGCCCCATCCCAAGCCAAGTTAATTAAGGTCCTAAGTCAGTTGTGATCTTGAGGACAGGGGTAGCTCAGGTGGATGTTTATATGTCCCATAGCTGCTTGAGGATAGGTATGGTATAACTACTGTCCTCAAGAACCCTACCTACCCATACCCTTCACTTTGCTTGGAGGGACCCAGTCTCTACAGCCCTGAAGACAGTCCAAAATCTCCTGTACTCTTTAGTATGAACACTTTAGCAAACCTGTGCAACTCCAGTAGCCTGACAACAAAACCTACCTTGAGGGCGGTGGTAATTGTGGAAGGACCTACTCAAGGAAGGATTTGGGTAATACAGATAGAAATAGGAAGTTCTGCAGAGAAGCTGACAACAGAAAAGGTAAGGGAATGCAAAAGGATAAAAGTATTATAGATGGAGAAAGAACATGAGGCAAGAACAAAGGGCAATGGAAACAAAGCAATATTGGCCTGACTTTCAAGGAGATGAAGTAAGGCAGAACCTGATAGAAAGAAAACAAGAAAGCACAGACCCACCCGGGTGTCTAGTGATCAGGAGACAACAGACCAGAAGGTAAGCCAGTGGACAGAGTATGACATGCTGGGGAGATGGGGAAGACAACCAGACTTTAACAGTAGGGCCAAAAAGAGAAGACCTAGTGAGGGTTGACCAAGCTGTCAGGTAGCTGATGGTACATTAAGCAGAAGAGGAGGGATTGAAACCAAGAGATACACCAAGAGAGAGAGTCAAGTATGCCCTTGGGTTGACCAAAGAGGGGAAAAGTGCCTTGGGAAAACAAAACAGAACTTGGAGAGAGGCTGGTTCAGTGTAGAGAACAGAGAGGGGATGGGAGGCTTAGGAGCTTACAGCCCAGTGGATGACAAACTAAGGCAACAAGGCAGGATCAGGAAACAATGTACCAAGAAATGACATGAGAGCAGGACTGGAGGGCCAGACATAGGACAGAATATAGTTGTGTCAGCAAACTGAAGTACTAAGCCCAAAAGTGACTGGACAACAGGGCACAAAAAGCCAGATAATGCAATGTAGGCCAAGAGAAGAGGGGTTGGGGTATAACATGACAAAACAGGGCATGCCAAACCAACAGGGAGATGGGGGATGAGAGGGAAAACAAGGGGAACAAAGGGGATAACACTTTAGGATAGAAGGGTCACAGAAGAAAGGCGAGTCATGAAGTGAGGCAGTGCAGGAGGCAACTGACTGAAAAGGGAAACAAGTTAAGACCAGAAGTCAGTGGAGCCTAGAATAAAGCAAAGGAAGACAGAGTAGCAATAGACAAGGTGGGAAAACTGAGCACAATAAAGGAGGAAGGGGACAAGAGTGTGATGAGAAGTTGACTAAGGAGGGGACAGAGCAGGGGCCTATGACCACAGGGCAGTGGACAAGGAAAGAATGCAAGGTAAAACTAATGGACAAAAAAGGAGAGAAAGTAAGAAATATTAAGGAAGTCTGAGAAAACAGGAAGATAGAAAAGGGGATGAGAAACCAAGGAGTCGGTATGATGGGAGTGCAACAGTCAAAGACTGAGAATCCAGGAGGGGCAGGGAACATGATGGCAACAGACCAAGGAAGGCAGTGACATTGAACTAGAGGACAACCAGCCAAGATGGGAAAAATAGAAGAGGGAGAAGGAAGGAAAAGCAGGACAGGGAAATTGAGCTGAGATGTTAATGGAGGAAGAGCAAGGTACAGAAATGGAGTACCAAGGGACAGCAGAATAGGGGATGATGGAGCAAGAAGGGATGTAGGGGTGTATCCTCCTTCCTTTGCCTTTTGTACTCTAATTTCTCTCCCCTCCTTATATGCTGCTTTCTGAATATCCTTGCCAAACGTGATGAAGTAAGCTACAGCTCATGAGAGCTTATGGTTTATGTAAGTATACAATATAATTTGGTTAGTCTAAGTCAGTGGTTCTCAAACTTTTTTCTCACAGACCAATTAATACATTTTTTGTTCTACAAATTAAAGCACACAACTCCTATTTTAATATCAGTAGTCTTACCTTTCTAATGTGATTGATGTGTCTGGTTTTTTAGCAAAGTTCTGGGAAGCTGTGTGTAATGTTTGTCAGATTTAGCCTTAGCTCACCTTTCTGCGAACCACCTAAATGGAGCTTGCAGACCAGTGGTGGTCTGTGGACCACAGTTTGAGAACTTCTGGTATAAGTGGTAAATCTGTTCTGCCTTCTATATGAAGCCTGACTAACAGCTAAATAGATCTCTCTCCAAATGATTGTAAGACAGAGGCATGAAGTGATGTAGGAGCAGGCATAAAGGCAAAAGAGGACACCGGACAAGGCAGGCCTATGGGATTAAAAGAAGATGGCAGGAAAAATGGTAAAGGAAGCACCTGGGACAACACATTGAGGGTCCATGGATGAGGCACAATGAATCAAAAGTAAATGGAAGATAGGACAAGGGAACAAAAATAAGAAACCCAACGGAAAGATTGCAACTGTAAGCAAGGGGATACTATGGTATGGTTGGCTAACAGAAAACCAAGGAAAAAAAACAGGCATGGAAAGAGGTGATGGTGCACAATGACAAGGAGATGAAAGATTGGATGAGATAACGATGCTGGTCAAGCATGCATGAGGTACCAGAGAAGGAAAAATAAAAAGGCAAGACAAGGACAAGGCAAGAGGGGAAGTAAAACTGGAGAACAAAATAGTCAGAGGACAGGAAGGGATCAGGCAATCAGCAGACCCAGAAAAGATAACATAGAAGGGGACAGCCTTGAGGGTGACAGGCTAGGAGGAAAAGGCAGGCAAGCTGCTCAGAAGAGGTCAAATGAATGTGAGGCTAGAGTAGGGGATGTCAAGAAGGAGAGGACAGACAGTGGAATGCCACACCAGTAGGGGAAGGGATTCAGGACCAGGGAACTAAATAGATGGAAGGGTAACAAGGCTGAGCAAGAGAATGAGGAAGGAAGAGGGGGAAGCAGACCAAGATTATGGTGCAGAAAACCAAAATAAAGATAAACCAGGAAGGAAAGTGATGCAGGACTAGGGGACTTAGACAAGACAAGAAAGGGAAGAGAAAGAAGACAGAGCAGCAACCAAGGCCTTGTTGCAGGAGGGTGGGAGAGTGCACCATTTCCCTGGAGAGCAAAACAGACAGCCAAGAGAGGAAATAAAGCTGAACTAGAGGTGGTAAAAAGAAAGGGGACATGAGGGAGAATAGAGCAAGCAAAGGAGCACAGAGTATGGAATAAAAGCCCAAGAGAGGAAGCACAGCAGCACAGGAGAATGACATACCAAGGACATAGATTTCATAGATGTTAGGGCTGGGAGGGACCTCAGAAAAAGGAGTCCAGCCCCCTGCCCAAAGGGCAGGAAGTCAGCAGGGGTCATAGGATCCCAGCAAGATAGACATCCAAATGTCTCTTGAAGGCGTTCAAGGTAGGTGCTTGAACTACCTCTGGTGGCAGTCTATTCCAAACCTTGGGGGGTTGGACAGTAAAGAAGTTCATCCTTATATCCAGCCTGAAATGGTTACGGAGGAGTCTGTGACCATTCGATCTTGTCATCCTTTGGGGCGCTCTGGTGAACAGACATTGCCCCAGATCCCTGATAAACTTACAGGTGGCCACCAGATCACCCCGAGCTTGAGCTTTTCCAGGCTGAAGAGTCCCATAGCTCTCAGCCTCTCATCGTAAGGTCTGTTTTCCTGACCTCTGATCATGCGCGTGGCTCTCCTCTGAACTCTCTCAAGCTTCTCTATGTCCTTTTTGAATTGTGGAGCCCAAACTGAATGCAGTACTCCAGCTGTGGCCTCACCAAGACCGAGTGCAATGGGAGAATGACATCCTGGGATTTGGTTAAGAAGCATCTATGGATGCAAGCCAGCGTTTTGCTTGCTTTACTAGCTGCAGCATCACATTGAAGGCTCACGTTCATCTTGTGGTCAATCACGACCCCCAAGTCCCTTTCATCAGAAGTGCTAGCCAGTGAAGCACTGCTGAGCCTATAAGCAGGAAGGCTATAAGGAGGAAAGTGCAGCAGCATCCACATGTGCACCCGCACCCCAGAAGTGAGTGGGTAGTGTGTTCTGGGATCATTTTGAGCTGGCAGACGATCCTATATATGCTACCTGCCTCCACTGCCAAGCCAAAACCAGTTGGGGCAAGCAAACTAAACAAATTATCATTACAGGGATGCTGATGTATCTCTGCAAGCACCACCCCATTGCCCTTGCTCCTCAGCCTGGCACCAGTGGGAGCATGCCCAAAGGGAGGTCCTCATCTTGCTCCAAAGCCCATGTCCCCCCAAAGCAGAGGCAGGTCACCCTGGAACAGTGGGGGAAATATGGTCAAGGCAGTCCATGATGCCAACTCTGTTAGCATCTGCTGTGTGGTGCATAAGTTGCATCTTGTTGTCGGGGGTGCCTGGGAGAGGGGCAGGGCTGCCGGTGACTGCACCAGAATGACCAGCAAGCTTATTTCCAAATGCAGCCTCCTTCTCTGCTACTGCAGGTGAGTGTGGGGGAGCAAGGAGAATAAGCGGAGGGTGGGGGAATGAACGGTGAGTTGTGGAAGGTCCCCTCCCCTCCTTCTCCAGCCCCCCAGTCCCCTACTTACATGGCAGAAGCCAGATCCAGGTCCCTGCAGTTTGCACCACTGCCTATCCTGCGTGGGCAGGCAGCATGCTTCAGGACTGGAGAAAGGGCCAACGACAGAGATGCTCTGGCAGGCTACCAAAGCATCTCTGTAGAGGACTGAACTTCCAGTTGCCTCTGGGCATTTTTTTCCCCCCGGGTTATTGTTTGACCACTGGATATCCAGGGGTCTAATTTTGCTCCCTCGCTGCAAATTTGCAGTGCGGGAAACGTTTTTGTTCCTGCAGGTGTCTCTTGCAGCATCTCAAAGTGGTTTGAGATGCTGCAAAAGGCATGTGAGGGCTTGTCTGGACGCGATTGATGTGAGCCAATCCCTTCCCCTACCCCAACCCTTTCAATTTGATCCCAGCCCTTATCTTGACACTAGAGCCTAGGAAAAGGGAAACAAATGCCCAAGCAGAATTACCCAATGATTATTGTGCAAAATAGTGTTTGCTATAGAGGAGAGAGTTGTAGTAAGAAATCCATGGGAAAATACAAAAGAAACATAGTAGTAAAATATTAAGCAAGTCTAACAGTTCTCCAATGTTAAACCCATGTCGCAGTGTACTTAGATGATGATATTAATCTATTAATGATATCTTCCTGATCTTGGTCTGAACTCTCAAATTAATTAATAATAGTTAGCTCTTGTACAGTTCTCTTCATCAGCAAATCTGACTTCTTTAAAAAGGAGGTCAGTATTTAGTTCATATTTTTATGGATTACTTCTGGAAGCTTCATTAACATGACCACTATTGTTAACTATATTTCCTAATCTAAATACCTGTGCTTGTGATCCCCCAAATTTGATGGGATTTTCTTCCTACACATTTTTTTTCATTTACTGTCAGAGCATTTAATGTCAGAGCAATAGACATGCAAAACTGGGTTAATATTTAATGGCCAAGAAAACTGGGCCATTAGGAAAAATTGTATCCATCATTTACAGTGAGCTCATAGTGCTAACAGTTTATTCTGGGTTAAATTAAGTGTGCAGAGAAACTATATATAATATTAGCAGTGCAATTGACCGGAACTGTTGAGTCTACCTAACATAAGACCTTGTTACTTACCAAGATTTTGTTCATACTGTATTATCTCTTTGGTCCAAGTGATGGCAAATGGCTAGTATTAATAGGCTTCCGCTTTGCTGTGTGCTGTTTAGGTGGCAGGCATTTTATCCTTCTGTAATTCCAGTTTGTCAGAGCATTCAATTAACCATAACGCTTATGCAACAAATATCTTTTCTTCTGTCATTTCAGAGTATAAATAAGGTATTTATGAAGGATATGCATTTATAATGTGATGCTTCTCAAGTTGAAAATGTGTGGGAAAACAAAGGATTTGGCATCAACTCCTACTTTGTGTATGACTAGGTTGCTTGCATGATCTCTTATTGTATGTTCAAACCAGCTTGCACAGTTTCAAGTCTCTCACAAAGCCACAAATATAGAAGTTTTGTGCATTATTTTTAAAGCAAGTATTGAACTTGAAAGCACCCACACTAAAGCAGATGCTTCAGTTCCTTGAATTAAAGAAGTAAATGTTACTCCTAGCAAAAGTATTATTGTCTTAAGATCCCCAATTGCTATATGGTAGATACAATCTGATACCCTCACAACTGCACAGAAACACAACATGGATGTTTAGTCTTGAAACTAGGACTCACACAATACATTTAAATCACTATAACTCTTGGTGAGTGCAATGAGATATCAGGGCCAGAACAATAAGAGGTGTAAGGAGTGCTTTTATTACTCGCCCTTCCCAATATTAACAGGCAACTTGATCATCTTGATAACAGGATTCTTGCAGATTCAAAAGTTGATATCCAGAAGACAACCTATTCAACTAATTTGAAATGTATGGATGCATATGTGTGTCATCAGGAACTTTAATATACTCTTATAGTTTCATAGTTGGTAGGGTCAGAAGGGATCTAAGCAGATCATCTAGTCTGACCCCCTGTTATGGGCAGGAAAGGATGCTGGGGTCAAACTGTAGCAAGAAACCCTTTTGTCAAGTGTGAAGCCCCTCTTTTAGTATTTGCTCCCTTTTGGGAATGCTTTCTCTTTTCTACCTTTTCTTCCTTCCTCTCTCTTTTTATTTTATTATATCATTATTATTTTTATATAAGGTGTATTTGTAGTGAAAATAGAGCTTGCAGATGCTTTTACAAATGTACTTTAAGTTTAAAAGTAAGTTGTACCATGTAACAATGTTAGCAAAAGCAGGAATCTCTGTATGGAGCAGGTCCCTGAATGAATCTTGGTTGATTGTGTAACACAGTAGCTAGTCTGCATAAGCATGTTAATGAGCAGCAATTAACACCTAGAAAATCAGAGACCAAGGAGAAGAAAGAATCAATAAAGAGCCAGGAATTCCTGGAAACTTCATTGTTAAAGGTGCGGAAGCCCCTGTTTGAACTATTCAATGCTGGAAACAGACCCTTGGGGCTGAAATACCCCCTGATCAACCACTTCCAGAGCTCTATTCATCGTGGCAGTGAATCAATCAAAACTAATCAACGGACTCCTGAGACTGCACATACATGCTGACATAACCCCTGGGGCTGACAGCTGCCATCCAGCAGCTACCAAGAGAGACATCCCTCGAGGTCAATGACCCCAGGATTGGATAAGCCCGAGAATTGGGGAGTCACCAAAGTCTGGCAGAGAGGGATAAAAGGCAGTGAGGAGTTGACCTGACCAGCACCCTGCCGGTCCAGCCAGAAGGACCAGCTGGCGACCCCCTTCTGCAGCAACATCACACTGAAAGAAGCCTCCACTGGCCATCAACGGCAGACTCCAGCACTTGGGGATAGATATATCTTGACACCAGTGCTTAGTGTTCAGAGATAGCTACTGTGAGTGTGTGTGTGTGAGCGAATGTGTGTCCCCCTTGTCAAGTTTATACGCAGCCACCAGATCCCCCCTCAGCCTTCTTTTGTGGAGGTTGAACACATTCAGGTCCCCTAGCCTCTACTCATAGGGCCTGCCTTGCTGCCCTCTGATCATGTTAGCAGCCCTCCTCTGGACTCTCTCGATGCTATCCACATCCCTCCTGAAATGCAGCACCCAGAACTGGATGCAGTACTCCAACTGCAGCCTGACCAATGTTGTATAGAGGGGAAGGATCACCTCCTTGGACCGGCTTGTGATGCATTTATGGATGCATGACAAGGAGCTGTTAGCCTTCCTGACTGCGTCCCCACATTGGCAGCCCATGTTTGTCTTGGAATCAATAGTGACTCCAAGATCCTTTTCTGCCTCTGTGCTGACAAGAAGAGAGTTCCCCAGCCTGTAGGTATGCTGCTGGTATGCTCTCCTCCTAAATTAAATTGTAAGACCCTGTGAGGAGTAGTGAAAAGAGTGAGATGTTAACCTTAAGTAATGCTGGATAGGTAGCGAACCTATGAAATAAGAGTAGCAGAACAAATACTACCAGTTGTTACTTTAGGTCTGGTTACACATTTATTGAAGGCTTGACAACCTGTAGTTCCTCTTTATTCACCCTTTTACCTAGATACACACATACATTTCCCGACTCCCAAACAAGCCATAAGTGTTGTTCCTTACTATGGCTGTAGCCTAATGGACAAAATGTTACATTTAAAGATATATTTCTAAATAATTAAGAAAAATTGGAAAGCCTTTTATTGCCTTGTCCATTAATTTTTGCACTGTAATTTACAGAGGGAAAAGCTAACTTCTTGAAAAAAGCCATACTTTTAAGAAGTTTTTCAAGTTACATATTAAAGATTCAGGTATCCAGAATGTAACCATATTGTTCTAGAAGAAAAGGCAATCTGGACTCACAATAGAGATGATCTCTCTTATTAGACCAACAAGATTTTGGCAAAAAAAATTAAAATAATTTCAAGCTGCAGGGCACAGACACCCTTCATCAGGCACTGGAGAAAAGGTGATAAGAGTTCTCCTGGATGCAGAAGAAAGTTCATATTTCATAGGATTTCACAAAGGAGTCAGTAAATGGAACACTCCTCTGGGTAGTCATTTCATAGCTGGTATGAAGCCTCTCACCTCATGTGAGGATCTGTGATGATGCAAATTACCTTGAAACAAAGGAGTAGGATCTCAGTTTCAGGTGGTCACAGCTGCTTCCTGCTTGGGAAAATATGAAGATTTTGTTTTAAAAAAAATCAGCTAAAATTTGATATCTTTCATGCGTCAGACTATTCAGGTTGTGGCCATATTGGTCTAGAGGAAAAGACAATCAGGACCCATAAAAGAGATATTTTTACTAGAACAACAAGATTTTTGGGAAAAAAAAATCAGTAATTGCAAGCTTTTGGACACAAACACCTTTCATTAAAAATTTTGTGTAAAAATCTTGGTCTAATAAATGATACCTTCTCTACTATGAGTCCTGATTGTCTTTTCCTTCAGGACAATACAGATATAACCGGAATACCTGACACATGGGAGATTTCGAATTTCAGCTGATTTAAAGAAATGAAATCTTTATGATTTCCCAAGCAGGAAGCAACTGTGACCACTTGAAGCCTGGGACCCTACTCCTGCCTTTGTTTCAAGGTAATTTGCATCTTCACAGATCCTTACAGTAGGCAAGAGGCTTCATACCAGCTATGAACCAACTGCCCAGAGGAGCTTTCCATCTATTGACTCCTCTGTGAAATCCTATGAAATATGAACTTTCATTTTTACCTAGGAGAACATTTAACATATTTTCTCCAGTGCTTGATGAAGAGTGTTTATGCCTGAAGAAATATTTAGAAATTAAAGAATTAGAATTAGAATATTTAGAAATTAAAGAATTAGAATTAAAGAAATATTTTTTTCAATATTAAAGACTTATCACTCAAGCTGATAGCAACTTAGCCTACTTCAAATGAATTTAGCTTGCCTAGTTTTAGGCTAGCTGCCTGTAGCAAATTGGGTCTGTATACAAATGGGGTACTGAAATAAATATTTCCCTCTTGCATTGCCAAGCCTGCACCTGTGCAGCAAGATGAGCAATTTTACCAGGAAAATAGAATTTGCTACAAGCTGAAATCTGAAATGTGTTGTAATTTTACTTGTCAGAACAGGTTATTGGTGCTTATTGATTCACACAATTTACAGCTTCAGCACTGCTTGATAATAATTTCTGCCTCTCCTCAACACTTCCTGAGAGACTGGTGCAAGTTTCCTACCCTCCCTAACAATAGTTGACATGCATTTTCACTTGATTCTACATGCTGTTTTAAATGAGTTTTAACTGATGTTACATGTTACTTACTAAAAATTACCAACATACTTGCCTCATATACACAAGAGCAACTCCCAATTGAAGCAAAGTACATGTTCATATTTTAAGAATGATTACAACCTTGCCATTATTGACAACCAAAGCAGAAACAGCAGTACTTTGTGCTCTTATTTTTCTGGTTTGGATTTACTTGTAATCATTTTATAGTTTAGCTAGGTAGTGGTGCTAATGGGCAAAAGGTGAAACCAGATTTTTGTAAAAGATTAAGTCATCTTCCTTTTTCTTACTTCAGCCAGTGTAAAAGCCAAGTGCAGGTGTAATTAGGATTCATATACTTGTGACTAAGGTCTGTGTTGCTAAACTTTTTCAACAATGAGAGTTTGACCTGTGAGAATGTAAAAACTCAGTGAAAATTTAAAGCTTTTGCCTGAGTTTAATAAAACAGAATATATGCCAGAGACTGAATCAGTTGAAGTACAGAAGCAAAATATAATGGATGACATGTCTGTCCTCTTGCCGTAACAGAGACAGGATTACAAAGCCTGATGAGATAAAGGAAGAGATCATAATGTTTCTAGATACTGGGTAAAAGTTCTAACTTGAGTTAGACTTTTCTCTCACGCACATAACTAAGCTCTTTCTCTCCCGGGGATCATAGAAATAGGCATATTAATTAGGCACTGCTTAGTTTACTCTGACTTTTAGTATATCTAACATGGCCCCTCAACCCTAGGACTACCACTGACAAAATATGCTCTACCTCAACACTCTTGCAGGGAGGCAGCAGAGATGAGCAATTAGCAAAATAGACAGCTTGGAGAAACCTTTTAGTCCCTGCCCCCAGGCTGTGTTCAGTTCCTTCGTTTGTTTGAGACCAGGATGGAGGACTTGGGTCTGCCCTGAGGTGCTTGGGACCATTCCCAAACTGCCTACTCCTGCTAATTGCTATTCTTTGGTGTGCCATGTCAAAAGCTACTAGACAGGCTTATTTTGCCCGTTACAGACAGGGTCAGAAGGAATGCTATATAGATATAACCTTAGTCTCCCTAGCCCAAATTTAGCAGAGCCCAAAAGAAACAGGAAAACAGCCTGAATGAATTTAACTGAACCAGACAAAGGTCATCTCTCTCAAGTGAAAACCTGAAGAAAAATACTTTACATTTGAAAGCTTGTTTAGCTACTATCCCATCTCCACAGTTAACCCAATAAAAGAGATTGCCCCCAAAAACTTTTTCATAATACCTGGATCATCATAGTTACAACAGCATTTTAACTCTACAAATCAAAAAAACAATTCTTGTTCACAATGGCTAGGGACAGAAGTTGCACATGAACTGGTTTAAGTGATCAGAAACTGATTTAAACCGGTAACAGAACAGAAGCTCAGTGCATATTAACCAGTTTCAAAATGGCTGAAACTGGTTTAAGATGAGCCTGGTTGAATACAGTATCAGACTTAACTGATTTATGGAACTTCTGTCCCAGACCCCTTCCTGGATCAAGTTATATCACAGTCCCCCAGCATCCCAGGATGCTTTCTAGTCCTAGGCTGGGCTGGACTGGGCTGTGTTGTCAGCTCCAGAGAGCTGGGCTGGCCCTGCCCCTCTGCTCCCTAGCTGAAGCAGTGAGGCCTGGCTAACAAGGCAGTGGGGGGTGGGTATGCAGCCCAGTCTATGGTGCAAGTGAGATTCCTCCCCACCCCCAGCAAACTCTGGCTGGGGCTTGGGGCCAGGGAGGGCAGGGTTAAACACCTGTTCCCCCACTCAGTCTTACTACTGGCTGCAACTTTGGACTACAAATCCCAGAGGTATCTAGAAACAGGAAGAGGAAGTTATAAGCAACCCTGCAGAGTTTTGCTGCTGTACTTCTGGACTGCAAATCCCAGAGGCCTTGGGGGCAGTAGAAAGAGGAAGCGAACACACAACCAGAGAGCTGTGCTCTTGCACTGCCTCCCTGGCTTCTGGCCTGAGCCACTGCAGGCATGTGGTTGCATTTCCTGAATCAAAGGTAAATGTCTGTTCACTTCTGTTTCAATTTAATTTGTGCATCTGCTTTTTTCTACAGCTGTTGTTTACCATAAGGCTTATAGGAACAAGCAGTTGCATGAACAAGAAATAAAACCAACAAATGGCAATTTACCTGAAAGGGTAGAAAGGGTTATAATTTTGTCAAGTGTGTATCAGCAGCTCTACATGATTGCTCTCAGACTAGGGTTGTTTCCTTCACTCTGCCAAAAGAAGGGATGAGAGTGAGCAAGAGGAATAATAGCTATCACATTATTCCTTAGTTTGAAGCAATTATTTCACATCTACTTGGGGAAAGAAGTCTTATATAGAACCATCTTCTCCTCCTAAAATATATCTTCATCTAATAATGAAGGGATCTTCCCTCCCACATATATCTGTAATCCATCAGATAGAAGAGTATAGATAATGTTGTAAATCATTATGGAAGCTCTTCCCTATTCTAGTACAAAAACTCTTTGCTCAACCAATTGAAAATTAAATATTAGGGAAGAATTAAGGAACCCTTATCAAATACTTGATTTAATATAAAAAAGCCAGGTTATATTTTATGGCCAATTAAATTTTTTATATGATAACATCTGTCTCTCTATTTTCATTGAAATACTTCCACAAGTCAAAAGACCCTACTGAGATTTGTGAATAAAATAGAGAAGATGCTTCATTTCATAGGTAAAGGCATTAATTGCTAGAAAAAGTAGCCAACTTATTTTTTAGGTCTGTCAAGTTAGGCTCTGCCTTTTCTTTGAGTGCTGCTCTGATCCATGCTTACCAGAGCAAAAGCCTAACAGGACAGCTGAGGGTCTAGGGCAGCAGTGACTTCAGCTGGTGCCACTGGCATTCTGGACCCTCTGTTTATCCCTGCCTCCCCTACCCCCCAAAATTGGTGCCCAGGGATACTGCCCTAATCACCCCAGTTCAGCTATACTACTGCCCCTTAGAAGTACCTGATAGTTGGTGGTAAGGGTTGTTAGAATGGAGGCTCGAGCATCCAGCTGCACAGAAGAGAGAAAACAGGACAGTGCTGTGAGAGGTGTTAAATGTCAATGCCAAGATCCAGGTTAGTTCTTACCTGGCCTTGCAACCACCAGAGGTTTATACAGTTAACAAAGATTTGAAGCCTTTAATTCAGTGGCAGTTGCAGAGTGAGGAAATGCCTGCATCTTCACAGTGAAACTTGTCCCTTCCCCTCACAGCAGTGTTCTACCCCTGCTCCGCTGCATGCAATTAAAACTTGATTTCTATCTTCCCTCTGCTGTTCCCCCACAGGGGTTAAGAAAACCCCTGTCCAGGTGCTGGCCCACCTTG
>NW_017729029.1:63336301-63343895 GCF_001723915.1 Gavialis gangeticus | reverse complement strand
CACTCCCCTCCCCCAATTCTGTCCCTTTCCTGTACAGAGCACCTGGGTATTGCATGTCATGCACAGCACCTGCTTGTGCTTGTGCTACTTGGGACTTGTGCTCTGCAGGTTAGCCACCCCTGGTCTCCCAAAGGAACATTAATTTAAAAAGTCCAATGCAGTCGTCAACAAGTCCATAAGGCATTACAATGTACTATTATGCAACCTAGTATCAGAAGAGCTATGGAACTTGTTTTTTTCCACATAAAATAAGAATAATTGAAATGCATAATGGAGTTTAAGAGATGCAAAAGTAGATTGAACTTTATTAGTAGATGTTTAGGATTGGGAATCCAAAAAGAAGACAAAGCCAATCGGGAAATACAAATCGCCTGAGCGAGGGACTAACATTCAAGGGATGGGGGTGAGGAGGAGAATGCAACTAGGTTACAGAAAATACAATGTTAGCCAACTAAGCCTGGGGGGAGGGGGTTTGCAATGCTGAGAGAGAAAGAAGATGAATACACACAAACCCATACAATGGTCTGCAATAGTGGAGGAAGTAGGTCAAAGAAAATGTCTCAGTCCATATATAGTCTCATCGTGGGGGTCTTCTCTGGGTGGAGTAGGGTGGTCTGTTGCTGATGATTCCTTTTGAAGTGAAGTCCACCAGGTGCAGAGCAGGGTTCAGACGGTCCGCTCTGGGTCTGGTCTGGCGGAGGTCTGTCTGGTGGGGTCGGAGTACTGGCGGTGGCCCATGATGTGCTCCATGTAGATGTTGCGGGGCCAGCGGATTGTGTTGGACACCATGAGGCAGCGCATCAGCCTGACGTAGCGGGGAGAGATGCAGCAGGCCCGCACGATGCTCTTGTTGCTGGGGTCCCAAGCTCCGAGCATTCCCATGATGAGTGCATCGACTGTCATGTTGTAGCTGCGGCTCCTCAGGATGTCGACCAGTGGGACGTACTTCTCCCTCTTGTGAGCCTGGGCTATTACATGTGTCAAGAATGCTCAGAGGTCATTAAGGTAATTTGGGGCTAAGATGCTTAGTGGTGATTTTTAATTCTGAAGACAGAATAACAACTTGGTCTGCTCTGACATATCAGGAGCAAAATCAAAGTTTACATATAGTATAGATTAGTAGCTAAGAAGAGAGAGAATATCTACATCTACAAGATACTGAAAATTCTTCACCATGGGTAAGTGACCTCAAGAAATGGTGTTCAAATCAGATACAAGATGGTTCACCAACCACTAATGAATTGATCCTGAAGAGACTATTTACTTAATTTTGTTTTCTTGCAATATTCATTACCAAACTGATTTTCCTTTATTTTCATTTTTCTTTGTAAAGAAGAATATTTATGATCAATAAAAGTCTTAGAGAGAAGGAATCCATATGCTAACCTGTGTCCCTAGAATATTATATTAAATGATTCCTCTGTCTTACTGTTATTTCTCTGCTAAAACTAAAGTTAATATAATTAAAGAGCATCAATAAATAGTCTAAATGGCTTAAAAAGAACTGATGCTGTTCAGTTTATTAATTTATCCATACTTTCACTATGTTCCCTTTTTGGCATTTCTGCCTTCTGAATATCATATTCTCACTGAATAGCTATTTATGTTATTACACCCTAATGCATTTTCTAGCTTAACTCCAATGTCTTCTGCTTCTTCCTCCAGGCTGACTGAGTCACCTATACAGCCAATAAATGTCACTGTAAAAGAACTATTAAGAATTTTAACAACTGTATCATATATTTATATTGTTCCATGCAAATTATTTTATTCAAAGGGTAATTATTAGCTAAAGTAAAATAAATGACCGCTTTTACACTTCTTTAAATGATTCAATTCATTGGAAAAGGGGTTTTAATGTACAACTCATCCAATGAATGACTCCAAGAAAGCACTTTACTTTAAAAAGCGACTTGTTCTCTGTTTTAATTAACCTTTACAACATAAAACTGTAATATGGGGCCAATCAAAAGCAGTTTATAATTTTCAACAAAATCCAAAATATTACAGAATGCATCTTGAAGTAAACATTTGATTTTTAGTGACTGTGAGACTGTGCTTAATGGAAAAGAGAGTGCAGTTCAATATAAACTTTAAAGACCAGCTTCTATTGCACCTCTTGAGCACTGAAGTGCACTTGTATTCCATGCTGTTCCAGTCCCTGAAAATCCATGAATGCATCTACTTGTGTCACAAACTATATCTGATTCTTAATATTGAGTTCAGTCAACGAACAGCAAGGAGGAGCAAAACCCACTTTTGTTTTTTAACTATGTTTTTGAAGAATTTGAGCAGGGTGGAACAGGATTACTTCAGTAATTAAGTCCACTCTGCCTATATAGAATCACATTCTAATTACTTAAGTTGTATCTGCATAATAAACTGAAAACACTCTGTAATATTAATGACTCTAATTTATTCAACATGTATCTTTCTCCAATGAATAATACATCTGGAGAGATGGTTATACAAGGGACACTAACAATCTAGATTGGCATGATATTCAGCATGCTCAACTATCAACTTTTTTTTCTATGTCCACAAAAAGAAAATTAGTATGGTTTTGAAAAAGTTGAAGCAGTTCTGTGGATATTTATGGAGTGTTCTTCTCGACAATAATTATGAACAAAAGCCTCAACAAAAGCATGAAGGTGCCCATTTGAAAGTGAGCAACTGTTGGCTGACATAATTGGTCAAATAGAGAGAGAAAATCACCCACTTGTTAAGGAATGAGAGTAACTAGGTAGGGTAGTGTTAGCTGTGAAGAACTTTAAAAGTTTGCAGATGAAGTAGTAGTAATGAGAGATCCAGTAGAGCAGAGAGATGACTTAATCAACATGGTGGAAGAAGGAAATGATCTTTGAAATTGTTGTGAAAGCCAATAATAAGCCAAGACCAGGCTAAATGGATGTTGTGCTCCAGATAGATGACCATGACTGAGGGAGAGTGTTTTTACCTAAGTGTATAGATAACATAAAGCCATACCTTAGAAATGGCATCAGAAATTCTGAAAAGCTTAAATAAAACCTGACTATGAAGACTCATAGAAAAGTCTGAGTTGAAGATAATGTCCAGGTTAGGAAGAGGCAACAGGGAGGAGAAAATACATAACTCTGTAATAGCTATGTTGAGTTTTAGCTTATGAATAGGCATGTACTAGACCATGCCTAAGAGACTAGCCAAGGCTTTAGTTTGAGCAGATGGTCACTTGCAAGTCATTCATATAGAGTAGATTGTTGCATTTGTGTTTCTGGATGACATGATCCAGCGAGAAAGTTTAAAAGCAAAAGAAAAAAAAAATCCAACCTCCATGACCCCCAGAGAGAGAGAGATCTTCAGTTGAATTCTCTGTAGGGCACACCAAAGGAGTAGTTAGAAAGGTATAAGGAAAATGACAAAACAAGGGAGGAGGAGAAGAATTCAAGATGATTCCAGACCAGGGTCATAGAAGATGAGGATGGATAACTGATTCTAAGCTTTGATTAGGAAGAGGTCACTAAGACTTTAAGAGCAGTATTAGAGGAATGCTAGAGATTAGAAACCAGATATGAGAGGCTAGTATGTCAGTAGAGGATAGCTACTGAGGAAATAATTCTGAAGAGTGTTTACAGTGTGCTTACAGATGAAAGGATGATGGGGAGTTAGAGAAGTAAAGTGGTTTTAAAAATACAGGAAACTAATGTACAACTGTCTTGGCAGTGAGAGGTTAAGGGAAAGTAGAGAGAATGGATGTGGGAAGCATTAATACATGTGATAGGGTCATTGAGATAACTGAAGGGGCTAGAGGAGCAAAGCAGATTAATTTCCATCTAAAGGAGGAAGAAGAGAAGATCTGATGGAAAGCTGTTTGAAAGGGAAAGTCGCATTGTACTTGGCCTTGGAAAAAAGTTGGCAAGATCCTCTGTGGAGTGAGAAATGAGTTTGAGGAAGAGTCAGTCTGAAGAGGGAGTCAAAACTGATAAGAAAGCTCATGGAATTGCAGGCATGGAACTTGATTAACTGGAGAAGCGGAATAACATAGCTAGTAAAATGGCAGAAGTGAAAGAGGAGAGAACGACTAGGTAGTGAGGGAAGTCGCCTTGGTTAGGGGATTTCTACCAAAAGACGGTTCAGGAATGTGAAGACAGGAACAGAGGAAGCATATGTTGAAAATTAAGCTAGGGCTAAGAGCTGGTATGCAGATCTGAAGTGGGGAAAAAGTCAGAGTCGAAGGTGCAGACAGTTGGGGGCTGGGGGAGAGGAGGGAGAACAGTAAAAGTGTAAGCAAAGGGATGGTAACTAATGAGAATTTGTCAACCCTTGTAGACTGGAAGGCATTGGCCAAATGAGGGGTGCAAGAAAAGCTAGTGGAGAGATCAGAGGACAGAGAGCTCTTGATTAATGCAGCAAACTTCCACTGATCACAGCACCCATACAAAAGGTGTTATCTTAATCCCCACATATAATATTAAATAAAATGCAGCAGCCTAAAAGCATAGATAAGTATTAGTACAGGAAGCAATTTTCCTCATATAATCTCAGAATGTATTACTCCAGATTACGGAATTGTGTTTTCAGTTGTTCATTTTATCTAGAGGAATTCAAGAAAAGAGTCTAAAAGTACTCAGATGGAAACAATTTAGAACTGTCATACTAGAAAGGGGTTTTAATTGGATATCAGCCATGGAGTCAGTGTAGGATAAGTAACACTGATTTATGAGTGAAATGGGTTTTGTTCTTGTTCTTCTGAGAATTCTGCCAGTAGTTTGATATTGCACTTGTCTGATCTCAGCTTTTGGTCTCATGTGCAGACTTCTGGATAACTTTCTGGCCCTTAGCACTGCCTGTAGTAGTATTACAGGACTATAAATAAGCAAAAGCCATATATGTCAAAGATTAAACACAATGTTAAATAGAACCAAGGAGAAAGAGAGAGATGAGTACTAGCCGTGCATACAATCAACACGCCTGATTCTCATACTATTAATCTTTCCCTTATAGTGTATTTATAGCCCTAGTCTAAAGTGACTACATCAATTGGAAAACAATACTTCTTTCCAAACATTTTGAACCTGCAAGCCTTGCTAGCAATTTTCAGTTTCCTATAGCTGAAAGAAGTGAAAAAGTTTTCTCTTTCTGTAATTTATTGACTTTACACGTTTGACAGCAGTTCATATGTATTCTATTGCACCATATCTCCCTGGTAGGAAGGTCATTAGTCTTTCTTTGCTGAAGAGATGCTTCTAAAAATCAACAGGGGAATTAAAAGCCAGCTATTTTTAAAAGAAATTTTAAAATAAGGACAAGATAATTAAATATTTCTCTTTAGCACATGGATTTTTTTGGAGTGCTTTACAGAATTCCTAGCATTCATTAAAAATATTATGGAGTAAAGAGGTTGCAAACACTTCCTAGAAAACCAGTTTTGATTGTATACAGATTTTCTTTAAACTTGCCTTCAAAAGATAAAAGTCACTAACAGCTTTGCTCTTAATTAAATCCTTGGATAATGTACACTCAAAGTCACCTACTTGTGAGAATCCAAACACATTTTGAGGTTGGGAATAAATATAAAAATATCAGAGATTGCTAATTATGTAAGTATTATTAAAGTTACTAATGTTCAGTGTGAGCACACGCTGCATATATTGAAACTAAAATAAAAATATATATTATAAACCTTGGTGTGATTTCAAGCTAATAGTTTTCTGAAAACACAGCCAAATATTATTTTTATGTAGTGCTTTAATTTAAGAGTATCTGAAATGCTTGATGGACTATATAAAAGATAACCACATCATCTAGTGGATAATGTTTCTCCTTATATTTGTATTGTAATATCAGTAACATTACAGAAGAGTATTTCAGAGCCTAGGGAATTTGAAGAGCAGCTACAAACTAAACTTTGGAATGTCAAGAATTAAATAATCTCTGTGTGAGAAAGCAGCAGGAGACGGTTTTTTAGCCCCCACAAATGGTCAGTACTGAACTGGAGAAGTGCAGGTTCACTTGTACTATGTTTAATTCTGTAGCTAGATGTCCATCACAGTCACTATAAATACATTATAAGAAGAAGATATGTAAATGCAAAGGAGTCTTTGACTGCTTCTACTTCTATTCAGAGAATAGAGAAGTATAGCTGGAAGGGAACTTGAGTGTCCATTTAGTCCAACTCCCTGCTTAAGGCAGGGTCATCCCTACACAAATCCATAATTTGATCTCTTAGTAAAACTACAGTCAGCTCTGATACAACATAAGACATGACACAGTGACCTGCCACAGGTAAATCAGGGGGACTACAGCTGCTGCTGTCTTGCTTCTGTAAAAGGCTACTAATATATGCTCAAGAGATTCTAGGTAGAGGGCCACACCCCCGCTACAGAAGAAGGTAAGCCCCTCTCCATAGGCTCTACCAAACTGATTATGGGGTAAACACTTTTCCTGACCCCAAATATGATTATTATGACCATGAATGGAGGGGCAAGACCATCCAGACAGGAAGCTTGGGCTTTAAATTCCAGCATGAGCATTGACACACCTCACTTAAGGTCCTCAGTCTTCGCTATACCCAATACCTAATGCTTCTAAGGGAGGGGGGAGGGGGTTTAAACCTGATGCATGTAGTAGCAAAGCCAATGGAGTCTTGAGGTAGAACTCCCTCCCAGCCCCATGCAACAGTTGGCAAAGCCTAAAAGTATAGAAAATTTCCACAGTAAAACCTAGGTATAACTATGCCTGGATCTTCCGTGACCAGTGGTTGTCCAACCTCTTCTTGAATGCGTCCAGTGATAGAGAGTCCATAGCTTCCATAGGCAGTCTGTTCCACTGCCTTACTGTTCTAAAAAGGAAGACATTTTTCCAGATATCCAATCTTAGCCTACTTCGCTTCAACTTCAAGTCATTATTTGTCCACATCTTACTCAGCAGTAAGAGAGACAAGGCGTTTCCTCTCTTTAAGGCAGGCTTTCAAGTATTTGAAGACTGCTATCATGTCTTCCCCGTAAGCGCCTTTTCTTTAAGCTGAACATGCCTAACTTCTTCAACCTCTCCTTCTATGACTTGCTTTTCAAGGCCATTGTCATCTTTGTTGCCCAACTTTTTATGATCAGATCACCAGATCATTAGATGCAGGGGTAGCAGTGGACATAGTCTTCCTGGACTTCCAGAAGGCTTTTGACACTGTCTCTCACCCTGTTCTCATTAAGAAAATGGGAGGCTGTGGCGTAGACACCCACACAGTCAAATGGGTCGCCAACTGGCTGGAGGGCTGCACCCAGAGGGTGGTAGTGGGTGGGTCCTTCTCAACTTGGAAGGACGTGGGCAGTGGGGTTCCGCAGGGCTCGGTCCTCGGGCCCGCACTGTTCAACATCTTCATCAGTGATTTGGACGAGGGGGTGAAAAGCACCCTGTTCAAATTTGCTGATGACACTAAGATGTGGGGGGACGTGGGCACACTAGAAGGAAGAAGCAGGCTACAATCGGACCTAGACAGGTTACAAGGGTGGGCGGATGAGAATAGGATGGGTTTCAACACAGACAAGTGCAAGGTGATGCACCTGGGGAGGAACAACCAGCACCATACCTACAGGTTAGGGAACTCCCCTCTTGTCAGCAC
>NW_017729029.1:63326273-63335848 GCF_001723915.1 Gavialis gangeticus | reverse complement strand
GTACTCTTTCCTGCCATGGCGGGGGGGTCGGACTGGATGATTTTCTCAGGTCCCTTCCGACCCTAGAAACTATGAAACTATGAAACTCTAGATTACCTCTAACTTCTCTATGTCCTTCAAAAAATGTGGAGCCCAGAACTGCATGCAGAACTCTAGATGAGACCTAACTAGTGCTGAGTAGAAAGACACTATTATCTCCTGTGTTTTGCACCCAATGCTTGTACTGATGCATCCAAAAACCTCATTGGCCTATTGTGCAGCTGCACCACGCTGCAGACTTGTATTTGGTCTACCAAGATTCCCAGATCCTTTTCTATAGTGCTGCCATCCAGCCAGGTGTCACCCATTTCATCTTGTATTTTTATTATTTCTCCTGAGGTGTAGAACCCTGCATTTGTTAGCACTGAACTTCATTCTGCTGGGTTCAGCCCAGCTTTCCAATCTGTCAGGATCCTTCTGAATTGCACTTCCATCCTCCAGTGCATTCTGAATCCTTCCCAGTATTGTGTTGTCTGCAAACTTGCTCAAGAAGCTTTCTAAGCCAGCATTCGAATAATTAATAAACATGCTGAACAGCACTGTGCTCAGGACAGATCCTTCTGGGCCTCCATTTGAAACCTCCTGCCATTCTGATTTGGATCCATTTATTATTGCCCTTTGCTTATGGCTATTGAGCCAGTTGTCTTTCTGTTTTATAGTAGCTTTTTCCACCCCTCATATTTCCAGTTTGTTTATGAGAAGGTTGTGCAGGATTTTGCCAAAAGCCTTTTTGTAATCAATATGCATTATATCCACAGAATTTCCTTCATCCAGCCAAGTGGTTACTGTCAAAGGAGAAGATCAACTTTTTTGACATAATTTGGTTTTAGTAAATCCATGCTGACTGCTTGTGATCAGCTTTCCTCCCCTAGATGCTTGCGAATGGACTTAGGATATGCTCCAGTAACTTCCTGGATATTGAGGTAAAGCTAACCAGTCTGTAGCTTCCTAGGTCTTCTGTTTTGCCTTTCTAAAGAGGGGCACTAAATTTGTGCTTCTCCAGTCCTCTGTAACCATATTTTTCATTTTTATTTTTGTTTTTTGAAAGTTCTGAGTACAAGAACTTACTTTGGGAATTTTTTTAATCAAAATCATTTGGTCATCAAATTCACTGTAAGTGACATTTTTGTAGGAAAAGTTTAGTTTTCATGAGCTTCCAATTTAAAAAAAGATTTGGATTTTTTTAGTCTATTTCAATATTTTTCTAATTAAAAGTTTCAATTCATTTTTTAAAATGAAATGGATAGGATGGGGTGGGTGGACAAGTGGGTTGGTTGGTGTCTGGGTATGTGTACACACTCACATCTACAGACACCCACAAACACACACATGAATGACAAATGCTGAAATAGGCAAAAATCAAAATGTCAATCTCTTGTGTTCCATTTAATCACAAAGGCCACGTCCAGACATGCATGGATGTTTGGGGACTAGTTATCCTTGGGGAATGCCTGTGTCATGTACACTTTGGCATGTGGTAGGTTACCCCAAGTGGGGTAAAGGAGGTCGGGGCCAGCACTGGGCTTGTCCAGCAGCCTTACCTGGGGTCCTGGATACCTCCTGGGGTGGCAGCAGCAGCAGCAATCCGGAGCCTGGCCGGCACTAGAGTTCAGCCCCAGCCAGCCAGGCTCTGGCTTTGGGCTGTGCATGCTGCTGCTGCTGCATGTGCCATTTTTTTCCATAGGTTTTTTTGTTGTTTGACCCCTGGATATCCACAGGTCAGAGAACCCCTCTGTGCTGCTCCCTTGCAGTGCAGAGAACAACTGAATGTGCAGTATGTGTCTGTGGTGCCACACATCACACAGCTGTTTCCAGATTGACTCATTTGGGGCAGAATAGGAAGATCACAGCTTCTGTTTAGACCAGTGTCTTTTAGTTTGGGCCTAGCAAGAAACTAATCTAAATTGATAAGCTTATTTTACATCACCAATGTTCTTATGCTAAAATGTTCATTACATAGTGTGTAGCAACCTTCGCATCATAACTCAGGCTGTTGAATGACTAGAAGCATATTAAAAATAAAATGTATACAACTTAAGATGGATGCTTGCCATGCTGCTCTATTGCAGTTATTGGTGGCTTATGTACAGATTGGCAGTTTTAGATAAAACCATTACTGTTACCTCTAGATTGAAAATAATACTGTAACAGTGGTATTTTGACAACTAGAAAACCAGCAAAAAGAAGAATGAGGAGAAAATGTGGCAAATGCCTGAACTATCATACAAATCTATGGGGAAAAAATTCTATCAATTTCCTGGCTAAAAATCAAATGCAGAAAAAGTAACAACACAAATACATAGGAGCAACCTAACTATTGTTTCAATTCTAAGTTAATGAAATAAGATGGGAAAGTTGTAATTATATGCCCAATAGCATACCAGTCTCCTTTATAGATTTGCAGTTTAATAATAAATGACAGTCTAAGATTAGCTTGAGGCATTCAATATGATGGCATTAGTCTGTTTTACAGTCTGTATGATACGAATAAATTATTGCTATTCCACAGTGTTATCAAACATATACATTACTAAAAACTGTTTCATTATAAACAATTTAATAATGTATTTTGGCTAACATATATATTTGGTAGTGTTAATTAAATTGTATTCAGATCCAAAGGACTGGGTTTTTGGAATTCACATAAACAGAAGATATGTAACAGACAAAAAGGAGATCATTATTATGTGTTCCAAAAAGGACCTAGAATAGACCCTTAAGTAACTGTGTTATTGATTGGAGCTAATTTAAAAACAGATGCAACTCACCCAAGGCTGAAAACAGTTGTCTCTTTCCTAAATAAAACTGCAATGAGCAATAGAGTAAGTCTCCAGTGTTTGAAGTGGAATTGTGATCAATTACCAAAAGCCTTGAGTTTTGGTTAATAGCAAAGGCCTGAAAGCACATCTTTTATGTAGAAAAGATAGATATAAAATTATCCAAATGCTATTTTAAGTTAATTTCTGATGAATGTGATACTTAGCTGTCTTTGTTAGTGAGAATTGGGGGGACTTATTGCTTTGGGGGTAAGCAATTAAAATACAGAGGCTGAAGCATTTATGCATAGATGTCCACCTTCATTAGACCTCATTAATCACTTCCAACTAAATACATTTAAGGGCCATATCTCCTTTTGCTGTGTTTTGGGCTATTGTTCCCCCAATAGTGTTTGGGGCTACTGTTCCCCCACATTCCTTTCTCCAGTGTTTCTCTGTAAACTAGGGGTATGTGAAGTGGGCCATATTTGATTTGGATTCAGCCCAAATTAAGAGACAGTGATTTGATTAGTTCATTCGGATCACCAGGTGGGCAGATGAGAACAGTATGGGTTTCAACACTGACAAGTGCAAGGTGATGCACCTGGGGAGGAAGAACCAGCAGCATCCCTACAGGCTGGGGAACTCCCTTCTCATCAGTGCAGAGGCAGAAAAGGATCTTGGAGTCATTATTGATGCCAAGATGAACATGAGCCGACAGTGTGGGGACGCGGTCAGGAAGGCCAACCATACCTTGTCATGCATCCACAGATGCATCTCAAGCAGGTCCAAGGAGGGAATTCTGTCCCTCTGTGTGACACTGGTCAGGCCGCAGTTGGAGTACTGTGTCCAGTTCTGGGCACCGCACTTCAGGATGTGGACAACATGGACAGAGTCTAGAGGAAGGCCACCCACATGAATAGGGGTCAGCAGGGCAGGCCTTACAAGGAGAGGCTATGGAACCTGAACCTGTGCAGCCTCCACAAGAGAAGGCTGAGGGGGGATCTAGTGGCCATTTACAAATTAGTCGGGGGGAGTCAGCAGGCATGGGGGGAGTCCCTGTTCCCCTGAGCACTCCCTGGAGTGACAAGAAATAACGGTCACAAGCTGGCAGAGGGTAGATTCAGGCTAGGTATCAGGAGGCACTACTTCACTGTCAGGGTGGCTAGGATCTGGAACCAACTTCCAAGAGAAGTGGTGCTGGCTCCTACCCTGGGGATCTTTAAAAGAAGGCTGCATGAACACCTTGCCAGGGTTCTTTGACCCCAGTACTCTTTCCTGCCATGGCAGGAGTTTGGACTTGATGATCTGCTCAGGTCCCTTCTGACCCTACAAACTATGAAACTGTCCCAATTTGATTTGGCCTAATCCAAATCTGAAGATTTGATGCTGATTCAGGGAATCAGCAATTCAGCCATACCCACAGCTTTAAATGTTTTTTCTACATACCTCGAGGTACCAGACATGGCTCATGAAGGCTGAGGTAGTGGGGCAGATGAAGCATCCCACAGGAGCATGGGGTGGGGGGCATGTGTTTGGCAGTGGACCGGAAGTAGTTCCAGTCCACTTCTGCATCCACTTCAGGCATGCTGGGGGGTCACCCCATGCCCCCACGACTCAGCGATCAGCCGTGGGGGGACACCCCGGGTGTTCCCCCGACCCAGGAGTCACCAGTCACTAAGCCGGGGGGTGGAGGAGGGGGTCCCTTGTGCACTATGCAGCAGACCCAAAGGATTGGAGGTGCTTATGGTCCACTTCCAGGTCCACTGCTGAATGCACTGGAGGCCAACCAGCATTCTCGTGGGACACCCCATCTGCCCCAGCATCTCAGCATTCATGAGCCGTCTGGTACCTTGAGGTATGTAGAAAAAGCATTTAAAGCTGTGTCTATGTCCATATCATCGAATCTCTCTGAACCTATTTGGAGGATTCTGATTTGATTCAGAGAGATTAAAGGGTCTCTTGATTTGATCAAATTCTGAGATTTGGACGAACCCTCAAGCAATTTTCTTCTTTGACTTCAATTTCACGTTGCTTTTTCCTGGGTTTGCTACTATAGTACCTGCAAAATACTAATAGCTTAACTGATTAATCTTCTCAAGGCTCATTCTTTTTTCCTAGGGCCTTAGAATATCCTTAAAGTATATTGAGCAAAAATTTGAAAACAGTGCTTTCCTCAATGTTTTTTTTTCCCCCCTTCTATTAGTGCATTGAAGAAAGGCTTCAGATTATGGTTTGTATCATTTTAACTGGGTCTGCATGTGGAGATCTGGAGAAGAAATAATAATGTACCTTCTACTTGGGGGTTATTTATGCATAACAGCATAAAGTCAGGAAACACCAGACATATAAGCAAGTAAGTGTAGAAACCATATATGAATATCTGAATAGCAGCCAGAATCTATCATATTCACTTGACTAGAAGATGACCTTGATTATAAGACAACCCCTCAATAATTAGATTCTACTAGGGGTGCACTGATAGAGATATTTTGGGCCAATACAGATAGCTGATTTTTAAATAGTCATATTGGCTGATACCTATCCAATTACCGATATGCAGTCAGGCAGCTTGGAACACAGCATGTGGCTGGTAAGATGATGTGGAGGAAAGGGTGTGTGTGTGTATGGGGGGGCAGATAGAGGCCCCAACAGAGAGGGAAGGAGGGAGTAGGGTGGCTCAGACAGGCACTGTCCAGCTGGGGCAGAGCAGTGCTGCAAGTGGCTCACCCAGAGGTTGGTGGGGTGCAGCTCCCACTACTATGCGCACCCTGGGAGAGCATGGGGGGTGCCCCTGGATCTCTGTGTGGGCCAAGGGCAGGATGCCACAGTGGGCTGGGGCCAGTGCCAGGCTGTTCCCAGCAGGGAGCACTCATCCAAGCTGCTCTTGGTGCAAGCAACAGTGATGGCACTGGGACGGGGGCTACGGTGAATTTTGTGGAGGGTGCAGCCCCACGCCATAGCCCTTCTCCCAGCACTGCTGCTGCCTGCCCCAAGCACAGCCTGGCCCAGCCCTCCTACTTGGAAGAGCCCTCTGCTTCCTCCAGTATCAGCCTGCAGTTGCAGCCTGCCCTCACCCCATGCACAGATCTGGGTGGCACATGTCCCCCATGCCTTCTGGGGGTGCCTGCAGCAATCAGAGGTGTCCCCCCGCCATGCTCCTGGATTAGCTATGGCTCCATCCTGTGTGTGTGTGTGTGTGTGTGTGCATGCATATATGTATATGTATATATTAGTTGCATACCACAGTCAACTTTTTCCCAAAGTTTAGGCTTCCAACTTTGGAGTTTTATTTAAAGTGGCAAAGACCTTTTTTCCTGCCCAGAATACAACTGTAGAAATGCTGTAAAATGATCACAGCTTCTTTTCCTTCTCTTTCCTCTAGCATCTGCATGGAGTAAAGGGCAACAAAGTCCAGTAGGGCTAGATCTAGGGCTGGTCAGTACAGTAGTGTAGCTAACCCCTTCATTTTGATTTCTGACCAACCCAAAGTTTAAGTCCAGTGGCTTGGCAGTAGCAGTAATGCTTCTATTCAGGGAGTTGACCTAATGGCATATTACAATCAACCTGATTTCTTCTAATGACTCTTCACTGGACAGGTGTTAATGACCCTCTCTCCATTGTTAATGGTCTTGATTTTTCACTATTCCAGCATTCCCTTTTTCAGCAATTTTGCTGTCTGGTAGCTAATCTGGGTCTCACTCCTATTTCATAGTCCTGCAAATTGTTTTTAGCTCCTTGAAAATCCTAGATCTTCCCATAGAGTCCAATCTATAGTAACAGCTACAATATCTGCTTTTGGCTGAGAAACCAAGAGTAATGACAATTCAGCTGTGAAAGGGTTAAAACTAACTTTTGCCTGAGCAGGAAATGAGAAAACGAATGATCTGAAGAACAGATGCTGGTCCTACTCTATACAGCCAGAACTCAAGAAAAAATGTTTTGTTTTGTTTTTAATTCATCCTGCCATTGAAGACTAAGATGCATATTTCATTTGGGGCATATGGTATGTGAGGAAATACTACAGCACTTCCTACTTCTAGGTATAAGCGGCTAAAGACAAATGATAGGGCCAATGAACAGGTAAAGTGAGACAAATGGATTGGCAGAAGTAATAGTCAAAATAATAGCAAATAATTCACTTTTTATCAAACCACCGTGATGCATTCAAATGCTGCTCAGAGTATTGTTTGTTTTGGATTTCAATTTTTCTACAAAATAAAAATTTTACACTCCTATTATCCCCAAGCTTTGTAATGCTGCATTCCATATTTTAGTTAGTGATTTTTTAAAAGCAAAAATAAAAGGAACTTCCCATGCCATTAGTCAGTCTAGTTGCAGTCCTTTTTCCAGTATGGAGACTGAGCTGATTCTTTTGGTAAACAGGCTTCCTGCTTTTGTTTCATCCTGTACCTGACTTCCATATAGCAGGAAACAAGATCATATTGACTTGTAAGCGAAACATGATAACTTACGGAGACTCCATTCATTTCAGAGGATAATGATTACTATTACTTATGCTACTTACTTGTTTTAAAAATATATGCAAAGCTGCTATAGGATTTTGCAGCATGTTGCAAGTCTAATATCATTAAAAACTTAATGCACTATCAATTAAAGTTTATTTTCCCAAGGCCAGAGAGATGATCTTAGATAAAAGCTACCTGGCATACACTAAAATTAATTTCAACAGAATTAATTCTGTTGCAGGAGAAACATGTAGGGATATCAATTTGGAAAATTCTACTACTCTTTTAAGAAGTGTAAAGTGAAAGTGTACAGGGTGGAAGAGGGTTATAAAATAAGATTTAAAAATAGAAAGCTAAGCTTTAAACTAAATTAGAGTGGCTGCTGCCACTTCATAATAACCAAATTTAAAAAGTGATAACTTAAAAGGTTTCATCTCTGAAAAGTGATCAATACATGATTTTTCGGAGAGTCTAGGGGAAAAAATAGATATTGGTATCACTGAGTCAAGAGAAAAGCCCAGCTACACTTATGTGTACATTTAATGAAAACTTTGCACTAAAAGTTGTAGCTTTCAAACTGATTATTTCAATACCAAAGAATGAAAATATTGAAAGAATACAGATTAGAACCACTTATATTTTACTTCAATCTGATAATAGATCAACTCCTTGCTTCTGATTAAACGAAGGGGAAAACACCATTAAACAACCCCTCTTTGTCATAGTTGCACACGTTTTGCTCCTTTGTACCCAAGCCTTAGAGTATAGGGCATGCTTGCAGCTTAATGGAAAGTAATGAACCTTAGACATCATGGGAACCTATACCCCACGCCCAACACTTGCTCTGAGGTGTGCTAATTAGACTTGGTTAACTGAGTCTGCTGGAGCATGCTGTAGTTAAAGCACCCCCTGCCACCATTTTAAAGCAGGGGACACTGAATACACATTTACTAATATAGATATATATTAGTAACATTTCACTTTAATTATGGAAAAATATAGATTTGGGAGGGGGAAGAGAGGTTTAAATTGGAAAACGTTGGATTTTTTTTTTTAATCAGAGAGAACATGGATCCGTGGTGATCCCTACCAAATCAGACTATACTGTAGTAAGTGCTTCTGCTTGAGCTGTTCAGCTTGGTATGAGATACTTTAAATATGTATTGGACTGAAGGGAAAGAATGACCCTACAACCAAGGAGTGATTGCACTTATGTGTGTATACAAAGACTGCATTCCCTCTGATCTGGACTGTTGGTTACAAGGACGGTAAGGCACCACATTTTCTTTTAGCTGTGTTTTTACAGGACTGTCCAGGTTTAGGTATTAAATTTGGGAAAAGTTTAGCTATCTACTCTAAGTGGTGGAGTATTTCTTACTGGCCCATTTAGTGGCAAGGAGGTACCTTTGCTATCCTTTGTTGAACAGAAGAGGGGGTCACATCTTCCAGGGTTGGTAGAGCTTGAGAAAGTACAAGGACTTGTACAAAAGAAGTGAAAGGATGTGTTTCTGGTTTGCACTACTCTGCTACGGACAGGAAAAACAGCTCCTTCTGTGGACTAAGGCCCCATCCAACCCATGTGCAGCCTGATAATCTGTTACTTGAGCCTTCAAGGATACTGGTCCTTCATCAGTCACCAGGGGTTTACTATCAAAGAAAGTAGCACTTCCCTTTGAAAGAGTGAAGATACCTTTGGCCTACCTGTCATTCAATATTTGTAATAACTTTCACATGTACATAAACCCACAATTCATCCATATTCAACCCATGATGATTATCACTAGACCCTGCTCCTTGTTGCCAGCTACACTTACCTTCCACCCAAGGTCTGTGTTTGCACTGCTTGCTTTTAAAGTAGGTCAGTAAAGATACTTCCCTTGAAGTTGCTCGCTCACTGGCAGTATATAATAAGCAGTTTTCAATTAATAGTTGGTGCCGCCAGTGCAGTGGGTCAAATATGGCAATGTGAAAGGCCCTTTTCCATCAGCTACCAGTGTAGCAAAACCCCCATTTTTTTTTAATTGCTTTCACTTCCTTTCCCCAACCATTTCTGCCTTTTTTTCTCTCCCTGTCTATTCCCTATAGGTAAGTATAAGTAAGCTGAGATGTAGGATAAGCTTTAAACATTTTTATTTTGGTAGCAAGTTTTTGGTTTTGGATATCCACTGTTTTATATTGTATTATTATTAGGTTTGTATTGATTTTTACTCTTGTATATGGTATTATCATTTTTGTATTGATTTTTATTGTTTCATATGGATATTGTATGGTTCAGGCCTGTGTTTGTAAGTGAACCAAAGTCATGTCAAGC
>NW_017729029.1:63325100-63326090 GCF_001723915.1 Gavialis gangeticus | reverse complement strand
GATTGAAATACAATGGTAGCAGGCCTCTACTGAATGGCCTGTAATGACTGGGCCATCACCTCGCATTGATTCATCCAGGAACCACGGACCTCACCCAGGGACAGGGACAAGACCAGCATTTGAAAGACAAAAGACCCTGAAGAACCAGCAACTCTCACCATTAGAGACACCTGAAACTACACATCCCTGCATGGAGCACTCATGCTCCATACGCCAGGGGCAGACCCTGTCATAGTAATAAGTATGAGTGTGTTGCCTATTAGCCATTGTTGAAAGGGCCTGTATATAAATACACAAAAGCGAAATCTAACAGAGTAAGTGATTTATAGTAAAATGAAACTTAAGTAACAGAATGAAACTTAATGCACCAATCAGGTACTGAGCATACAAGGTTACTAGGTTACTTTAGAGCAATTGGAAAGTCCTAGGAACTGGCTCGGACCAGAAAAAATTGCCCCAAACTGGGTCAGTGGAGTAAAAACAGGTATGTGCTAGATACTGCATCTGCACCCGAATATGGGACTTATACCAAGGCGGAGTAGGAGGGGGCCATGACGCCAACTCACTCCATATAAGCCAAGCATAAGCAATCACAATTCGGAGGAGAGCTCACTTGCAGAGCATTGAAGGAAGAATTGCAAGTAGTTCGCGTTGCAGCCTGATCAGCTGTGCAGAGTCCCCGAGAAAAATATCTCACTTTAACTGAACAAGTCATCTCGCCCGAAAGCTGCTGAAAACCGAGCCAGCAATGTCTCGTCTGACTCGGTAACAGAATAGAATAACTAAGTATGCTACGCCTACTGGTGTGGTAAGTATGAAATATGAATAATACAAATAATACTGAAATCAATAAAATAGTTGTAATTTGTAACCGTACGTGTAATCCTTTTTTTGTAGTATTATTTTCAACAGAAACAGAAGCAGCAAATTTTCTTGTAATTTTGTGTTTTGTGTGTTTGTGTATGTTGTGTTTTGTATTGTTTATGAAAG
>NW_017729029.1:63321581-63324749 GCF_001723915.1 Gavialis gangeticus | reverse complement strand
TTCCAGCCTGGATAGGTAGATATTACCTGCATACCTCCTCCTACAATTTGGACTCTCTCTTTCTCTCTCTCTGTCTCTCTCTCTCCTCCTGGACTTCAGTGGACTTCAGCCCCTGCACCAAGCCTCTCTAACCCCTGCTGGCCTTGTGTGTGTGGGTGGATGCAAGGGAACCAATAAGACATTGTATCACCATCTCCCCTGTTCAATAAAACCACTGTCATTTGCAACCCCGAGTTTGGTCATGTTTTACTAAATCCCAGTCCCTTCCTTATCTTAAATTCCAGCCTCATTCTCTCTCTCAACTTTAGTCCCCACCTTCTCTGCTAGTTTCCCGATCTCCTTCCAATTCCATCCCCCCTGTTCTGCCACCTCTCGTCCTTCCCTGCTCCTACTGCCTTTTCCCTGTGACTTTCTGCTGTCTTTCTCTGCTTTCCTGCTGCCCTGCCACCTGCTGCTTTTCCTGTGATTTTTCTGTAATCCTCCCCGCTTTCCCCCCTGCAGCTTCCCAGCTCCTCTTAGCTGTCCTGCAGTTTTCTTCAGCAGCTGGAGCCTTTCTCCAGCTTCCAGAACCTACTGCCTTTACCCTATGACTTTCTGCTGCCTTTCTCTGCTTTCCTGCTGCCCTACTGCCTGCTGCTTTTCCTGTGATTTTTTTTCTGCTGTTTTTAGGCTTCCCTGGCACCTTCTGTAGTCATCCCTGCCCCAGCTTCCCAGCTCCTCATGGCTGTCCTGCAGTTTTCTCCAGCAGCTGGAGCCTTTCTCCAGCTCCCAACACCTACTACTGCTCCCTGCAACTTCTCTAGCTGCCTAAAGCCATCCTCTGGCTCCCCACTTGCAAAGCCCCTCTTTAACACCCACACTTTCCCTTATTCCCATTTTTCTCTCTCCCTACCTACCTTTTCAGCTCCCATGTAGCTGTGGCTCCAGTCCGTGATTGCTTCCCTGTTGTGCAGGCTTTGGTCATTGTCTTTTAATCAATTAAGATCAATTAACCTAAAGTTACCCCTGAGCCTCATTTCTTCAGCCCAGGCCCCTGTAGTCTACCGGTTCTAATCCCAGTCCTGGTAACTTTAACTTCCTACACTTCTACTTTCTTACCTTACCCTTTCCCCAGGTATCCCAAGTACACCAAGTACATGCATACATACACATCACAACACCCAACTTAAGAACTCATCTGTGTATATGTGTAGGTGGGTGGTATGTGTGTAAATTAGTGAATACACACATATATAGATATCATTGTGTGTGGGGGGGTATATGAATTAGTAATCCACGTATGTGTATTGCATGTGCAGGTGTTGGTAACTGGTAACTGATTCTGTATAAATTTGGTGCGTGTAGCATGTATGGGCTTAAACTGGTGATAGGTGTGCATAAAACTAGACTAGTTATTTTGAACGTGTGTGTATCTGAGTTGCTAGTGTGAGTGGTGTGTGAGTGTATATATGGCATTGTGTGCATGATAGATGAATTAGCGATCTGTGTCTAATTTCTGGGGTGTAGGGTGTATGTGCTTGAATTGGTAATAGGTATGCATGTGCCTAGGCTGGTTTGGATGTGTATGTGCCTGAGCTGGTAGTGTGAGTGTGTATGCCTAGTAGGGGTGTATGCACCTGGTGAGTGTATGTGTGCTTAATTAATTTTTATGTGTGCATGTGTGATTGTACACCACACCCTCCTGTCTAACAGCGCAATATTGAGATCCTGAGCATTGGCCTGACCCCACAGGACAACACCAGTGGAGACAGATATTTAGAGTTACTCCAGTGCAGTTAGCGTACAACTAACAACTGCATTTATTCTCTCTGCTCAAAGTAACACATTTACTCCAATATAAGATGAGGTCTTTTCCTCTCCCCCCTCCTTCCATTAGCTTGGGAATAAAAATCTGTCATCTTACATTTGCATACAAGGAAACCTCATTTACTACATTTCTATCATCACACTGCTGCTAAAATCATCTTGAGCTCAGAAATGTAAACCAACTATGACATTGATTAACTGCAGCCAACACTGAGCATGACTATAAAACACATGGCCCTTGGCCTATACATTCTGATAGGAGTCTACCACAAAGATGTCTTATTCAGACCTTTTGAATTAGATACATGGTAGTGACCATTAAATGCAGTTGCCACCAGCTCCAACTCCTTTTTCAAATTGTAGTGAGCCACTGCATTGAATACACTTTTACTTCCTCTTCATTCCCAGAGCTGAGGTTTGCCTGCCTTTCCCACTTCCAGTGATTCGTCTTTCTTCACCAGCCTTAATGGTGCCTGAACATGAGTGTGGAGGCTGCTCTGATTTGCTGTAATTAGTGTGTTGCAGTAGGCTTGATTAATTGAGTCCGCTGGAGCATGGAAATTGCCACACTCCAGATTGCCTCTGCATCTTGTGTATCAGTGTCCCTGCACTTCAAAATAACAGTGGGGTGCTTTAACTAAAGCTTACCCCGCCACCATTTTGAAGTGCAGGGATACACAAGAGGCTCTGAGTGCTTTAATTAGAGCGACTCTTATAGCCACTCTAATTAAAGTCCCCCCCCAAAACCCTTGGAGCACATGAAAAAATGCCCTATGTGACTAACAAACATCTTGTGGCCCCAAACAGTTCACCCAGAATCCCTCTGTTGCTCCTTCTGTCTGTTGCATATGATTAGTGTGCCTCCCCCCTCCCCCACCTCCATGAGTTGGAGGCTGAGATTAGCTTGACCTGTGCCTTACCTGCACATACATTTTTTGGAGGATCCCAAGACTTATGACAAGAACCCCTGGTTCTAGTCATGGGTGGGAGCTAATTGGCACAAGGATCTTTTGTGGGGAGGGGTATCTGGAGTACACACACATACTGAGCAGTGCTGAGCTGTGTGGTCATAGGTAACTCAGGCGGGGTACTTGCCTTCCTGAGATTGGCCCCCACCTGCTGCCTGCTGCTCGCCCTGCACCACTGTCAATGCTGGCTTTTGTCAGCAGTTGTTGCTTGCCACCACCAACACTTCTGCCAGCTTCTGCAGGCTCTTGTCACTCACCACCACCAGTTTCTGTAGGCGGTTGCTGATCACCAATTGCTGCTCACAACTCCCCCTTCCCCTCACTGGTGGCTTCTGTGGGTGGTCGCCACTGCCCTGCCACTGCCCACAAATTGTGCCCCCCCCCCCCCCCCCCC
>NW_017729029.1:63320025-63321331 GCF_001723915.1 Gavialis gangeticus | reverse complement strand
CCCCCCCCCCCCCCAGTCTTGGGAGGCACCAGTTGTTCATGTGTGGGGTCATAGATTACATAGACATTAGGGCTCAAAGGGACCTTGTGAGATTGTCAGGTCCAACTCCCATGTCACCATGTCACCATAGCTTGAAAACCTGTTGACTCTGCTGGGGCTGAAACTAATGAACCAGAGGGTAAATCATGAGCTTTTGGTGTAAAATTGTTGCTTAAAAGTGTGTTTATGGAGTACCTGAGCAAAAACTTGCAGCAGTGACAAAAATGGTAAAACACACCAATTTTGAATGAGCTGAGCCTATGGGTACCTATAGTAATGTTTATTTCAAAGTCAGTCAGATTTGCTCATCATTTCCATGTGCTTAGGAAAAACTGGGATAGTAAGGGTGGAATAGGGGGGAAGGGTTTCAGGGAGAAGAAGTTGGGGGGAAGTAGAGGGCAAAGGAGCCACTTCACCTCACCCTCACATTTATTTTCCCTACTGTAGCAGTGGAAGGAAGACAACTTCAAGGGAAACCTCCAATAATTATTTTTTTATCTGAATTTTTTTTATGTTATAAATTTTCTGTACATATGATCTAATTATTGTGGGATCACTTTATATTCAGGGTTGTCTTATATTTGAGTAATTGTATGACATTAAATTGTGGGCAGGATGAGCAGACTGAAAAGATGTGTTTACATCTTCCTTTGCCTGTGTAATATAGAAGCTCTCCTAAAGTTCACTGGCAGTTAAGAGTACTTGAGAAATCCCTAAACCAATTTGAGGTTACTTTGCGGGACTAAGATTGATACATACATAATTACAAATGATTCACAATCCATTTGACAGTCCTAGAACAATGGGGTAAACCCAGGATTCTGCATCTCACTCTTCCCACTGACACATTTTTTTCAGATGAGTTTGAGTATTTTACATTCTATGGTTGCTTCAGATAGGGGTGTGGGTGTAGGGGTGTGTGTGTATGTACCTATATATTCCTATACCTTCAAATAAGGATATATATACCTACCTATATAGTCCTATACCTTTAAATAGATAAATATATACCTATATGAAGTTGCCACAGAATGCTATATGTGTGTATATGTGTATATATGCATATATATCCACAGCTCAGCACTGCTCAGTATGTGTGTGTACTCCAGATGCCACCCCTCCCTCCCCCACCCAAGGATCCATGTCACACACACACACACACACATTTTCTGCCCCCCTCACCCTATATATATATATATATTCTTTAAATCACCTCACTGGAGAAATGTTTATTTCTCATTCTGTTCCTGAATTAATCTGCCAAATG
>NW_017729029.1:63306476-63315025 GCF_001723915.1 Gavialis gangeticus | reverse complement strand
GCCACCCCTCCCTCCCCCACCCAAGGATCCATGTCACACACACACACACACACATTTTCTGCCCCCCTCACCCTATATATATATATATATTCTTTAAATCACCTCACTGGAGAAATGTTTATTTCTCATTCTGTTCCTGAATTAATCTGCCAAATGTGTAGGAGGGGCAAGATCCAGGCCCAGTCAAATGACAAGCCACAAATTCAAACCATCATCCCTTCATTTGCTAGTCATGCACATATAGGTACTTACAGAAACACAGCTGAGAGTGAAACTTAGAGAGGGTGCAGGGCTTATTTTTGGCACACATGCCAAAAAGTGTGGCCTCTACTGTTCTAGAGTGTGCCAGGCCTATATATATTTACAAAAATATATTATGACGTGGGGATTTTTTTGTTTGTTTCTGAATATGCATAAATGTAAAGGCAATATTTACACTCAGAGATAATCCCAAAGTCCTGTAATTCTACTTGTAGAATTCAAAGGTATTGACCCTGGGAAGCAGAAAAATGTTCTACTGGACAGGTAAGGTTTAAGTTGCCAGAACCAGCTAGTGAATCCCCTTTGAGGAGTTATTCAGGTGATAAGTGTTATTCAGCTTAGAAATTGGGTTGATGTGTTACAAAGTTGGCATAAGAAAGATGTGCACAAGATCTTGTATTCCAGAGCCACAAGGCCAATGTATTGAAAATTACAAACTTATGGTGAATGAAATACTTCAGGCTAACAACAAAAGGTACTTTACTTGTTTTACATTAGGTACATGGTGGTTTTAGAGTATTTTTATTTTTAATGAAGCAGCAAAAAATATTCTATAATAACTAGAAGAAGGTTTGAGGCCATGTCTCATACCTTCTGGGGCAATAACTGACATCACACTAATTAGAGAAAGTAGTAATAGAGGGAAACTTACTTAAAATAGCTTAAGCAATGTAATAATACTACTCAGCTGCCAAATGTTTATAAGAAACAATGAATATGCATTTAAGAGTGGCAGTTGGTTTTGAATATCAACTTTGAGAAGCCATTATTTGTTATTGAAGGTTTATAATGCATGAGTGATCAATTTTTGCTTATAAATGGATAGCTAGTTATCCACACTCCATACACCAGCATTTGTGATCAGCCATTGCAGGTATTCAACATTTCACAGAAGCATCTGGCCTGAGCAGCTTTATGCAAGTGATTTGAATTTCTAGGAGCTCAAAACAAACACCAGCTGTTTATGGACTAATTTATACAACAAGTGACAAGAGAAACCTTTGTTGTTCGAAGACATTTCATGCATGACTCTATTAAACTGAAGATGTTAACTACTGTAGTAACTAATATAGAAGTATTAAAAGCCTGATTTTTTTTCTTCTCCTTAGTGCCAGTTTGAGATTGGCATATCAGTTTAGCATAAGGTAAGCGGTTTGTTGTTTGCAATGAAAGGGTAACAAACTAAATGCATAGCTGATTGCTAATCTTAATTTTTCAAACAAAAATAGGGAAAAAGAACTCATCACCTGAATTCAGATTGCAAGGGACTTGCAATGATGATATAAAATTACATGAAGAGTTTTAGGGTATGTACAAGTATTACATTTAGATCACCCTAGCCAAAGTTAGGGAGATGTAAATGCCCAGGTGGGCAAACATTTGCAGGCCTCAAGTTGTCCTAACACTGGATGCCCAATCTAAAATTAGTTCTTGTCAGATGTGAACAACCTTTAAATCAGCATAGTCTTAACTCAGCCTAGTGAACACTTGTATGCATTCACAGCACAGCCCTGTGGCTGGGAAAGGCCAGCCACTCTCCCTGGGCCCAGGGCCTGTGCTGTTTTTACCCTCCCATCAACCATGAACAGGATAGTTTTACCCATACTGGACCAAACCACTGCCCTTGGACCCACCAGGCCTGCACCCTAATCCTGCCAGCCTGTCCCACCCCTGACTTATTCTAGCTGGTAAATGGCAAATTCTTGCATCCAGATCCTGACTCAAGTTTAAACATCTTAAACTAGACTACCAAAACCTGAGTGGGGCCTATGAATACTGGTATATTCTAAGTCAGTTAGGTACTGCTTGTCTCTCATATCACAAATACAGAAGATGACCCATCATAGACATTACATATTTTAATGTATCCATGGTTTTCAGGATAAGGAATTTAAGAATCCCAACAGTATAACAATGTTGATAGGAAGACTCTTATCCCTTAATTTTTTTTTTACAATAGTAGTGAGACAAGATTCTTTGGGTAAATGTCATATCTTTTATTAGAGCAACTAAATAGTTGGAAAAAAATGTTCTTTGCAAGCTTTCAGGCACAAACACCTTTCTTCAGGCATAGGGAGATCCTGCTGTTGTTTTGTGTTCTCCTGGATGGAATAGGAACCAATATGCAAAATGTACATCTATGAAAATGTAAATGTGTGGAAGTGAGGATCAAAGGCCATGAGAGCTGATAGCTGTGAGACAGGTAGGTTGGGGGTGGGGGGAATGGGAATGTTGACCTGGTGATGGAATATATCTGGTAAAATGTAGAGAGGGTACCTGAGGTTATTGGAAAGCAATATAGACATTAGGTTTATGGCACATTATAACCTGCCTGCCATCCAATAACCTCAGGTAACCTCTCTACATTTTACCAGGTACATTTTATCACCCAATCAACATTCCCACTTCCCCCCCAGTGACCCCACCCCTACCTACCTGTCTCACACCTATTGTCTCTCATGGCCTCTGATCCTCACTGCCACACATTTGCACTTTCACAGACCTGCATATTGGCTTCTATTACATCCAGGAGAACACAAAACAACAGCAGGCTTTCTCTATACCTGCAGAAGGGTGTTTGTGCCCAAAAGCTTGCAAAGAATTATTTTTCAAACTACTTAGTTGGTCTAATAAAAGATACTACATTTACCCAAAGAACCTTGTCTGTCTATGTCCTTAAACCAACATGACTACAACCAACACCCCCTTTATAATACTATTAGCTTTAACATACATATATGCATACATACATACATACATAGAGCAGCATTCCCTCTCCCCAGAATACAAACTGGATGCCTCCTTCTAAAATTGACCATTCTCTCTCTAGATTTGATAATGGTGTTCTTTGATAAAGCATTTATAAAGCTTTATAAACATGTAGCAGGGCACTAAGGTGCCTGCTACTGGGGGAGCCGGGACCATGACCCAGGTGCTGGTTGCCGGGGCAACCAGGAAAAGCGATTAGCCAAAACCTGCGTGGTCAGATAACAGGAAGGGGGCAGGGCCTGGCTCTTAGATAAACCACAGGTGGAGGCCAGGAAGTCTCTGCTGGCGGCCAAGGAGAAGGAGCGCTGCCAAAATAAGAAAAGGGGAAAGGCCTGAACGCGAGCAGTTGGTTACGCTGGTGAAGGATGGAGCACCCGCGGCGTGTGACTCAAGGAAGGTTAGCCAAGTGGTTTAGATTTATGTTATAGTCCGGGGGCTTGTTTTATTGTTTGCTGTTGTCAACTGGAGGACCAGGTGAGGCTATAAGGGGATGGAGGAGGCCTCATAGGGGAACCACGACAGTGTGGGAGCCCCAGCCCCAGAGAGTGGGCAGGGAGCAGCCCCAGAGAGGGGGTAGCAAGAAGCCCCAGAGAGGGGGCAGCGAGGAACCCAGAGAGTGGGCAGTGAGAAGCCTGAGAGAGTGGGCAGCGAGGAGGCCCAGGTGGGCAGCGGGCAACGAGAAGGCCCCAGAGAGTGAGTGGGCCAGAGAGATAGGCAAACATCCAGTCCATCAGCAAGGCTTGGGGCGTGGTACAGGAGTGGTTGGAGCCAAGCTCCATCAGGCGGGGGTGTACCTGAACACCTGTACCGAACACTGGTCTGGCATACCGCAGGAACCGTAGCTAAGAGAACAAAGGGCAGCCTCCCTATGATCTAAATATAAAATCAAAGTTGTGGCAGGTGAGATTCTGAAGGTGCTTGGAGCATGCTTGGCACGGTACAGAGAGGGGACCCGGGGCAGCACGGTGACCCTAGACTCCATCCTGCTACAAAACACATAACTGTCCAATGATAAAAAAAACCCTGTAAAACTACCAATCATATTTGTAATTAAGAATTTTTTTTTTTAATCAAGATTTCAAATGTTAGGTCAGTGGTTCCCAAATTGTGACAGATTGCACACCACCAATTTTAAAACAATGCAATCTTAAGTACCACGAGCAAAATTTTCAGTTCAACCTTAATTATCACAAGCAATTTTTTGTCATATAAAGTAATTATAATCTATTAACGCATACCACTGATAGGCTGTCTGCATACTACTGGTGATATGCATACCGCAGATAGGGAACTGCTGTGCTAGGTATTTTTATCTTGGATTTTTATCTAACAAATTATATTAGTTTGCATTTTTTTCTCTCTTTTCTACTTAACCATTCTAAGTCTCTAGGGGACCATGAGCTGCTCTGTGCACAACATTTGATCATGATGATAATTTGATTTCACAATCTATAACTTAAAAAAGAAAGTCAGAACACAGGCAAATCATATCACATTATACCCTTCTTTGAAGAAATTATTTTATGTAGATTTCTGCTAACTTCCTTAGTGAAAACTATTTTGAAATTCTTGTTGGGTACTTTCTGCCTTATGGGCTCTAGTGTGTGGATGATTTGTTCCTCTAGTACATATATTACAGTCACCCCAATCCTTTAATCCTTTAGACAGGTTTTTTTGCTCTTTTGCTTCCACACCACAGTTATAAGGTAGAGACAGTGATATATGTACTGAACCAGACTCTTAAATTTTAATATTTCAGAAAAAGAACAATCCACCTACTTAGAATACAGGCATTTTAATACTAGGAACCACATACACGTTGCTCATTGACTTGGTTGGTTGCTTTCTGAAAAAAGGGATCATAGATTGTAAACATTTTATTTGCTTCTAGTATTTATGTACCTTTTCAATCTCTAATATAGTGGTTCTCAACCTTTTTATATTCAAGGCACTCCTAGTTAGTCTCAAGGCACCCCTTAGAAAATGCAAGCTCTTAGCTTTCACTCATTTTTATTACAGAAAGATAATAGAGCAAGTCTTCTGTTGCAAAGAACTCTAAAAGCCCACAACAGATCAGAATGTTATTGATGCTATTCCTCTTTGAAATCTCTGTTTTTATCTCATTAATCATATATAGGTATCTTATCATTTTATATTGACCAGTGCCATGTGGCACCCTTAAAAGACTCTCATGGCACCTTGGTTGAGAATCACTGTGCTAAGACGTACTGATAGCACACAATTTTTTTTTCTGTGACCGTGATGTACAATGCATCATGGTTAGTCTTTGAAATTAGGAACTTTAAAATGTTAAACTAATTATTTATATATCTGGATTATTCAGAATTTCACCAGTATATTTATTGGCTTTAGTTTAGTTTATCTAAATAGTACTGCAAAAAGCATGACTGAATGCTATATGTATCCGTACCAAGTTTCCGCTTGACAGGAATCTTTGTTATATGTATACCTCAAGGCAAAAAAGAATCTATTAGAGAGACTACAAGCAAAAGGGTGTTAAGTTTTTGAAAACAGAAAGGTCCATGCTAGCACTTAAAAATGAGCAAGAAGATTATGACATGCTTAAGTGTTCTGGAGAATTTCATATATAGAGAGAAATCTATTAGATAGTAGGGCTGTGCAAAGCTTTGGGTGCTGACTTGATTTGGAGGAGATTTGGCCTGATTCGGCAGCTGAATCTCCAAATCCAAATTGAATCAGGAGACCAGTAAAAAGGTCCAAATGAATTTGAAGCTCTCCAAATGAATTTGGAAAGTTTCGGAACATTTTGGAGATTTGGGCAGTCCCCGCTCATCACCGCAGGAAGCTGGACCTGGACTCCATACCGGTAAGGAGGGGATGGGGAAGGGGAGCTGGAGTAGGGGGAGGGGACCATGTGGGGAACCCCTGCCAGGCCCCATACCCTGCATGCTCCCCTAGCCCCCATGAGTGCCCCTGACCCCTGCCCCCTCTCTCAGCCCCATCAATGGCTGCCCTGCCTGGCCCCAGCATCCCAGCTCTTTAAGAAAAAACAAAACCCCACACTCACCAGCTGCTGCCAGGTTGGGGGGGGCAATCCCCACTCCCCCTCACTGCCCTGTGCTGCATGGGGGGCTATGCCATGACCCTCATCCCCTGCCCACCTGCTCTCCCCCCGACCTAGCACCATCCAGTGAGTCAGGGCTTAAAAAAAAAAAATGTGCCAGGATGCTGAGGCCAGGCCAGCCAGAGCGGGTGCGGGATGGGGCCTGTTTGATTCAGAGATTCAGCTGATTCAGCAGTAGCCAAATCTCCAAATCAGAGTGGTCCAAATCAATTCAGGACAGTGATTCAAATTACCAAATCGAATCGCTGTCCCCCAAATTGGCCAGATCTGATCCGAAGTGAATACTAGCCACTTTGCACAGGCCTATTGGATTATGTGTGTGTGTGTGTGTGTATATATATAGCTATATCTATATGTAATATGTATGTATGAAATACTATCCAATAGATTTCAGCAAAGGCAGGATTTAATGTACCATGAGGAAAGGGGGACACTTCAGAGTTTTGTGTGCCCCATGGCACTTCAGAGCCCTGCACTTGCAACCTGACATGTGGGGCTGATGGTGTCAGCTTGAAGTGCCACAGGTGGTAGATGTTTTCCCCACTGCAGCAGTCTAGAGCCCTGCACCTGCAGCCTGACATGTGGGGTGCAAGCACAGGGCTTTGAAGTGTGGCACAAGAGGAAAAGTTCCCCCTCAGTGCCCAGAGCCTCAGCTTCATAAGTCAGCTTGATAGCTATAAAGGAAAGCTGTGAGCAGTTGAGGGATGTAGGGCAGGAAGCGAGTGGGGGCAAGGAGTAGTCCTTAATGTTATCATCTGGTGCAAGTTACAGTACAAACTCATTCCTTAATGTACAGAAAAGGAAAAAAAAATCATTGAAGTTTTTGCTTAAATGGCAAATGGATGGAGGAGAAAAAAGAATACCTCAAATGCATTCCTATATAGATTGGTTCTCACCATCTAAATAGGGAACCGCACCTATTTAAGGGCATAGCCCATAAACAAATTACCTTGAGGTAAGAGGTGTTTACAGCTTCACCATGGATGGCTGGACCCACACCCAATGTAAGGATGTTTTATAATATCTTTGATGTTTTCTGATCAACTGTGTTCTTGGGAGAACTGTTGAACAAGCCTTCAGGCATTTAGTGCCCTTCCTTATGTCTAAGAAAGAGGCAGTAGAAAACAGTTTCCGTGTAAATGCAGTCTGCTTGGAGGGATGGAGGAAGGCTGTGAACTAGGAGTGAAGAGGTTTTATCAGGAGCCATTAAAAGAAAAAAGTGTAGTAGACTAGACAGTCTAGTTAGTGGCAGAGTGAGACCACTCAGCAAGGGAGAGAATAGTTATTACCTTTGAAGTGCAGGGAGATTGTTAGGGTGTAATGAGCCATAAAACCACTGTCTGTATCAACTCCATATATTTTACTGTGCGGTAGGATTATACATTTCTGTTCTCAGGCCCCTCTTCTAGTGCTGTTTTATAAATTCCTTTTGAGCATAAAGATTGTGAAGTCAGAGAGGGGAGGGTAGTTTTAAGGGGAGAGGGAAGCTCCTACTGATGTCTGTCTCTCCTTTTTATATTTTTTCTGTGAGAGTTCATTGTGGTGTCCAGTTTATTTAGCTCACAGTTTCAATGAGAGCACTTGGTAATCCGGATGATGCACCACACACTGTGATGTACACATGTGGGATCCATGGATTCTGATGGTTTTGTTCTTAGGAGTCTTGATTGTTTTGACCCTAGAGAAGTGTTGTCAGGTTTGCTGTTATTGTTAAGGAGGGTCTGCGTCCTATTTTGAGTCTGTTGACCAGAAGAGAGTTTCTTCTGATGATGAGTTGGGCCAAGCTTGGAAGTTGTCTGAAGGCTAAGAATAGGGAAGCTGGGAATATTTCCCTCAAGGAACCAATATTTATTGATTTTTTTTTTTTATAGGCTATAATTTGTTGATGATCTGTTGTGCCAACCCTGCAGCCCCAGAAACTGACACAAGAAGCAAAATGGAGTTTCCACTTTTATATAGAAAATCATAGGGGGTAGAGTCACTAGTCAGCGGGCCAAAGGCAGGGAGCAGGTAAAAGGTAAAGAAACACTGACACTCTGGTAACATTCAACACCTTAATTTCCCCCTCAGACCTCCAGAGGTGTCCCCAAATACTCAAACAGCAGCTTTAGTCCATACAGCCGTCAAACAGCAGCTGCCCTATAGCTGCCCCCCAAGACTGAGCCCAGCTCCTTCAGTCCACAGTCCTGGCTGACTGAGCCAGTGAGATCTCCAGCTCCACTGTGTAGTCCTCTGCACAGGGCTGACCAGATTCCACCTACACACAGCTCGCTTCCCCTTACTCTAGCCTCAAACTTCCCCTTCTTTTTCCCTTTGCCCCATGGGCAACTGGTGCCTCATGATACTGGGAGGCACCAGTTCCCAATAGCCAGCTGGGGGGGGGGTCCTCCCACCAGCCGATCACCACCACTGG
>NW_017729029.1:63295074-63296320 GCF_001723915.1 Gavialis gangeticus | reverse complement strand
CCCCCACTCCCCGGCCAGCGAGAGCCAATCACAGGAGGGCACATGCATCACCTATGCCTTGCCCCCCATTCCTTGGGGGTTTGTGGGAATTGTAGTCCAAAGTAACAGTCAGCACAGCTCTGCAGCCTGCCCCCTGGTTCCTTCTGCTGTTGCACACATTGACATTCACATTACATCTTCTTATAGGTTCTGGTGTGGGCTGATGTGTAATAAAGACCAGGGGGATATGGTCAGTGAGGATTTCTGTTGTATTGTAATAGATTACTGCAGGAGATAAGATCTGCTTCTCTCCTGGAAACACTTTGCCAGGCAGAGACATTTTTTAGGTTGGTGAAGTGGATGTCATGAGCGTTTTCCTCAGAGCAGATAGGGGAGAGTCTGAGATCGGACTGTAGCTTACAGCTCTCTTCGTGTGTCCAGGGCAGTTGCAGGTTTTTCCAGAGTGTGTTTCTTTTTTCATTGACTTGTAGATGCCAGAGTGCACCCTGACTGTTCAGTTTCATGGGTCTCTTAATACCTATTAATTTATCTAGTCCCTATTTTATCCTAGCTATATTATTTGCCTCTAAAACCTCCTGTGGTAATGAGTTGTACAAATTAACTACACACTACATAGAAAAATACTTTTTCTTGTTAGTTTTAAACTTCTGCTAATTTCAGCAGATGCCCCCTAGTTTTAATATTCTGGGACTTGGTGAATAACAGTTCCCTATTTACTTTGTCCATACCCTTCATGATTTAATAGACCTCTATTATATCTCCCCTTAGCTGCCCTCTTTCCAAAATGAAGTCCTGGTCTTTTTGGTCTGTCCTGGTCTGTCAGCTGCTTCATCCCCCTGATCATCATACCCTTCTTCTGACCTTTTTTCTAATATTACTATATCCTCTTTTGAGATGTGGAGACCAGAACTGCATGCAATAGTCAAGTTCAGGTTTCTTATGTAAGACTACTCAGTGAATATTCTCCAAAGCTTAAAGGAAGCAAAGGCCTGCCTTAAGTAATTATGGAAACTAAAGGCTCTCAACTAGAAGGTTTTTAACTATTATAATTTCTCTTATTGGCATTTTCAGCCATAAGACTCCAACGCAGTAAGAAAAAACCGTCTTAGCTGTAAAAAACAGTTAAAAAACACCCATCCTAGTTAAAAAACTGGGTGACTGTGGCATCGATGCCTACACAGTCAGATGGATTGCAGATTGGCTGAGGGGTCGCACTCAGAGGGTGGTGGTGGATGGGTCATATTCG
>NW_017729029.1:63287547-63294736 GCF_001723915.1 Gavialis gangeticus | reverse complement strand
TTTGAGTCCCGTTTCTCTTTTTGGGGTTTTTTGTTGTTCTCCCGCCCTGGCGGGGGGTCGGGCTAGAAGATCTACTAGGTCCCTTCCGACCCTTAATCTATGAATCTATGAATCTATGAAAAACAACTACCAGAAATTAGAAGCTTTGAAATGGGCATTTTTAATTTTAGTTTGTCTTTGTATCTAAAGGAAGCAGAAAGAGAAATTTATCTAAGAACACTTGGCTAGAAATGTATTTCATAATGTTTATGACTGAAAACAGTTTTAGAAACATTTATTAACTCTTTAAGGGAGAGCTTAATGAATGAGTGATGCACTTTTATAGAAAAAAGTGAATAAATGTATTTTGCAATATAGATGTTTTTAAATAATATTTTCATCATTATTTTAAATTGCAACCAGAAAAAAAAAGATTTAAAAAATAAATTTTAACGTTTTTAGTTATTTTGTCTCTTTCTAAAGAGTTTGATGTTCATTCGTTGGTATAACCATTAAAATATGTTATTTTGCAATTAAATGTAATGCTTTCATTAAAATGTACTTTTCTGCTAGCCCTGGGGACTCGTGATAGCATCCACTTGCATTTATTTAAGCCATTATCTAAAGCTGTAAAATAATAAAAGTAGCAAGTAATTCTGTCAAATTGTTTGATAGGGCTGAAGCTGTAGTTTCACTTTCCAGACACTGTGTTACTTAGCTGCACACAAGCTTTTTTTTGTTGTATATATAAATGAATGATTGATATATGGCACAGTTAGTACTTAAGAGTTCCCACTTGGTTCTTAAGAAATGCGTGTGATTCAGTTTATCTACAGTGAATCTTTAAAACACTTACTGCAAAGCATAGGAATATTCTGGGTCAGCAATTTTCAACTGACATTAAATCATTAGTCATTTAATAGCCAAAGATAAGCCAAAATGACCATACAACGTACAGGAATATCAGAGAAATTTGTTCCCAAGTAAGAAAAGCAAAGGTAATTATTTAAGCACTTCATTTTTGCTTTTCCATCTTATCTGGGATAGATAACTCTGCTTACTCTTCCTTTTTTAGCTTTGTTTCTTGTTTGACTAATTTGGGGGGTTTTGTTTTCTTTGGGTTGTTTTGTGTTTTCTCTAGCAGCAACATCATTCATCCCTAAGTAGTCTTCTATTTTTATCTTTTGCTACTGCCCACTATCTCTTGTGTAATGTTTCTTTCCCTATTGGATTTCTGCAATTCTTTGGATTTGTGCTTGTAAGTTATATAGGTTAAGAGGGAAAACAGAATAAAAGGGGGCATGTATTATTTATTAGATTTTATAATTACACTCTTTTCAAAACTTGAAGAAACATTTCAGAATACAACTTCTATATTTTCATACTTAGTGCAATATATTTCATTTACTCAAATATAAGACAACCCTGATTATAAAATGACCTTCCATGAATCAGTGCTATATAGGAAAAATGATAAATCTGATATAATTTTCCAGGTATAGAATCTTAACTTTCAAGTTTTGTCTTGAATTTGTGCTCTTCCCAGTGCTACAGCAGGAAAAATAAATCTGAGGGGTCAGGTAGGCCCTTCCCCCCTCCTTACTATCAGAAGTGAGGAGCAAATCTGAAAATGCTGACCATGAAAATGGTATAGCTATATGTAATAACTAGCTGTTTAATTTGCATATGGTATCCATAGACTCACTTACTCCGAAATTGATGCACTTTACCTTTTTTAAATTGCTGCATTTTAGCACACATATCCTATAAGCACACTTTTTAAAAGGCACTTAGGCACCTATGTATATATTGAACAACATTTTTTTGGAGATTTTTTCATATTCCAGGTCAAATCAGCCAAATCAGTTCTGAAACTTCTTGATTGAGCAAAACTCAATCATTCAAATGCCATATGTGGTACTACAACCAGCAAGTATCCTCCACACCAGACTTTTCAACCTGCTTCAGATATTCCCAAATCCATCGACAGGCTTCCTATGTGCAGGTCCAAACCCAGAGGGCTTGAGGTTTGGATGATCCTGAGTCTCGCTTGCCCTTAGCCAATGGCCACAGGAGCAAACTAGGGAGAGGAATCCCCCATTTCCATAAAGTAGGCATGTAGCCAAGATCATCCCACTGGAAGCTGGCTACCGGGAAGCTAATTACAAGACATATAGAGTGTCGTGTCTTCAGTGCATTGGACAGGGGTGCACCCTCCACTACACAATGACATTCAAATCTATCTCGGTCTGGGCAACAGGCCAGTGCGATGACTACACATGATCTTAACCCACAAAAGGCAAGATGTTAGTCCAAAACCAAAAGGCTCATGATTTACCATACAGTTTGTTAAGCTGGGCTTCAGCAGAGTTGACAGCAGTCCAAGCCATGGTGATTCCACAGCTCGGCACTGCTCTGTGTGTGTACTCCAGATGCCCCCAACAAATGATCCAGGTGCTAATTAGCCCCCATTCATGACTGGAACTGGGGGTTCTTGGCACCAGTGCTGGGACCCTCCAAAAATGTATATGAAAACAAGGTGCAAGACAACCTGGTCTAGCTCCACCTCATGCAGGGGTGGGGACACATTTATATGCAACAGGCTGAGAGAAGGACCAACAGATGAATTCTGGGTGAATTGTTTGGGGCCACATTTGGTGATGTTTGCTAGACATTTAAGGATGGTGAAGAAACAGGAATTACTGGAAATAGAAAAGGAAGGCAGAGCTCAGCTGTGAAAGTGTAGAGGAAGTTAGAAGGGTGTAGGTTATAGCCATGCTGGTCTAAGGACAGACAAGGCAGACAAGGTTCTTTGGGTGAATCTGATATATTTTATTAGACCAAATTAAATAATTGGAATTTTTTTTCTTAACAAGCTTTCAGGTTTAAAAACTCTTCCTCAGCCTGACAAAGGGTTTATTTACCCCAAGAGCTTGCTAAGAACATTTTTTCTAACTATTTAAGTCGGTCTAATAAAAGATATCAGATTCACCCAAAGAATCTTGTCTGCCTGAGGAAGTTAGAATGTATTCAATGTAGTGGCTCAGCATAAGTTGAAAAAGAGCCAGTGTTGAGGGGGACTATGCTCAATGATCTACCATAGATCTTATACAGATGGGCTGCACTAACCAATCTTTGTGGGTTGAGTATAAATATTTTTAATCTGTGCAATTGAACCCCGGCCCAGCACATTAGGCAAGACCCTGGGATTCGGGGTTCCCCAATTCCAAGTGGCAGTAGAGAAGAGACCGAGGTCCTGGCCTACATGGATGATTTAAAGATCCTGTGCCAAAGCAAGAGGTCCATGGAAAGAGCCCCGTGGCACACACAGGTCTACAAAGCGGCAGCAGGAGCCCAGCTTAGTGTAAGTAAATGCACCTGTCTCGGCATAGGTGAACTCAAGGACCTGGAAACCTTGGGGGTCTCTGTCCCTCATGAGGGAGTTAAGATTCTGGGGGTGATTTTTGACTTCGTACTGAGAAGCAAGAAAGCATGAGAAAAACCAGAGGTCAAGGTAAAACAGAAGTTGGGTCTGTGACACTCACACTGCCTGTCTATGGGGGTGACGAGTGGCACTCGTGAAAGAGGTGTTGCTACTGGTGCTTCTGTACACCACACTGATCTTCCCTGTTATGTTATATCAAAATAATTATTTCCAGATAAAATCATTTTCCAAAATTCTCCATTAAAAACTTGTTCAATACTTCATTCTGGTGAAAGCAGTCCCTTATGTTTTCTCAGACATATTCAATAATGTTACAATTTGAAAATTAAATAACTTAAAATGGACTGTACTTTTTCAGTGTGTGTGTGTGTGTGTGTGTGTATGTGTGTGGATAAAATCCCCACCCTCACACACCAGTATCCTGGACCCTGCTTTGATTTAACTCCTCTTTTAAGACCTGCTGAATCAGCATTTTCATGTAAGCTGCTGATGCTCTAGGCAGTCTAGGTGTGGGCCACTACACTACTATCCCGAATTTAATGCATGTGTGAGGAAAAAGAATAAAACCAAAGTATTTTCACATTCTAATGAAATCTAGTGCTGTTGATGTATCTGTGTGACTCAAGGTTATTCTGAATGGCATTCAAAAGGATCAGGCTGCTGAAGATCAGATCCAGCATCTGTGGATCAAAAAGGTGATTTGAAGCCATCTTTATGGCTCTTCCTCTGGTCTTGCACTGAACAATTTGTCTAAACGGAGGTTTAATCCATATGTTTCCTTCAGTGAATACCTTCTTATTTTTAATGACACAGCCAAATCTTTGGTATAGATTCCACCAAGATGGCTGAATACCTAATAATGCAGAGCTACGATAATTGGCTCATTGCTTGATCCCATGGGCTATTCTAACTTGTGATATAGTAAAGAATCAGAGAAAGAGAATGGATTGTTCTCTTATGCACCTTCTGGATGGTCCTAACCAGATGCATAGGATGGAAGAGTCAAATGCTTCCCAAAGCTCAGGCATAACCAAGCAATCCCTTGTATTGCTTTCTCTAGTGCTCCCACAAGGAAAAGAACCAGACAATTCAAAGCCATGTTTTTCTTCTTCTCCCTCCAATGAAGCATCTTCTCTCTCCAGTGAAGCATGGAGACAGTGGGGGAAACTGCAGCAAGGGAACAGTAGCAAGGACTTCATAGGAATTAGTGAGACACGGGGCATAATTCTCCCCTCTACAGATGCAGCTCAGACATTTCTGGTTTGAATGGCTGATTGTGACTCAGTATTTTAAGTTCATTTTGCATTTGGCATCAATGATGAATTTTATTTTTTAATCCAGTTTAAATGTAAAGATACCATTTAGAGACCCAGGTTGGAAATGATAGGGTAATAGCCATATATTTCAGGCTATGGTGCATTTGTAAACTTATTTGCCTTTACAGTTGCTATAGGTTGCCACTGTTTGTAATTTGCTTTTATTGTTTATTTAACTGTATACTAAGATGTTATTTAAATTAATATAGTTTTGATAACCTGATTGTAAATTTAATCCCTAAGTATGGAGTTGTTCTGGGAGTTGTTTGTTTATTATCTGAATATTTATATCTATGGATATTTGTAGTCAAATTGTGTTAGCAATAACTTAAAATAGATAAATGTTTTTCTGAGATTTCTTGCAATACCAAAGAAATATATTACTCTTAAATACTACAAGTTAGATTCTTAGTGCTGTTAAGTATTTAAGAGCTGTGTATTAAAAATTCTCAAAATCATATTCTACAAACTGCAAAATATCAATGCTAATTTGTCATTCTGATGTTTGGGGCGTCTTCCTCTCTCAGTATATATGTGTTTCACACTAATGGGCGAGCTACAAATTTTCCTTCTGGTGATACTATATTCAGTTTTATTACAAATGAATATGAAGGATTATTGTACATTCTCAATTTTATTATTCATTTATATCTTCTCTTGGCCTTGCACCTTGACACTGGGATTCTCTGTTACAGTCATCCTGAGAGCTATCATAAGTTTTATGATAGCCACTTTTTATTATAAGTTTTTTGAAAATGTTATTTCTTACCCAAGGCAGACAGATTAAAAGTCAAGGATCAGATGAAAAGTAATTTCAGGATCTTCCAGGTTGGGGAATAAATACAAGGTAACCATTCTGGAGATGGTAGAGTCATTCTGAAATATTGGAATCCTGGCATGCTGTAAAAATTCAGATTTAAATTTTATCTGAAACACGTAGCATAAAATGTCTGGGGTTCTGACTTACGTTGTCACACTATTTAAGGTAAATGCAGTAGTATTTAATGCTGTATAAAGTACACTGATTCTAAAGCTTTTCTGTGGAACAGTTAAATAAAAGCTTCGGCAGTTGGAACCTCACATCAAATTTAAACAGGTTTCCTGAAACATCACTTACCATTCACACAGATGTAATTACTACTAAATCAATATTATGCATTCAAACCTAATTATAGAGCATACATTAGATTTCTAATAAACAGAAGCCCTCTTAGCTAATTAGTAGATTTTAGTTAGGTTTTATTGAAACTGACAAAGATTCCTAGCCCTAACTAGTCTGATACAAGGACAGAGAACTAGAAACCGTTTTCTACTTATACTGTGGGTGTAAAATAGTACTCACTCAGATTTATGTTTTTCTAAAATATGAATTTATAATCACTGTTTCTTCTTTAGACATTATATTTTTGAAGAATCCATTTTTCTTTGTACTGATTTAATAATCTCATTTGGAGTAGGGCAGAAATAAAAATCAAACTTTGGCAACTTAATACAGTCATTTTAAAGGCTTAATAGGTTTCTGTTTCTGTTTCACATCTGCTTTTGTTAATTGGCTGAGGTCCTGGGACTTAATTTTTGGATTGGTGTCTCCTTTTTCACAGTTGTTTGTTCCAAATTGCAGTCATTTCAATTCTGGGAAGGTGATGGAGAGATGAATAAAAATAGCACTACAAGAAACAGTCAACAGGGTTTCTTCTTAAGAGAAAATAGCGTTTGTTGTGCACTTGTTTATGTTGTGGCAAAAAGAGCTAACACAAAAGAAAGATATTAACATGGAAATACTGAATGCAAGAAGAGAGGTGATATTACTTCCTGAATTCTAAAGCCAGATTTTACAAACAACGTTAAAAAATTAAAGAGTTCAAATAAGAGCTACAAGGATGATTTGTGGCATGGCAAATGGGCTATGTACAGAAAGTCTAAAAGAGTTTAATTGGTTTATATGATCATACAGAATAAATTTAATAGTAATCTATATGTGATAGCAGCAATCTTGTTAATCTTACAGAAACAAACATAACATGATGTCACAAGCTGACTTTAAGAATGTTAAAACTGGGATTAAGTTTCAAGATTTTTTTAAGTGAAGCTAATCACTGGAACAGATTACTAAAGCCCCCTCTACACATTACAGATATTGAGCAATTAACTGGTTAATTGGACAACTAGCTACAGTGGCAACGCGTAGGGGTTGCATGGTAGTGCACCCCCTGAGAGCACCAGTGCATCCCCTGCCAGGCCATGCTCCGCACTTAGCCAGCGGCCAGAGGGGCAGGGGGGGCACCAGTGCCCCCCCCCATAAGCGCCAGCCAGGGAGCGGGATTGCCAGCAAAAGTGGCAGCGCCACTGCTGGAACTGGCCTTGGGACTTCCCAGTCAGCACGTGCCACCCCTGACTCAAGAGGCACCAGTCACCCATGATTAGCTGGAAAACTGATACACAGGTACCT
>NW_017729029.1:63282135-63282547 GCF_001723915.1 Gavialis gangeticus | reverse complement strand
TGCTGGAACTGGCCTTGGGACTTCCCAGTCAGCACGTGCCACCCCTGACTCAAGAGGCACCAGTCACCCATGATTAGCTGGAAAACTGATACACAGGTACCTATAATGCCATAAAAAAGCTCCAACCAGCTATAACGTTAAAAATTGGTGTGTCTATATGTGCATTTAAGGTCAACTAAATTTAATGCACATTAAGTGATTTTTGGTAGGGACTCAGCACTAAAGTTAGTGCACTAGGCACTAAAGTTAGTGCCAAGTCCCCGCAGCCTTGCCTTGTACCCATTACTAGGGATGGACATTACACATAACTGGTTTAAATCGAGTCTTACCTCAATCCTGGGTAAGATTTTTGAGAGAATTATCTTGGCGCATGTCCACAAGGGGCCAGCAAGGGAGATTATGCTTAGGGGCA
>NW_017729029.1:63279604-63280499 GCF_001723915.1 Gavialis gangeticus | reverse complement strand
TTCACTGTCAGGGCGGCTAGGATTTGGAACCAACTTCCAACAGAAGTGGTGCTGGCTCCTATCCTGGGGGTCTTTAACAGGAGGCTAGACAAACAGCTTGCTGGGATCGTCTGACCCCAGTACTCTTTCCTGCCATGGCAGGGGGTCGGACTTGATGATCTGCTCAGGTCCCTTCTGACCCTTCTGACCCTACCTCTCAAGACCTGGTAGGGTCTGAGGGTCTTGACCTCTCAGACCCTACCAGGTCTTGAGAGGTCAAGGAACAGTGAACTGTATGGTTAGTCTGAGCTGTGTATAGCTTCCATTCACTTTTCTGGTATGTGACAGGGGACATGGTTCTGGTTCAAGTGTTGAGGTGTGATGGCAGAAATTACCATTCATATAAATGTTTATAAATCTTTCATAGAAATGTTTGCCTTTTAAATCATAACTAGATAGAAACATCTAGCATCTGCTTGTACCTCCTCAGGTGCTGTATTTCATTTATTTATTCAGTCCTATTTCAACTTCTAACATTTTTGGTTACATGAGAAAACTCAGTAGCTTTTCACAGTACCTTTTGGGGGGCCCACATTGCAATGGATATTCATTTCTTAAACATCTGACATTGAGAGTTTTCTCTGGCCTTTTCCTATTTTGTTCAGACCTCCTTATTCAGGATCAACTTTATCTTAAGAAGATAAAACTATATAATTAAGGACAAAATCCTATTTTATTTTACATGCCTAAGTGGCACTTATCCAGTTATGTAACTGTCAGTTTTGTCACTTATGCACAGTATGCTCTCCCATCCCATGTACAGTATGGACATGTTTGTGTCCTCATGAATACTGAATATGTGCCACAGGCTGTACTGTGGCCAGGCTTGTAGTATGCCTGGCCACAGTGTATGAAC
>NW_017729029.1:63266706-63274604 GCF_001723915.1 Gavialis gangeticus | reverse complement strand
TCCCATGTACAGTATGGACATGTTTGTGTCCTCATGAATACTGAATATGTGCCACAGGCTGTACTGTGGCCAGGCTTGTAGTATGCCTGGCCACAGTGTATGAACTGCCTGGGCAAGTGTACTTGTCAAAACTGTAGCTTAGCAGAAAACGTGATTGGTATGTATTAAGTACTGAAGGAAGAACCTTCCCTATTTTACCCCAATTGCCTTATGGTTATAACATTTGCCAAGGAAGAGAAGAAACCCTAGTTCATGTACCTCATCATCACCGCATGTGGAATCAAACAATGTGCAAGTACCAGACAGGGCAGTTATGTAGCTGGGTAAGTGACATTAAGGTGCATAAAGTGAAATAGGATTCTGCCCTTAGTGTACATTGTGCAAATACATTCAGCACAATGTTGTGTCTCTTAAAAAGTCCTTAGGATGAAAATGAATAAGACTTCTAAAATAACTACTCATCCCTCTAGAGAACATTGATTCTTTATATAGCCCACTTATGGGTTTACAAAGAGCATGCCAAAGTGATACATCCTGCTTATAAAGTGTAGAAATTCAGCACATGCTTGTAATCCATTATTCATTCATCATTTAATAATCACCACTTTGTAAGTTATTTTTTTAAAGACAAATGCACATTATGGGTTGCATGTGATTTAGCATCTAGCACAGACCCGATCAGAAAGGGCAAAAGAGATCCTTAGATGTAAGTATAAATTATTGTAAAAATCTATTCAATGCAGCTTGAAACATTTAAAAAGCGAAACCCTGATTCTTCTAATTCTTGTGGTGTTGAATACTGGAGTAACTTGGAAGCAACAGCCCCCAAGACTCCCTTGAACTCCTTTCAAAATCATGGCTTTTTCAGTAGCAGCATAATGAGGCATGCAAGTGTCTCTTTGCCAATTTAATGTTCTTGGCAGGGCAGGGCAAATTATTACTTAAAATAAAGAACCAGCAATCGGAGTTGAGAAGCTTTGGATTTTATGCAGGATTTTCTGTTTTCCTGGGGGGGTGGGGAGAGGGGAAACAAATAGAGCAAGTCAGAGATCTTCAATATGTTGTTCCTTTGCAAGTGCTAAGGATCATTCCTCGGCCCTAACATTTTCTATTTAAGATATAGTCTCTTTAAAAATTTATTTCCAAACACAAGAAATGTTTCCACAGTTTGGAAGATTTCTAGTTTTCTTTCTCCTTCTCTTTTTTTTCCATTCTAAGATTGCAATTCTTCACTAAGATTCTTCACATTTAATATCAGTACAAGGGAGGATTATCTTATACATCATTCTTAAACCACAGATTAGTCTCATAAACATTATCAGAAATCTGAATTTTACAGTGTCAGCCCGTGGTGAGAGAGATTACCCTGTGAGCAGCTTTTTTAAAATGTTAACTTATAGTTTATTCTCCAGCTAGATACTTACTCTTTCTCTACTACACATCTCTATCTCCCTCAGCCAGTTCCTTACCTGTCTTATAATTCTTCTATTAGCACCCCCCCGCCATGTTCTCCTTCATAGTTATTAATTATCATTGTGGAAGCATATCAAATGCTTTACTGAAGTGCAGATAGGAAAAGGTGCACAGTTTTTCATTTTTCTAGGAAATCAGTAATTTTATCAAAGAGAATTCTGAGGTTAGTCTGGCATGATCTACATTTGGTGACTCATGTTGCATTTTTTATCCCATTTTCCATATGCTTCCATGCCTTCTGCTTGCTTGGGATAAAAATGGAAGATAGTCATAGCATCACTGACCTCAGTATATTCCCAGCCTCCTCTATGTTCAAGTCTCAGAACTGCCCAGTACAGCTAAATGCACTTTCTTTGACTTTTCAAAAATTGCCCTTTCAAAAGCAAGAAAACTTATTTAGAAACCTACTTTTCTCTATTATTCTGTTAATTTAAATTGAAATAATTTCTGATCAAGGCTGTTTGCCACAACCCGCTCATAGTTAAAGACCTCAGTATTTCCCATAACAAGCTCTAAAATGGCATTACCTCTTTTTTGGTTCAGTTGCAGTGTAACGGGTATAAGTTCTGGAGAAGGGTACTTCCCAATGGCAACTTTATATATTTCTCTGATTACCATACTGGATTTTGTGGATCCTATTCTTAGGCATCTATTCTTCCCATATAGTATGTAGGGAGCCTATTTTCAGTACTGTGCATTCCATTTGGTGCAAAACAAGTAGGTCATCAAACATTGCAATGTCTAAAGCTTTTTTCTTTGTGAATCTTGCCCTCTGTCTTTTTCCTCTTTTCTTTGTCTTGGTTTTATCTTTCAACTATGACTCTTCTGGAAAAATACTTTGAAGTCAGCCACAGAGGACAAGTCTGCTGCAAGATTCACTTTGAAATTTCAAGTGTCAGTCAATGGGAGTACAGATTGCCCTCTGAGCAGCTGTTTTAAAAATCTTTGTGCCAATGGCTCTTTTTTTCTCTTCGTCAAAAATGCTCTGATGGCAGACTCAGAAATCTCTAAGGAAATCTTAATTGACAAAGTGAATGTAAAGGAGAAAGGCTGATAGTACACAGGAGATTTTTGTTGTTAAATTTAGATACTAGACTTAGTGAACTTTTGAAATATATTTAGGGTGGTTCATAGGAACAGTCAAGCAAGCTGCTGCTTCCCTACCCAGTTCACTTCTGCTCACTGTGCCTATTAGAGTTGGGTCTTCCTTTGTCTATCTCTAAGTGACACAGTGAAAGGGACCCTCAGACAGGACCAGGTAGTCAGTAGATTCCCTCTCAACCTTTCTCAGGAACCAGAGGAAAGGACTGATGGAGAAATAAAAACATCATTGTTCAACTATCTTCAGAACAGTTACACTCCTGAATATACAAACATCTCATTCTCAGTAATGGCCTAATCCTGATCCTTTCTACTCTTCCACCTTTTCCAGCGCAAAATCCCATGTTGTTTATCAAAAGACTTTAATATCCTTGGGGCAAGGAACTTCTCCAGATATATGGCACTACAGTACCTAGTGCAAAAAAAGCCATAACCTGTTTGGGACTTCACAGCTCTACTGTAACTCAAGTAATAAATTGATTCCTAATTTGCACTCCTGTGTTTTTTGAGCAGACATATGTTGCATCCAGACAAGTGCAGCTGGGCAGTATGTGACGGTGCAGACCCATCTGCGATGCCACACACTGAACACTCAGGCATTTCCTTTGCTGCTGCCTTGCAGTGTGGGGTCTTTTTTTTTTATGCCTGGAGATCCAAGGGTCAAAAACACCCACACAGAAAAAAATCAGAGTGGCGCACGTGGAAGCAGCACCCATTGCCCAAAACTGGAGCCTAGCCCACCAGAGCCACGCTCCACCTGTCAGCCAGGCTCCAAGCTGCAGGAGCCACATGGCTACAGCTTCCCCAGCCCCCAGGACTCCCAGTAAAGCTGCTGGGTCTAGCACAGTTGCTGGTCCCAGCTTCCCCTACCCCACCTGAGGTAATCTGCCATGTACCAGAGGGAACATGGCACAGGAGTTCCTCAGGGACAGCTAGCAGCCCAAGGGTTAAGTACAGACAGTCAAAAAGCCTGAGGCTGAATTGATTCCATCTTCACTGGTTAGTCTAAGCTGCATAGATTGAACCAATATGCAAGTGAACAGACATTCACTTTTGATTCCATAAATGCAGCCACATGCCTGCAGTGGCTCAAGCCAGAACCTGGTGCGGGGTGATAGAGCATTTCTCTGCTCAGCTGGAGCAGGAAGTATGGGCCAAGGCTAGTCCACCCACCCTGTGAGTGGGGGACATTGTGGGGGAAGTGCAAAGCCTCCTGGGATGCTGGGGGACTGTGCATTAACTTGAATCTGATGGGGATCTGGGACAAAATTTCAATCAAGTGATTTAACCTAAATCAGTTAAGTCCAAAATTGACTCCATTCAGGTGTATCTTAAGCCAGTTTCAGCCATTTTGACAGAGGTTTATGTGCACTGAACTTCTGTTGTGTTACACATTTGAACCAGTTTCTGATCACTTGTACTGATTTATGTGTAATTTCTGTCCTTAGCCAAGGTGTCTCACTGCTAGTTGTCCCTGGGAAACCAAATGTCCTCGCTTGTCTGGATGCAGTCATAATATACATCATCAAATGTCAGCATCTTTTATGGAAATTTCAGTCAAAAGTGTAAAGTTTATTAGCATTCAGAAAAATAGTCTTCTTTTTCAGTTAGCCCCCCTTCTCTTCATAAGTGATATAAATTTAAAAAAAACCCAAGAAAACAAATGGTTTGTTGAAAAAGTTGCATGCATCGTAAAACCAGGTAGCAAACAGTATACCATTTCCTAACAGTTTTCCTTTTAGAACCATAATTAAATCACATACTCAGGTCCAAAGCATATTAAGCAATGGCACCTGAAAACTTAATTCAGTATTTAGCTAAGTGGTATATTTAATGCATTCTCCACTTCAGAAGGGAATGAAATTACAGACTTGACTAAATTGTACCTGAAAAGAGATACTTTAAATGGCTGTTGCATCATGAACACATAAATGAATCTAATTAGATTTTTAAAAGTTTCTTTTTAACACAGAAATATCTTGGGTTTTGTAGTTTTTTATTACGTCGCTAAGATGTAAGGCAAGCAGAGAATAATTCGTTTTGAAGAGGAAACACAAGTGTCTTATTTCAGGTCTTTTGTTAAACTAATGCATATTTCAATTTACATATTTTAAAGATGTTGTGTGTGTTGTGCATGCACGTGTGTGTGTATAAAACCTTAAGAGTTCAACATATTTTAAAGGCTGAAATGTTCTATCTTCAAGATTTTGAAGGGAAAAGTTAAGAGGCACAGGGATTAACAGTATTTACCGGATGAACAAGAGAAAACTGCAGACAATTGTAACCTAAACCTTTTGAACTAAATTCTATTTCACCTATAGATTTAAATACAGTTTTTGGTACTTGTACAGAATTTTAAGTCAGTATAGTAATGTTTCTGTCTAAGCATGCTTAGTAAGGTATAATATGGCTGTGTAATTATCTAGGCAAAATAGAATCACCTAAGCTCATGTGTAATGAAGGTAAGGATTTGGCATTAATGCTTATGCTTTCAACCTCCCTCACCCACAACAATATCACCTTGGGAAACAACATACAATTGTACAATAATAAAATCTGTAGTCTAGGACATTCTGGGGGAGGGCACTGTTTCTGTGTTACATATCACTATTATACCAAAAATATTTTCATTAATTTACATCATTAATAATGCCAGATGGAAACAGAAATTATATATGTATCGGTTTCCCGCTCTATTTATAATTAAGTTTGTTAAGAACCTCCATAGAGACATAATTTTAAACACAAAACAAAACAGAACATCTGTTTGCATTGTTATATACAATTTGCAATATTTCACAGTAATGATTTTCATCCTTCAGTACCTTCTCCTATTTGTCATCTCTTGTTATCTTAGGTCTAATGAAGAGGCTGAAGTCCTCCACTTAGAGAGCTATAATTTTTAAATTGCTTATAAAATATTAGCATTGGCCTGTGACATAGTATCATTATTCATTATTCGTGAATGAATGAATTGCATAGTATATTACAAAACAGCTTCCAGCCATCAGGGGGAGATATAGAAAAAAATATGAGGGACTTAACCTGTCCTGGCTTTCAGGGTTTTAAAATATTTTAATTAGGAAATTGATAATCATATCTGTGCACATCTGATAGCCTCAAAAAGATTTGTTATGGTCAGCTGATTCAATTGTCTTTTAGTTCTTTAAAAAGGAAGAAAAGTTGGCAACTTGTTAGAAGACAAAAGACAAGGAAAAAAAGACAAAAGTATGTGTTAAAATCAAGTAATAGCAAAGCTAAACACCAGGTTTCAGACCCTGAACTGGTGAGAAAGAGATGAGTTCAACAACTTAACAGCCTCAGAGCATTCAAAAATTAAACTAGTATTAAATGAGAAAGGAAAAGTAATGCTTTCTGCAGAGCATGATCCAGTGACACTTCTGTGTAGTGACTCATGTATCAAAGGACTCAACATTCTCTATGCATTGCAATCCCAAAACACATATAATGCATAAGAGGCTATCCCCAAACCCATATATGCTTGTGAGCCTATCATTTTAATAAATGTGATCAAGAACTGTGCTAACAATCATTATATTGTCAAGCTGCATAAATTGATTTATAGAGGAATATAAAGGTATTAATTTAGTAAAAAGGCCAAATTCTGGGGTTGTTCAGAGAACACAGATTGAAAGGACCCATGAAATCATATTCCTACCTAAACATTTTTCACCTACTAGAGATCTGAGATTGCTAGAAGTGAAAAGAAATGGAAAAAGTCTAATCTGACAGCATGTTTTTATGAGCATTTATTTTCCAATATAGAAGCCAGTTGCTTAGACCCTGATCCTGTGAATAGATTAAGATGCACAGAGCTTTGCCCCCTCAGTGGATGCTTGATGAGTTCATTCACACAAGTCTAGTTATAGGATCAAAAACCTAATCTCTTTCTCACTTGTTGGAAGGACATTTGAAAGCAACAACAATAGAGCAGATCTATTTTAAACTTTTCTTTTTAGGTTAGATTTCATAGACACTTGGGCTGGAAGGGCCCTGGGGGATCATCAAGTCCAGTCCCCTACCCCATGGACAGGAATTCAGCAGGGATCATAGGATCCCAGCAAGATAAGCATCCAAATGAGTCTTGAAGGCGTTCAAAGTGGGTGCTTGAACCACCTCTGGCAGCAGTCTATTTCAAACCGTGGGGGCTTGGACAGTAAAGAAGTTCTTCCTTATGTCCAGCCTGAATTGGTCACAGTGGAGTTTGTGACCGTTTGATCTTGTCATCCCTTGGGGCACTCTGATGAACAGATGTTCCCCCAGATCCTGATGAGCATCCCTGATAAACTTGTAGGTGGCCACCAGATCGCCCCTGAGCCTGCGCTTTTCTAACCTGAAGAGTCCCGTGGCTCTCATCATAAGATCTGTTTTCCTGACCTCTGATCATGTGTGTGGCTCTCCTCTACACTCTCTCAAGCTTCTCCACATCCTTTTTGAATTGTGGGGCCCAAAACTGGACGCAATACTCCAGCTGCAGCCTCACCAAGGCTGAATACAACGGGAGAATGAAATCCTGTGATTTGCTTAAGAAGCATCTATGGATGCAAGCCAGCATTTTGCTCACTTTACTAGCTGCAGCATCACATTGAAGGCTCATGTTCATCTTGTGGTCAATCATGACCCCCAAGTTCCTTTCCTCTGTAGTGCTAACAAGTGTAGCACTGCCGAACCTATAAGTGTGCTGCACGTTTTTCCTCCCAAGGTGGAGAACCTTGCATTTTTCGGTGTTGAACACCATCAGGTTCTCATCCACCCATTTCATGAGTCTGTCAAGTCTGCCTGGATCACCCTCCTATCCTCAGGTGTGGATGCTTTACCCCAGAGTTTGGTGTTGTTGGCAAACTTGGCCAGCCTGCTTTTGACACCAATGTCCACATCATTGATGGTGATGTTAAACAGTATAGGTCCTAGAACAGAGCCTTGAGGGACCCCACTGGTGACCTTGCACCAAGATGATTGGCTTCCGTCAGCCACCACTCTCTGGGTCCTACTGTGGAGCCAGTTCCCCAGCCACCAGATCGTGGTGAGGTTGAGGCCACAGTTAGCCAGTTTTGCCAAGAGGTGACCATGGGACACCACCTCGAAGGCTTTTTTGAAGTCAAGATATACAACATCAATCTCTTCCCCCTTGTCCAGGTGATAAGTCACCTGGTCATAAAATTAAATGAGATTGGTCAAGCAAGACCTACCAGCAACAAATCCATGCTGGGTATCCCTCAGGATATTGCTGTCAACTAGTCTGTTAAGGAAGACCTCTTTGACAATCTTTTCCAAGACCTTCCCCAGGATAGAGTTCAGGCTTA
>NW_017729029.1:63261402-63261706 GCF_001723915.1 Gavialis gangeticus | reverse complement strand
ATAAAACTTCTGTCCCAGACCCCTTCCTGGTTCAAGTTAAATCACAGTCCCCCAGCATGCTTTCCAGCCCTGGCCTAGGCTGTGCTGTCTGCTCCACTTCTCTGCTCCCCAGCTGGAGCAGTGAGGCCTGACTGACAAGGGGATGGGGGACAAGTCTGGTTGGGGATTCAGCCTAGTCTACAGGAGGGGACTTCCCCCTCCCCACAAGCAAACCCCAGCTGGGGTCTGGGGCCAGCGAGGGGGAGCTAAACACCCCTGCTCAAATTTACTGCTGGCTGCAATTGTGGACTACAAATCCTGGAGA
>NW_017729029.1:63247976-63256402 GCF_001723915.1 Gavialis gangeticus | reverse complement strand
GGTCAGCTTCAATGGAGGGCAAGGAATCTCCCTCACCCAGGTCTTCCTGACCCACAGTGGGCAGGGGTGTCCTATGGGACTGGTGAATAACTGATGCAAAGTACCCATTAACCAAGTTTGCTTTTTCATGGGCAATGGTTGTCAGTTGTCTCATCTGGTTTAGCATGGGTCCAATGTTGCCCTTGCTTTTCCTCTGGCTCCCCACATATCTAAAAAAGGACTTTTTATTATCCTTGACATTTGTAGCCAGCTGGAGTTCCATCACAGCCTTGGCTTTCCTGGTTTGCTCTCTGAAGGTCTGGACCAGAGCAGAGTATTGCTCCTTGGTGGTGGTTCCAGTCCTCCTTTGTAGGTCTTCCTTTTAAGATGCAAGAGGTCTGCCAGTTCCCTAGGGAGCCAAGGGGGCTGCTGTGCCCTTTTGCTGCCTTTCCTCTGAGATGAGAAGGAATTTGCTTGTGCATCCAGGATTGCTCCCTTGAGGAGAAATCACTCATCCTGAACTCCCCTCCCCTTTGGGTTGTGGCTCTTTAGGGCCTCACTGACAAGCCTCCTTAGCTTGTCAAAGTCAGCTTTCCTGACATCAAGGACTTCCGTATTACTGACTGACTTGCCAGCTTTATGGCAGATGGTGAAGGTGATCAGCTCATGGTCACTGTCACCCAGCTTCCTTTTGAGTGTTAAGTTGCTGATTAGGTTGTTGACAGTTGCCAGTACGAGGTCAAGCAGTGCTTTACCTCTTGTCGGCCCACAGACTTCCTGCATCAGATAGAGGTCATCCGTGCATGAGAGAAAGCTTTGTTACCACTCAGATTTGGCTGAGTGCTCCTACCATGAGATGTCTGGGTAGTTAAAGTCTCCCATGACAATCATGCACCAGGAGCGCGTGTCCTCAGCTAATTCCCTGGCAAACTCCTGGTCAAGGTCTTGACCAGGACAGAAGTTACACATAAACTGGTTTAAGTGATCAGAAACTGGTTTAAACCTGTGAGAGAACAGAAGCTCAGTGCACATAAACCAGTTTCAAAATGGCTGAAACTGGTTGAATGTAGTATCAAACTTAACTGATTTGGGTCAAACAGTTTATAAAACTTCTGTCCCAGACCCCTTCCTGGTTCAAGTTAAATCACAGTCCCCCAGCATGCTTTCCAGCCCTGGCCTAGGCTGTGCTGTCTGCTCCACTTCTCTGCTCCCCAGCTGGAGCAGTGAGGCCTGACTGACAAGGGGATGGGGGACAAGTCTGGTTGGGGATTCAGCCTAGTCTACAGGAGGGGACTTCCCCCTCCCCACAAGCAAACCCCAGCTGGGGTCTGGGGCCAGCGAGGGGGAGCTAAACACCCCTGCTCAAATTTACTGCTGGCTGCAATTGTGGACTACAAATCCTGGAGACCTGGAAGCAGGAAGAGGAAGTGATGAACAACCCTGCAGAGTCCTGCTGCTGTAATTCTGGACTGCAAATCCCAGAGACCTTTGGGGCAGCAGGAAGAGGAAGTGAACACACAGCCAGAGAGCCATGCACATTCCTAGTGAGTGCCTTGTCAGACATCGGACTTTCTTAAATTAGTTGATTTTTAAAAGTTCCATCCACCAGTGTATTTTTAATACCAACAATGGATATAAAATTCTGGAAAATAAGTGAACAATTGCATCTAAATATAAGTAGGAGCTTTAAAATAGATGGAATATGTTGATTATAAAACATAATACAGCATAGATTCTTTCATCTCCTATCAAAGAAACACATAGCAATGTATACAAAAGCAGCCAGACAAATAAATTATCATGCAAACAAAGTACACAATAAAACCTAAGGATTAGAGGGAGATGGTTGGAATTTTTGTAAGGAATAATTTATTGAAAAATAGAAAAAATCAGAAATTAAAAAATCCATTTTTTGTCAAAAATAATAAAGAAAATTTCCTATAAGTTTTTTGGAAGGTAATGCGGAAGATAATATCTTCCTGGAAAATATTACCAACTAGGCAAGGCAGAGGAAAATAATGCATCTCTCAAAGAAAGGAGAAGAAATCTTGATACCTAGAAATTTAATCAAAGGCTGAACCGGAAAAATGATGCAACAATGTGATTAAAAGTAAGTAAAAATCCTGCTTTGAATGAAGCTAGTTTAGTTTATCTCCATATCTGTAAATTTGTTGGTTATGGTAACCAAGGTTCATCTGGACCTGTTCTAAAGAAGAAACCCAGTCCCTGTGTTACCAGCAACTCATGCTTAGCTCTTACAAAACTGTCATTAGACTAATATACAAAAATCTTATGAAACAGCTTGGAATATCTAACATTTGGAAATTAACCAATAATTGAATGCCATAGTATACACCCTAAGACACTTCAAAAATTCAAAAATATTTCCATTCTAAATTATAGCCTTCAAATCTATTGGCCTGAGCACCCAAGTTCCACTGCTATTTTCTCCTCAGTGCCATATTTGGAAATCACAACTTCCAAACCATTACTAAATTCCTACCTATTTTGGGTTTGCATTCTTTCATTAGCAGGTCGTCTATGGTTTTTAACAAGATATGGTATCAATATGGATTATTATCAGATAAAAAAAGAGAAAATTAAGTTTTGTGGGCCTTATTCTTCACTTACACCAGTTTTAGACTAATGTAATTTCAATTACTTGTTATCATTCTGACTTTTCATTAGGGTATAAGTCAAATTAAAAAAAAAAGATAATTACCAAATAATGTGTAGATAGGCTGCATACAAAATCCTTGGAATATAACAGAGAACAAATTACCTAAACATAATCTTCATATATATAAAAGCATCATATAAATATTAAAGCACTCTACAATCTTTTATAATAATCTTTAGACCTATCTGACACAAACAGCATGGTCATATCTCTTATTGTATGTTAAAATACAAATTAGCATTATCTACTAAAGAATTGAAATTATTTTCAAATGAAAATGTTGTATCATAATTCAAATTAATAAACTAATATTTTTTTTCCTGGGGAAAGTGTCATCAATTTGGTTCATACAGTCAAGAGTCTGTGTTTTATTTACTATAGTAATAGGAAATCTTGAGGTCACCATGTCCTGGGAAGTACTGCTGGTTTGCATTAATATAATCTTGAAAAATCATTTTCTTCATGTACAAAGAAGCAACCTTGCAACTTACTCCATGTAAACAGTTCCCAGAATCCACAGAAAAAATCCCAGAACCTGGAAGAGTCCTAATGATATTGATAATGTTAGCTGGAGCTTAATGAAGGAAAAGGCTTTCTTTTGTTTGTTTTTGCATAAAAATATATTTTTCATTTGTTCTTAGTTTATCCCTTCTTGCTATCTTCATCATGTCGAAGGAGAGAAAGAGAGTTAACATCTGGGTCACTGGAACAAAACACCAGATTCATTGTTAATATTAATAGGCACAACTGTATTTAATTCAGAAGACTACATACATTTTCCATTTGTGAATTTTGCCCATGGATGGAAGTACAATGGAAATGATAACACTTGTTCTTGCTGTCATTAAAGTTAATGGCAAAATTTCCCTTGAGATGAATGTTGCAGGGGTGAGTCATAACATCTTGCCAATGAACACTAATTTTCATTTTCCAAGTGTCTGCCTTAACCTAACCCCATTGTTGTCTGTGAAAGGAGGTTTGAGTCATAGATATATACAAACATTTGAGTTATGGTTTATGAGTCAGGCAACATCTCAAGCCACTAACCAGTTCATAGAATGGACACGTTGTTTTCGTGATATGCTAAGAAGTCTCTCTCTAAGTTAAGTGGTTTCTTTGTACCCAGAAAAAACACTGGAAAGGCCTGGAGTACTAAGATGTTTACTTGTTCAGTTTATAAAAAGTATTCAACATCTGTGACAACAGCTCAGGTCAGTAATTTTCTACAGAACTATTTTTAATCTACAAAATATAATAATATTACACAAAGATAATACACAAAAGTTAATTCCACACTGATAGTTCTTCTTTACACATTTGGGAAAGCTTACTGGGTAGGTATCCCTTTCAGCTCTGTAGAAACTGTCCTCAAAATTTGGTTGTTGAAAAATGTCTTGCATTTGAAAGCTTGTCTAACTCTATCCTAACTATGCAGTTGGTGCAATAAAAGGCATCAACCTAATAATTCCTTGCTTCTTGTTGCTTTCATACTAAGCATACTGCCAATGTATTTTTAAAATAATATTTAGACCTCTTAAGTTTGTGATAGTTACCATTAAATACCATTGAAGTGTTCACCCCACAATATTGCTTTTCCAGTTTTTGCTTTGGCTACTTCCTGAAAGATTTCAGGGAAGATAGAAACATCCCATGAATTGATATTCTCCACCTGACCCAGATGTGCCCATATTACCTCCACTAGGGCTGTGCGAAGCAGCAGAGTTCTGCTTCAACATCCGTTTTGACAGAACAGTGTTTTGTTTCGAGCTTCGTTTCACTTCAAAAACACTGTTCCATTCCAATTCGTTGAAACGATTTTGCTGTTTCGACACTGTTTCAACGTTTCGATTGGGCTTGGGAAGGGAACTCAGCCCAGCTATGATTGGGCTGGGGAAGAGAGATGAGTTCCCTTCCCCAGCTGGACTGTAGCACTGGGGAGGGGAACTCAGCTGGACTGCTTCAAATCTCAAAACATTTTGAAACTTTTGAAATATTTTGACTGCCCTTGTTCTGCTTTGAGGCCGTTTCAAAGCCCTTCATTTCATTTTGATTTCACTGTTTCAAGCTCGAAATGAGTTGAAACAGTGTAGAAACAAAACAGCTGGCAAAATTTCACACAGCCCAAGCCTCCACTCCATTGATGATAATGTAGTGAAGGCTCAGACATAGAAGTCTAATAGTACATTTGATGCAACCCCTCAATTTTTTTTACTTGTTTGTTCCTCCAGAGCATCTGCTTTATGTTATTTCACCTCCAGGTAAATAGTAGTTGAAAACAAGATTTTTATGAGGTATTTTCTGTTTCAATTATTGTCATCATTTTCCTTTGGCATGAGATACATTTTTCCTACTATATCTCATTTGGCATTTGAATATAATTCTTATCTGTGTTCAGTTCATTTACTTAATGTAAGGTTCTTTTGCTTTATTTTAAAACGTAACTCCAGTAGCAGCCTCCATGATGGTAGCACTAATTGCTCAGTGTCTCAACTCATCTTTGGCTAGCTGTTATAAGACAAAAATCCAGGTGATAGTGTGCTAATTCCTCTATACTTAAAGGAATCCTGTGTCACCTACGTGAGGAACATTGCTATTAATACCAATATAGAAGAACTGGGCCCAAATGTGGTACTTGTGATAGAACTATGGGAACTATGGTGTAATTTGACCTCTGACTTTTAATGGTAATAACTATATTATGACTAATATTATATAATATTTAAAACTGACAGCTTTCATTTACATACCTGATATGTATTACAGACATGTATCCCACATTCAGAAGATTTTCAAGTAAAGCCTGAGTCAGAACCCACTCATGTCAATAGAAAGACTCCTGTTGTAATCACAAGGTTTTGGATTAACCATTAAAATTGGGGGGAGAGAGGAGGGAGCTGATTTACACCGTAGAGGAAGAATAACTTTAAGCAATAATCCAGTTTTACTCCAGACATTTCTGAAGTCCATCAGTAGGAATTGCTAATGCATTGTGCTCAAAGGGTAAGTATAGAACAGTTTAATCTATGCAAATGTTTCCAAATTGCTAATAGGAATTTGCACTATAGTTTTGGGAATGAAAGTGGATACCAATTTCTAAATGTAAATATGGACATTATCTTTTATAAGGAAAATATTTCTTTAGCAATGAGATAAATTAAACACTGAAATTAACTGTCTACCAAAGTAGCTGAATCACTCATTACTAAATACATTTGTTCAAATCAGATTAGATAAATTCCTAATGAGATCATTCAAGATGATGTTACTTGAATTAAGAGATTGGTCTAGATGACCCAAGAGATCTTTCCCAAATTTATCATCTTTAATTCTGTTACATTAATGCAGCAACCAGATGCAATAAGACACAATAAGCAATTGGACTGATTGCCAAATCAGTCTTTTTCTTCTTTCTTTTCTTTCACTTCAATTTGCATTAATTAAATATAGCTTTAAAATATGCACCTATGTAAAAAAGAACACATTAGAGCTAATTGTGTGTGGAGGGGAATAAGGGACTGAATGTCGATGTATACTGTGCTATGATTCGGAGTATGAGAAGGCCTTAGTAGAAGTTTTAAAGCCACAGGTAAGCTAGACATGTCACCCTAATGGAGTGACAGTAAAAAGAGCAGAGTCCAAGAGAGGAGAGGGAAATGCAGTAGCACAATTAAGACTGGTTGTTGATTTTGTTTTGGTTTGTTTGGAGTGGAGTGGGTGGGCTGTGCTGTTTTGAATATCGGCACTTTGTCCCTCACAATTTTTAAAGAAGAAAACACCCCCCTTCCTGGTAGATGACAAAAAAAATAAAAAGCTCTTTATGGTGCTGCAGATTTCCTGGGGAGCGAAGGACAGAAAAAGCTGGGGTCTCAAAGCCAGTGGCTTTCCCCTTGTGCAACCACATTACAGTTAGCGCTGCCTCTTCTTCAGCAAAAGGAGACCAAATAGGGTTTCTTTTTGGGGACCCCTGAGGCAGAGCCTCCCCTGACAGCGGTCTGATCCTGTGACTGTAGTCTCTAGTCTGTATGGACAAACGGGTCAGAGAATAGTTAATGGTAGTCCCACGGTTGTAGGTGGATGGTCACATGATGCTGGTGTTATTTTGTGACACTAAATTGAATCAAAGGGCAATTAAAACATACAAACTGTGTTTAAAATATTGTTTTTATATAAGCAATTTCTAGAGTTGCTACACAGATGTCTTACGGCCTTGTCAGCATGAAGGGAGAGGCCCCCTGAGAAAGGGTCTCTGCTGTGATGTGCTGCTTATTATCAATTGTCATTTGAATCTTTTACCTTCCAAGTCTCTGCAAATTATACTTGTCCATTGTTGAACAAACTGCTTGTTTGTTTTTACAGCTGTAGGATTGATTGATAATAAGAAAACGTTAAAGTTTACTATAAATACTCGCCAATTCTCTTGTCCTCTTTCTTCTGAAGATAGTCTGTTGAAATCAAAATTAGGGATCCAGGAAATATGTGACAGTTTTTAGATGCAGTCAAATATTATGAGTATTTGACACAGGACTGTACCAGCTTACCTTACTCTCATTATAGGCATCATCAGGAGAGTTCTGTACAGAACATATAATTATATAATTGACAAGAAAGTTAACTGATTTTGTTAAGGGGTAATGCAAACCACCGTAAAGTTGCCCTTAGGTGAAAAAACATTTTTTTCATGGAATGTTCACAGTCTCCTTTCAGAACGTCTTCAAGGATATTTCACTTCAGTAGGGACAAAGAGATTTGCTTTGTGGTCTATAATACTTTTATAAGTAAGAAATAAGATTTCAATAATACTAAACAAAACAGATTGATGGTCTTTAGCCTTTTTTTAAGAACATGTTTTTATGTATGATTGAAGTTTATACAACACTCCAGAAAAAGCCATCATTTGTTAGATTTAAAAATAAAATCAGAAGCATTTTCTGTCATAGAGGTACACATGAAAAACTGGGAACGTTAATGTCTTCAGAAGTCTTAGAAAGTATACGTTCCAGCTTTGTTCAGATACCCACTTAACAAAGCAGAAATAAAGATACTGTACTGTAAACAAAAAGCTACAGTAAAGGACATTTTGAAATTTACACAAGAATAGTTCATAAACATTTTGGTTGTTCCATAACAGTTTTCATATAAAATGAATAAAAAAACCCTTGGACAGCTGTCATCATTCTTGACTATTTTTCACTTAAATGCACACAGACATACTTTATATAGCAATATACTGATGTACCGTAACATGGATATTAAACTATGATTACTTCTTTTCAACTGAGATGCGTATTATCCAATCAACATCATCTGTAATTGAAATACTCATACATTATGTATTCCCATCATGTTGTAAGTATAAAAACATGAAAATATAATTTTACATTATTTCATTTATATACATTTATTTAGGCTTGACAAAAGAAGATTTGTATGCAACAGTTTTTAAAGGAGTAGGCCCAGAGGTAAAACAAGTAGCCTTCCATTATATATAGTAATGCAATGTTATGTTTTAAATTTTTGTTTTAGTACCATATGAATATTGTTATTGGACTTCAGTTTGGTCATTCTAGCATTGAATATTAAGAATAAGAATGTATGCCTAATATTCCTGGTTAGGAATAATGCACAGAATGGCTATGGATTACTTCAGCATGTGTAGCTTGAGAAACGGTTAAACTTTTTTATGGGAAGGTTACCAATATAAGACCTGATACTGCAAGCACTGTCCATATATCTCCTTGGTGACTGCCAAAGGAATATTGTTTGCAAA
>NW_017729029.1:63240744-63242976 GCF_001723915.1 Gavialis gangeticus | reverse complement strand
AGAATGTATGCCTAATATTCCTGGTTAGGAATAATGCACAGAATGGCTATGGATTACTTCAGCATGTGTAGCTTGAGAAACGGTTAAACTTTTTTATGGGAAGGTTACCAATATAAGACCTGATACTGCAAGCACTGTCCATATATCTCCTTGGTGACTGCCAAAGGAATATTGTGTGCAAATGCTTGCTGAAGCTGGTCCATAGCTAGTAAAATAAAGGGGATTAAAGGTTTCTGACTAATCTACATTGCACTGTTTTATTCAGTGTTAGCCAAAATACTTAGTAAAATGGAAAGGAAGAATTCAAACTTAAACTGTGTTATGTCTCTGATTTAATTTCAGTGTGAAATAAAATAGAGAACTAATTATACTATGGGAATAATACATATATTTTTGCAAGATAAAAAAGATGTAAATTCTTGAACTAAAACATGCTGTACTTTATCCACAAGGGAAGGCTGGGAATCTAGTATTGGTTTGGTTTGCGTTATCGGTTAAATTTGTGTGTCTGAACTCCATTTATTATTCCTTTACATTTCTAAGTAGATATATGTTAATGGAATCCTTTCCAGAAAAAGCTATGATAACTTAAAACTGCAAAACACATTCCTAATGCATATGAATCATGGAAGGTCTTATTTTCCAGCTTTACACACTTGAACCTAATTTAAAGTCTTTGAGCTACTATTGATCATAGTTTAAAAAGACATTGTCAAGGTATTTTTCATAAGAAAACTTAACTTACTGTTGCTTAGAATCTCCTCTTGGCAGCTTGAAACCTTTCTTAGGGGAACTATTTTGACATCCATATTTAGTGTGTAAATAGTTTTCTTTTATAATTATCTAGTTATTTTAAGTGGCTTTCTTCTACTCAGTTGCTTTTTGATATATGTGTGTTTATGTATATATGAACAGACACACATATACATTATGTGTATATATACATGTACACATGTTCATAAACTAAAAATAGGGATAGCTATGAACCAAAATCTCAGTTTACAGGCTCCCTGTACTTTGCAGTTAAAAGGGCTAGAACTTGAACCTGTATCCACACTTTGGATCAGGTTTCTATATCTAAGGATGAACCATAACTTCAATGCAGAACATTTATGAATTTCAGTGAATATTAAATATTGTGGTTTGGGCCTATGTCTAAAAGAAAAAGTCTTAACAGATCAAAATGAGCAGGAGTAAGAAAGTTGAGAGGAGATATAACTTTGACCTAACCTTGACAGTGTCCTTTTATATTTAGACTTCTATAACCCAACTGTAACTAGTAAAATTAATTGGACCACTTGCAAATAAAACCATAGAAAAAAGTTTATTTCAAATGTCAAGCATTGCCAAGTAATTTGATATTAACACCAAATGTTAAAGAATAGGATATACAGTAACATTTTAATAACAATATTAAATTACAAGATTTGAACCTTTAATTTATTTTTTCTCTCCTCAGCATTTACATATTTGGCTTTGAAAAATATGGAACTGATGCCTTAAGCCTCTTTGCTTTTCCACTTCCCCAGAGTTTAAATTCTTTTGTTTTTGTCATATTCAACCATTATGGAAGCAAATTTTATTTAAAAGCCAGTTTGTTTGTGAAAATACCTAAAAATATTTTTTTTCATTTTAAATGTTTTTTTTTTCTTATAAAACATGTCACATCTTGATGCAATTGATGTCAAGTGTGCTTAAGTCAGTATGAACCAAGGGACAAACGGTGGCTGCAGAAACTGGTGTGTTGCCTGTACAACGACTTCAGTTAGATTACAGTACTTCCATGTTAGCTGTGCATGTCAGTCAAGCTTCATCTTGAACTTGTGTAGAAAATGGTATTGTGTTTTGTACTAAGCATTCATTACAATTCAAGATGAACTCCACAAAGAAAAGAATTCTTGGCTGAAAGGAAAGTCTTCAAGATACTGGATGCCTCTCACCACTTTGACAATAAACGCACAAGAAAACCATTGTGTAAGGCACTCAAAAGGTTCTTATCAATCACGAGAGATCAGTCACACTGACATTCATTCCCATGCCAGGACTCACATAAGGTACTGCATGCACTGCTTTTGGAAATTCTGGAGTCATAACACGTCCATTTTCTCCAGTACTTCCTGTAATTGACAGCCTTGCCTTGCTCCTCATGGCATCATTCAAGGTCATCTTAAGAAAGAGAGAAAGAAAGAAGATAAAAAAGATACATTACAGCAATTCAGTGTTTGAGACAAG
>NW_017729029.1:63228244-63235744 GCF_001723915.1 Gavialis gangeticus | reverse complement strand
TAGCTAGGTTAGAGAAATGACAATTAAAAAGGGGAGATAATGATTAACTCCTGTGAAGTAAAGAACAATGGCTCCCTTAGCTGCTGTCTCCCTAAACCATTGACTCCCTTAGCTGCCTGAATAGTAATACCATGAACTCCTGCACTCTTGACTTGTGGAGGCTGAGGGGACCAGTGTCCTAGATTCTACCTTGTCTTATATGGTCACCCTATAATACAATTGCAGTAAATTATTAATGATACATTTCTACTGTAGAAACAAACCTCAGAAAATTTCCAACATACATTTTATGGAGATTGTATTTAGAATCAAATTTCTGATTTACTGCAGTTGCAATATACTTCATTTTTAACTGATAAAAGAAAGAAATCATGCTTGTTTCAAATAATTCTATACCACAGTGGTGGCCAATCTGTGGCACAAGTGGTATGGGCATGCAGAAATTCAGGGAAGGGACAGGCAGTACAGTGACAGATAAGGTAGAGAGAAGAAAGGGCATCAGATTGGGCATGAAGCTTAGGGTAGGGAGCAGAAAGCAAAGCAGCAGATCAGTCAGGGAGTACAGGTCGCAGAGCTGAAACCAGTGCAACAGATATGGCAGCAGAAGGGGATTTGAAGGGCACCTAAGGAAGGCATGAGGTTTAATCTGTGGCATGCCTGCCAAAAAGGTTGGCTTCTACTGCTGTAGCACATAAGATGAACATGTATATGTGTGTGTGTGAGAAAATACACACATACATTAAAATATACCCATAACATTTTCTTATCATTTCCAAGATTTTGCTTTCCATTTGTACTATAGTGCACCAATTTATAAAATGTCTTAACATCATATACATAATAAAAGTCCAGACCTGCAGTCTTCATCCCATTATGTATTATTTATATGGCTGTGGTGCCTAGAGGCCTCACCAAATATAGAATAAATGACATCCTCAGCCCAATATTTATTGTTCAAAATCAGCAAAGCACTTAAATGGGTAAATGATCCTACCGACTTTGCAGATTGGATTTGCTAGATTTCATGAGGGAGCCTAGATCCTGAGCTATAGATACTTGTTCTCAGCACAGCTCAGGTATGTGAGGAGGTGAGAAGATAAGCCTATATTACTGTTCGTTCCTTGCACCTGAGGTTATTCAAACACCAGACCAATCTTTGGTATAAATTATAGCAGATATAAGACTGTTGTATTTAATGAAGCTTGCCAATTGGTCCCAAAGAGCCATTTTGGCAGCAATGCATTGCTGGGGCTTGGAACTCCACTGTAAACCATCTTATTTATGATACGCTAGATAAAATGTTACCAAAGAACCCTAGTTCTTTCATTAGGGAATTCTTGTATATTTTTCCATTCTGCATTATATTGAAGGGTATTTTATCATAGAAATTATATTATTGCATCTACTACATACCTTGTCTTCTTGCATACATTGTGCACTTTTCCCCCAAAACGAAGTGCACATTATATACAAGAAATATGGTAAGAACAGTTTATATTCTCTTACAGGCAAAAGTAAAAGTAAAATCTGCACATGACTCACAGGGAGCATACTGCTCCCTAACTTGCTGCTATTCAGCTACTTACTACAAGGAAATACTATTTTCTTTCATTCTGGCTTCAAAAACAAGGTATGTATTATATTCCAGGGCATGTTGTATGTGAGAAAATATGGTAAATTTACAGTCATCTATATTTAAAAAGTTTCCTTGTTCAAGGCACTTTATAATGTAGAATAATTGGGAAACAGACCAAAAATATTTAAAATATTACCATTGTTATTTAATAATATATATAACACCATGAAATAGAAAAAGGCAAGGTCCTGAATTCCAACATAGCATCTGATCTTGCACACACTTTCAACAGAGGTTAAGTATCAGACCATCAAACTGTATGCCATACTGTATACAAACAGGCACACTGATTTGGGACCTGACATCAGGAATAGAAGTTGAGGTCAGTTAACACAAAGTAAGAGGGAAACATTGCTCATTTTATAAGATAAGTTTCACGGTGATTCCTTTCATGTGATATTAATTAATTCAGAATTAGTAGGCTGATATGACTTAACAGAAGAGATTTTTACCTCTGGCAAATTTTCATAGCTTTAACAGAATAACCTATCTCTAGTAGTAGTAGTAGTACTTTTTTCCTCAAAAAAGATTGTTCGCTTTGACTTTTCTAGGTAATTTTGGTGTTTTGGTGTCTCTACTCTGTTTTGGCCAATCCAAAAAAAGATTTAAGTGCCTAAAGCAGGAATTTTAATTAAGGTGCCTACAGCTAAAAATGTAATCCTAACAACTCTGTTCAGCTGCTACTGAAAGAGCCTAAACCTCATAGGGCTCTTTTTGATCTTAAAGTTCTCCAGGTGCCTACATTCCTGTTTTTCCATGTCCTTAGATGTGATCCAGTCCAGACAAAGCTGATCATCTTGATGCCTAGCTCTAAGTAGGATCCAGAAACTAAATATCCATCTATCCAAGATCCCTGAAAGGCTCAATCTACTTGGCTTTCTCAAAGCACACAAAATGTACCCTAACAAGATTGGGATCCTCACAAATTATTGAGGCAATTGTCACTTTCTTTGAAAAAGTGAGGAAGAGAGACCTTCTTTTCATCTACTAGCCTAGTGTAACTTTCCCCAGACTGTGGAGTATGCTAAAGCTTGCTGGGGGGGGCGGTGCTAGCAACTTGCCTGGGGGATGGGAAGCTGTCAGTGGCAGAGACAGCAGGAAGAATTAACAGTAGCGGTAGGGTGAATTGGCAGTGGGGGAAGTGGTGGCAGTCAACTGCTGAAATAGGGTAGAAGAGTGGCCATGACAGTGGTGGTGGGATATAAACTTCACGAGTGGGAAATGTTGGCCTACTGCTTAGGTGTGAGAAAGGCATTGGCTTCCCTCCACTTGAGGGAATTCACAGTAACTCTGGAAAATTCCCTATGCATGAGGTTATAGACTAGGGGTAGGCAGCCTTTTGTGACTGCAGACTAGAATGGCCAACCTCACACTGGAGATAGGCTGGTGGGTGGGCAGTAGAACCCTGTCACCACCACCTGTCTCCTGGCTGCCTAAGGGAAATACCCACAACTGGTACTTCTTCCTATTGCAGCATGGGTGGAAGCACCCACAGATGGCGTTTGTCCCCAGGACAACATCAGGAGAGTGCCTGTAGCAGGCATCCCCCACTGTCAAAGCCTTGAGGCCATAGGTTGCCAACCTCTATTGGAGGACTGTGGATTTCAAGCACGTGGAGGGGATTCCTTTCAGTCCTGAAGCATGAGCTAGATCTAAATCTCAGGGTTACCAGTTGGCTATAGCTAGGATCTTGGCTGCAAGTGCTGACTTTAGGTAGCTTCCAACTCACTGTGATGGCTAAATTGGATCCTATTCTGATGTACCCAACTCCCTCCATACACTGTATGCAGACCCTAGATGCCTACTGGAAGATTCCACTTTTGGGGCCAGGTAACAAAAAAGCTACAGATTGTTAACCTAATTTTTAGGTGCCTGAATTCTGATTTGGATTTAGCCTTTAGGGTTTATATTTTAAATTCTCTTCTATTTACATATATTTTAGAGTGGAATTTTGCAGGTATTTTTGTAGGTAAGAGATTCAGTGATCAGCCATTGTGGCTTACTGCTTTCCTTGTCTTGCAGTTCCCCATATCCTGACATCATTTTTCTGAAATCTTAGCATAACAGCTGGATTGGAGATGAGGGGACACAAGGGAAGTATGTCAGGGAGACTGGAAACTGATGATAACTGGGGATTCAGGAAAACAAGGTGAGCCAGCGGCTCTTGGAGTGGTCAAGTTTGAGAAAAATGCTTCCCAACAGATGGCTCTCAGAGTCCTTGTAACAGAAATGGAAGTGGTAGTAGCAGATGATAACAGCTCACTTAGCGACCAAAGAAATATCAGTAACAACAATAACAGACATCATTGCCATCATTAAACAAAAAGAATTTGGCCACATAGCCATTTGCCATCCCTTAAACAGACAAATATAACTATAGAGATGGAAAGTCTTTAAGGATTCCTGAGAGGAGCTTCTTTCCAGTCTTGGCACTTGTCCCTGGACCTGTGGGTTTTATAAGATATGTATACATATCTGTCTAAGTATAAATATCTAAGTATAAACAGCAGAGTAATCTGATAAATAAGAAGCCAACAGCATCTTTCATGACTTTATTTTAAACTGGTAGCTCTTAGGAGCCATTCCCTTATTCATTGCCTGTCCTAGGTAAATTCCTGGCCTCTCTTAAGTTCATAGTAAATGTGTCATTGATTGCAATATGGTCAGGAGTATTCACTTATGGTATATAAAACATGTCCAAGGCAAATATATGCACAATAGCACACTGTAACAAATGTGTGATATTGCATTTTTATTAAATATTGTAATGAAAGGTTGTACAGTAACGGGGCCCAGATTAAAGGCAGCTTTATTACTGGCATTTCCTGACTTTTGTATATGAGGTTATTCTGGCTTTATGTTCTCATAATATAATTTTGAATTTGACTGATGTTTTATTCTTAAGCAAATATGGTGTTCAGTGAATTATACTGTACTTAACACAAGTATACTAGCTGGACAAAAGTATTTGAAAAATATGTCTGAACTCTGGGTGATCAGAAGAGATCTATTCAGCCTTTAATAATAAATGTGACAGGTTATGCAACTTCCTTTATGCCTCTAAAGAACCACCAGGAAGAAGTAGGAGCGCCACAAAGGGATCTCAATTAACAAGTGGTCAGCAGAACAAATTCATTGAAGAGATGCTAAATTAATGGTCAACAAGAATACAACCATGTTGGAAGAATTACATCATTTCAGTTACTGTAGTACCAGTACAGCTAAATAAAACATTTCAGTCTAACTGTAAATAGTACCTTTATATTGTGATCAACACTATTGCTACAGCACAAAGCTTTCATATATGTAAAGTCACTATCAGATTTTTCTTCCTGATATTAAAAAAATGCTGAACTGGCAATATCACAGGAGCTAAAAATGTCTTCGTCCCTTGTAGGCAGCATAATAATGACAATTCTTATATTCACAAAGTATACATCCCACTTAAATGTAAAATACTGCCTTCATTAAATAGGGCTCTTTCCCAATTATACAAATTAAAAAGTAAATTATGCCAAACTTTATCAAATTAATTTTGTATTTTGTAGGTCATCTGATAACTTTTTTTGTTGGCTTACTAAATCCTGTTATTCTTAAAAAGGAATGACTGAAATGGAATGGCATGTCATTTACAGAAATCACTCCTCAGACTACCAAAAGTGTTCTCAGATGGGATCTACTACTACACAAAGCACAATTTAATTCTGAATTGTGGCTTGCTAATTATCTTTCTGACCTTCCACAGCATATGGATAGAAATTATTATTACCACTAGAGCCTGGGGGTAGAGTAGAACAAATGACTTGCTAGTCTGCATACAACCAAATATTGGTTTAAGAAGAACAATACCAAATAATTACAAGGTTTCTGTTTATTTTAGTTATTTTCCATGAAATATTTACACATATATTGTATTAGGTTGAAAGTAAAAATAAATTAAGTTCAAATATAGGATAGATCCAAAATTTGAACTGTGTTTGTCACCCTGGATAAAATACAAAATAATGGAGCTAACTGAAAATAGGTTAAGTACTCTGAAGAGATATTGAATAGTATACTAGAACTTTGTGGCTTTTCAGATTTGCTGCTTATTGTTAACTGTGCTACCAGAATTTGTTTTTAATACTATGTAGTATACTACCTGTTTTACAGTGGTATCACAAAACTTTATTAGTAGACATATGAGACACTGGTGATATGGCTGTTTCTATATCAACAGAGTTATTTGCAAGACACAAGTGCTCTTTATACAGGAACAGCTATACTACAAGCATCTCATATGTCTACTAATAAAGTTTTGTGATACTACTCTAATCCCAAAGAAGGCTTATAACTGATCAGAAGTAAAACACATGAAAAAGCAGAGATAAGAAATAGTACCGCTCTTTTATTCATCTTTTCTAGCAGAGGACTAGACTATCCCTTTATAATTTTCACTGAGAAAGGGCAGCAAGTAGTTGTACAGCTCTTGAAGAAATTCAGCCTCAGACAACTCTATTCACTGCTCAAAGGAGAAAGTATATCTCACCAGCTCTATATTTGGCCCAGTGTGTTACCCTTTATGCCACTGCAGCCACATATAACAAGACTCAACAAAGAGTAGAAGTAGCAGCTTTGAAGAGCCTGTTTCCCATTCAAAGTTACAACCCATGCTACAGATTTCTTGTTCATGAGAGTAAGGCAGCCTTAGGCCACCATTTTCTTTCACATTATGTTTATTTAAATCAAATGTCAATATAACCCTGGAGATGCAATTGCTACTTAATTGATCTTCATCTCAAATTATGACACACAGGTTAAAATCCATCTCACATGTTTACCTATCTTCCAATAACAAAGGCCCTTTAGGATACCTTTTTTACCTTCTCTTAAATTTTGGGGAGCTATTGCTTTTTTGTAAGAAGTGCAAGTGCTATTGTGATCAATAGATTTTAAAATATTAAGCATAACTTACAAAATACCATTTCATAGTTTCATAGTTTCTAGGGTCGGAAGGGACCTGAGTAGATCATCTAGTCTGACCCCCTGCCATGGCAGGAAAGAGTACTGGGGTCAAACGACCCCAGCAAGGTGTTCATCTAACCTCCTCTTAAAGACCCCCAGGGTAGAAGCCAGCACCACTTCTCTTGGAGGTTGGTTCCAGATCCTAGCCACCCTGACGGTGAAGTAGTGCCTCCTGATGTCTAGCCTAAATCTTCCCTCTGCCAGCTTGTGACAGTTATTCCTGGTCACTCCTGGTAGTGCTCAGGGAAACAGGACCTCCCCCAATGCCTGCTGGTCCCCCCTAACTAGTTTGTAACAGGCCACTAGATCCCCCCTCAGCCTTCTCTTGATTCACGGCATCTTGTCATTATGAGCAGTCTACCTGTAAGCATGGTCATTTATCAGTATTTCCTTACAAAGTTCACAGAAAAACAATCTGAAAGCTAAAGTGAAAGATAAAGAAATAAGTGCATTTATAAGTGCAGTAATAAGTGCATTTCAGATTCTCAAATAAGAAACAAGCAAAAACAATACCTTTGTAAGTTGCACACATCCTTTAGTGCACAGATTTGGGCAAATGTCACAAAGCACGTGAGTGGAGTTCAAATATGGATTTGCTTTCAATATGCGTATACCTTATTACTGTTATTTTTAACAGGTATTTGTACAGAAGGAACTTATAGAAATGTTCCTTTGAATGTTCAATGAGAATGAAAGACTTGTATACTTAAGACCCACATTTTCTTTCTTCTGCTGAGGAAATATGGTATTTTTAAATAGAAGTTCAACATATATGTAGCATAATGCTTTCCATATATTTCCACCGCTTTCTGCATATGATGCACTAGTGCATTGTCTTTCCCTTCATCTGCCAGCCCATG
>NW_017729029.1:63216491-63223244 GCF_001723915.1 Gavialis gangeticus | reverse complement strand
TAGAAGTTCAACATATATGTAGCATAATGCTTTCCATATATTTCCACCGGTTTCTGCATATGATGCACTAGTGCATTGTCTTTCCCTTCATCTGCCAGCCCACGGATATGACATTTTCTTCAAGGGCAGGTCAATTATTAGGTCTTCTCATTATTATAAACATCAGCCCCAATAAGCAGCTTTGAGGAATCAGTAAAGAAACTCAAAGTCTTTTTAATAATCTTGTGTGAATACTTTAATGAGCCATCATGTAGGCTGCTTTCTTTCTGTATTTTAGTCAAACCATAAAGGTAGAAATGCTGTGCGACTACACACAGTATTGAGAGACAGATGAATGCATGCATGGAGGTAGAACTCTACTGAATTACTAATTTCTTTGTCATCTAGATAAATTATCTAACTGGCAACCCCAGTGATGATATTTAGTATGAAACCTACTCAAGTGGCTACAGGTCTTCATGACTATCTATATTCTCTTTACTGTAGAATAACTCTTTCATCATTATTGTTGAGGCAGCATGAAAGTAATGCATTATTGGAAAATCATACTTTCTTCATGTTTTGGCCATTGCTTTGGGGTAAAATGTTTATTTCCTTCTTTTTCCTATTATATCATGTTTTGCTCCTATATTGTTAGAAGCATGTTGTTTCTTAAATTCATAAGCTCTCATCCTGGCATGTGGACATATGTCTTTTTGCTGCTTGTAAGTATACATTAACAATTTGACCACCTTCCCACATGTCTGCGGCTAGGTTCACCCTCCTCTCTCAATGCTCTGGAAAAATTATATTGTACTAGAGAGGCAGTATTACTAAACAGAGCAGTGTCAAATAAGAGAATACATGGGCGAAGTCCAGTACTTAAAAACTTAAAATTCTGGTTTTGTTATCAGTGATGTATACTCTGTTGCTGCATTTTACTGGTCAGAAAAGCTCTGAGATAATTTTTTGTTATTTTTTTTAATATTCTGCTTTCCAGGTGTGGCATTTTGTGGTATTGATGCTTGGCTTAGGGAGACACAGAAGCAAACACATAGGAAAGTTTCCTCCACCCTTACTACTCTTTATGAGCCCTGTCAATCCATTACTTATAGAATTGTTCGCCATTATCATTGTGTGCTGATTACCAGGAAGGCTTGTGAGCATATTTTATATTTGAAGCTGCAGAATGATAGAATTCTCCTAAACTCATTCAGCTCTCACTACAACACAACATTTCCTTTGCACCATTGTCTTCTGCTGCTGAGGTGTCACTAGACCAACTTAACCTGCAGTACACTATGCTACATCATGCAAATTCTTCCCAGCCTGTGTGATGCAGCAAAAACTTGCCCAGTAAGACGTAGTGAATGAAATCAAGTTTACTCACACTGAAATGGAAGGAGGCTTCCAAGATCAATATTTTATTAGAAATACACTTAGGAAATAAATTAAAATCAATTAAAATTATGAATGTGTTAAAGACCCAAAGAAGAATCTGTATGACATGAATCCATCCTTTTTAACAATTTCATATACAAACACATCTGAACTCAAATGCAAATCCTGACCCCATTGAAAGCAATGGTGAAATTTTCATAGATTTCATTGGGGCCTGGATACCTATGGTTGTTGGGAGGGGAAGGGAGAAAGGAAGATGAAGGAAGGGCTATTTTAAGCATGTCAAACCTGTTTCATATATCCCGTTCACTACTTACTATAGGTTCATTCAACCCACCAATCATCTTGTCCCCAGTGAGTCATCTCTTCATTTTCGTCCTTTGTCCCTGATAAAACTGGACTAAGTCTCCATCCTTAGTCCTCCCTTTTGCATTGCACTTTCCTGAAGCCAAATGAAGGGACCTGGCATCCACTACAACTATAAATTTTGTTTGCATATCAAACTTCCCACACATATATAAACAAGTGGAGCAGAATCCTTCATAGGATGTGACTGAAGCTAGTTTGAAGCAAAGGAAGGGTGAAATCCGTACTGGTTAATGTTCTATGCCAACACTTTTCTATCAGTCACCTCCATTTCTGCAGTTCAGCTTTAATTAAAAATTTAAACCTTGTTGTAGCACTGATAGAAGTCTTTCTGGACATGAATCAGGGCACTGTTCTCTTACTGAATATATATTTAAATACAGCCTCGTACAAGAGCAATACTGTGTCATGTTAGAGGACAAATATAGAGGTTCAAAGACTGCTTTGTCAAGTCACATTATTCCATTCTTACACTCTCTGATGTTCTAGTCAAAACTGAGTATGTGGATAAAGCAATATTAAACTTGGAGTGATTTTGTTGCATTTGAATAATTTTTTACTCATTCACACATCAATTAAAACCTAACAGCAGCTGACTTTTTGAAACATTCCCCTTTGAAAAGGTTTCAGATGTTTGCGGATCCACACCCTGGATCATGCACTCCTGCTGGATGTTTCTAGCATATCATAGAATATGGTAATATACAGGTAGAAGACCAGAGAATATATTACGAAAAAGAAAATTGTACATCTTTTTTTTAACAATAAAACTAGACTTGGAGAGAATCAATATATCTCTCCAAGCCAGCTGTCTGGTAAAATAAATAAACCCTCTTAAAAGTTGCCAACTAAAAGAAAGTATAATTTCTTTGTCAGAAAGCCTTCAAGAAAAGATTAAATTAAATGTGCACAATAAACAACAACACTGCTTTCAGCTCATAAATCTCTCTCGTTCATGGTCATTTCTTTTGATAAAAGAAAGTAATTTCTCAGCAAGTGAAAATCAGCAGAGTTTCATTATCTTAGATGGAGTATGTTAATATAAATCCACTGAGGATCTCTCCAACTAGTTACTAAAGGGTTTTTATTCTTCCCTAGAACTTGGCTCTGAACATGGAAAACAACTCAACAACATGGTTTTTCTAATTCAATACTGCTTCTTGTCTGTGCATACTGGGTTTGGTCCAAGCCTCATCAATAACAATCCCTGAACCAAGTCAGTGTTAATCAAATTGAAGAGGCCTCTATGTCATAAACTGCCTCATGTTTTAACATCCTAAACCTTAAATTCAATTTTCCATTTGCATACTATTTAATCTGCAGTCACACATCTGAGTTTTGGACATGTAAAAGACAAATGACCTAAAACTGTGCCATCAAAAAACTGGGCTTTCGGGTTTCACATATTCATTTAATGTATTGTTGGGTTGGGTTGCTTGTATGCTTATTTGCACCCAATGCCTTCGTTACTTTAATTCCTTTATTTTTATGCTAAAGGAGTGATTATTTTCCTTTGTGTATCTAAATAGCAGTTTTCTATCTGCCTAGCTGGCTGTGTATCTGTTTAAGGCACTCACCCAGGAACCTAGGGGCTTGGGTTTTGGCCCCTCTTGTCTAGAGGGAGTTTGACCATGTGCCTCTATGAACATGCTCAGTCTATGTATGCATACTTATGGATCCACACTGCAGGGGAAATAGAATTGTTTCCTGGCCGTTATACTAAAGGTTCTGTTTATACAGCTAGAAAGCTGAAATTAGATACACAAGGGAACACAGAATTCCACCCAAGGACTATTATAATTACTTTAAGAAAAATGGAATCTTATACCATCTAGAAAATACAGGATTAAAAAAATCATACAAATTATGCATGTGCAGTATATGCGTCTGAAGCTCTATATTTTCACTTCAATGAAATGGAGAAGGTTTTTTTGTTTTGTTTTGTTTTTCTTTAAATGGGAACCTAATATTTTTCAGTGTGCTATTGACATTACAAGGTAGGTGGAATTTGAAAGCTCCGGGTTCACGTCTAACTTCCCCACACATATAACAATAAACAGAACATTTCTCAAAAGCAATAAGCAAACCCAATCCCTAAATGATGAAGAAACATCTCCAACTTACCAAAAGTATAAAAAGAAATTCCCCCAGTTCTTTCATGTAGGGCTAAACTGTGTTCAAGGTGTGTGTGTGCAAAGGAACCATGTATTTCAATGGGAATGAATACACAGAAAATGCCACATTAGAGAAAAAAAACTACCTCACAAAGCCAGTTTCGTACTCCAGATAATATATTTGCTCTGTCAGTACACATTGATTGTAAATTCTTCAAACAGTTGCCAAGATTTATTTGTTCTTATCAAACACCCAATACACTTTGGATTGCAATAAAATATGATTGTTTCTGAATGGCGATTGCGAGGAAGAGAAGGCATTATAAAGACATGATATTTTGATTGCCAGCATCTCTCTTTTATCTTTCTATGTTCCCATTGTAAGTAATGCTAGCAGACTGTCTTATATCCACTTCAAATCTAAAACGGTAGCAATAATATAAGAACCACTTCTTTCTCCCCTTCCACTAATCTCACCACATGTCTTCTGTTTGCCAATGCATTTGCCCTAATGGCACAAAGGAACTGGTAAAGAGTTTGGTGAAACAGACACCTACCATGTTGTTAGTATCTGGTCAATCTTTCCTTTTCCCATACTTTCAAATATCAGGAGACCTGACTGCCTCATCTGCTACCCCAAAAAATACAGAAAGGAAGGAGCATCTGAATTCTAATGTGCCAATCTATAACATAAAGGGAGTGTGTCTCCTTCTACAGCTTTTCCCAATTCTCCAATCCCTTTTTGTCTCTCTTATGGAGCAGCTGGACACCTCAGGCTGTGCTTTCATTCCTGTTTTCAATTCCTAGTCATGTAGTTGAATGATTTTATTGGACAAAGCCTGCAAGATTGCAGTGTGATACAGTATACAATATCAATTTTCACTGCTTTGTGGAATTTGAATGATATAACTCTTCCTATCAATAATTACCAGGACTAATCCTAACCTATGTGCTGCACACAGTACATTGGGCCATGCAAAGAACTTGCATTGACATCTCTGACACTGATTTTTAACGCTTTTCTAATACTTTTTCCCAAGTGGGACCCTCACAAAACTAAGGTACAAACATTACATGTAAACCAGTCTAAGTGATCGGAAATCAATCTAAATTCATAACCGTAGAGAAGTTTGATGCATCTAGGTGTAAAAATGACAGAATTTGGTCTAAGATAGACCTGGTTTAATGTGCACTCAGATCTAATTGATTTAGGTTAGACTGATGAATTGAACTTCTGTACCAGATCTCCTATCACTTCAAGTTAGGTCTCTGTCCTCCGGCATCACATCCTCCTTTGTGGCCCCCCCTACCTCCCTCCTTGTAGGGAGGTGTGTTGGCACTTGGCCCATGCTTGGCTGCTCCGGCTGAGTGCCCAGTGGGCCCCACCTCTGAGCTCTCCCAGAGCTGAGCCAGCACAATCCCTCTCCCCAGCCCGACCTCTGGCTATCCGTCAGCTGTAAGCAGACAGCTGGGGGGGTGGGGAGGCAGGCAAGGGAGGTGTCCGTGTTGCCTGCACAAGCCCCAGGACCTGAGCACCCATGTCCCGAGGAGGTGCCCCTACACCATGTCATAAAGCACCCTGCTATGTACACACACCTGACAGTAACTCCAAGATAACCACTGCACTTGAGCACAGTGCCACAGAGCCTGACCCTAGCTTTCACACACCAAGCCAGGAAACCCCATGTTCAGACACAGCCCCTTGGAGCCAGACTCTGGCTCCTGCACACCCAAACCCCAGCATGGACCCCCAGTCCCCCAGAAGGAGCTGGTGTGGGCAGCTTGCTTTCGGTGAGTCAGTGTGCCAGGGAGCAGAACAGTGGGTCTGGGGTTGCATGGAGGAAACCCTGTGACCTCCATGCCTTGGCTGCTGCCAGCAGGTACATAGGTCATGGATACCAGGTGCTGCAAGTCTTCTTTGGCCTGGAGATATAAGGTCCCAGTGTACTAGAGCCAGAGGGAGACATGCTTGCACATGTCCAGCAGCCAGTCAGAGGTGGTCTGGGTGCTTGGCAGTGCTTGGCAGTCTCTGGTAGCTTGGGGAGCCCACAGGGCATTGTAGGAGGCATGCAGGAGCACCCCCAACTTCCAGACCTCAGCTAATGCAAGCAGCTTGTGTCCTGCCCCTACCAAAGGGGGAATTTGTATACTGTTTAATACCAAACTAACCTAGGCCACTTACAGAAAATGATATAACTTAGATTGATTCCACCTACAGCTTTTTGACCGTCTATACCTAAACTTAATCTGGCCATTGCTCTTGTTGTGTTAACTGAAGACTTATCCAAAAGCCTAGCCATGACACCATGCATACTTAGATCCAGATAGCATGCACAATTCAGTGACAAAGGCTGTGAAAAACACTAGGCTTTTTACAAGTGCTACTCAGTTACTAACATTTAAACAAATCATAAGAGGTTTTTTTAACAATTCATTCTTCGAATAACAAGAAATTGATAATTAATTTTGTTTTAAGAATTCAGTTATGGAGGGCCAGATTCTACCAGTTTTTCTCAGACTTGTATCACTTTTAATTAATTTGTGAAAAGGATCAATAATACAAAGTACTCCAGAGGAAGGACCTGCTTACTTGAGTAGACCTCTGACCTCTGGAAAATTGGATGCATATCTAGAATTGAATATTAAGTCCAAATAGGCTTAGTTTCCTCACCCAAGCCTCCTGTTATGGAACATATCACAAACCCACAACATAACTCAGTGAAGGGCAAGAACTGTACATAGTGGTCAGAATTCAGGTGCTGTCCATTGGCAAGGTTGTTTGTGGAAATTTGTCACACATGATTCATATTGGTCACAAGAATATTAAATATCATCATTAAAAATAATGTTGAAAACTATGCCACTTCTTTATGAGAAACACAACTTCTGTCTC
>NW_017729029.1:63210463-63211491 GCF_001723915.1 Gavialis gangeticus | reverse complement strand
GGTCACAAGAATATTAAATATCATCATTAAAAATAATGTTGAAAACTATGCCACTTCTTTATGAGAAACAGAACTTCTGTCTCCATAGTCAAGACATAGTGCCTTTTATACTACAGAGGTTGCATATGGAGTGCTCATCTAGTCGGCTTGTGGCCAAGAGGCTGTTCAGCTTCATTCCAGCTATCTGCCCAAAGAACTTGTGAGCCCTGGCTTCTGTTCACATAAATGATGACATCTACACTCTGACACAGATCACTTTCCACTTGTCTTATTTTATAATGACAGTCACCTCACAGAAACATTCTGGGGAAATCCTGTCTACATGGATATCTGTTCCCATCCTACAGGAGTCTTGCCACTTTTTTTACAGGGCCAACAATTTATTGTTTAGCACTTGGGGGAAAAGAAGCATCAGAAAAGTAATTTTGACAGCTGTCTTCCTGAAAGAACAGATTGGCAGGTTTAAATTATTTCTGGCAAATGATAACGTAGCCCTTCAGAATTCTGAATTCTAACCCACTTTATTTGGAGCAAAAATTTCTAAGATAAAGTTCTAAAAATAAGAGCTTAAATGTCCTAATTTTCCATTCATTGTGGTTATGCTTTAGTACTCCTGAAATTAGAGATTATCAGTAGATCAAAAAAACCCCAACTATTATTTTCGGACATATCATGAGACTCAAGATGAATTCTAGCTAAGGATGACTTCTCTATGATAGAAGAACCTAAATAGAGAGAAGAAATCTACCACAACACACCTTTTCACCTGTCCTTCATCTGAATTATCCTCAATAGTACAGGCATGGACAACTGGTGCCACCTTAGTTCGGCAAGGCACGTTCTCCCCCCACCCCAGCGACTGGGGCATGGGGGTCCCCCTCTGACCAATCCCACCAAAACGGGGGATCCCCCGCAACCAATTGCACCAACCAGGAAGCAGCTGCGGGGCTTCCAGAAGTGGCCGCAGCGCTTCAGCCAGCACTCCCACTCCCTGGCTGGTGCTCGTGGGGGGGGGCACTGGTGCTACC
>NW_017729029.1:63192240-63205463 GCF_001723915.1 Gavialis gangeticus | reverse complement strand
CCTCTGACCAATCCCACCAAAACGGGGGATCCCCCGCAACCAATTGCACCAACCAGGAAGCAGCTGCGGGGCTTCCAGAAGTGGCCGCAGCGCTTCAGCCAGCACTCCCACTCCCTGGCCGGTGCTCGTGGGGGGGGGCACTGGTGCTACCACATGTCCCCCCTGCTCCCATCACTTAAGCAGGGAGCACGGCCTGTCAGGGGATGCACCAGTGCTCTCAGGAGATGCACTGCAGCCCTGTGCACTCCCTACAAATCACCATTAAGTACAGGAAAAGCTGGTTTTAATAACTTTTCTGTTAATTACTAGAAATATTGATGGTATAAAAGTGTAAGAGGTGTGAAAAGGTAGATAATAGATACTGACAATCAGGTTTCAACTACCTTGACAAATGTTGACGGGGAAATCTTAAATGAAAACGATTAGCATTGGACCCAACAAACATACTGTATACTCCTACTTTCAGATTTAGCATTAACTAACAAAGATTCCCTTCTAATTTCTGTGGGATTACTCATGGTTCTGACCTAAGGCACTTTGCAATTTCACTGCTGCATAATCTACTCATTGCCAAAGAGTTACAGGGTTTGAGATTCAAAAGGAGACAGGCAATCATATTACTTCCTCACATGTATGATCAATATGTTAACATAGTATATAAATCAATTACAATTATCAATAAAAATCTTGAGCATTAACTATTCCTTTTATGGAAAAAGAAAGGTTGGAAATAAATGTGGTTGAAATGTTTAACAGTAAAAGATGTCACACTTTAGTGGTCTTCTTTGAAAATGGAAGTTTTAAGAAGAGATGTTAATATCTATAAAATATTTCATTTTCATGAAAAATGATCAAGACTGTTTTTGTCATTTTTAATAAACAATGTGATACAATCTTTCAGGAATTATCTTCAAATGAAACAAATTATGCTTAATACAGATTTTAAGAATTATATCAATAATTTATTTTATTGAAGGTATCATCAAAACTGTCTAAAAACTTTAACCAAAAATGGAAATTTGCACCCCAAGTATAAAAACAGCTTTGAATTTTCCCCTGGCTCTGTTTTCCATTTTATACTACCTGTAGTTGTAGTTATTATTCACAAAATTAAATATCCTGCACTATTTCCCTGTATTCCAGCTTGATGATCATCTTGTGTACCTACACAGAGTCCTAAACTTTTACTGCCTGTCTATTTAGACCAGTGATTCTCAACCAGAGTGCTGTGGCAGTTTTGGGTGCCATGACAGCCTTTGAAAGGTGCCACAGGGAGAGAGGAAATAAGCAAGATAAGCTTGAGGAGGTAACAGCAGGCACTTCCCTTCCATGCACTCCTCCTCCCCACAACTCACTGCTGTGAAGGGTCTTCCCTGCCAGCTGTTCCTCCTCCTTCCCAACCCCTCTTCAAGCAGATAAGCACCATAATAAATAAATTAGTTTTTTTAATGGAGTGCCACTACTTCACAGAAATTATATAGGGGTGCCTTGAGTCTAGAAAGTTTGAGAGCTACTGATTTAGACTGTGAGCCTGTAGGGGAGAGAATACTTTTTGTTATGCTCTTTGCAACATTACGCATGCAGGCTGCTTACAGGTGTTAAAAAAAACCTCTTGTGCTTTACTTTAAACTTGACACGCTTCTGCTCTGAGCCCACCACACATTCAGAAGAGGCATAGCATTAGCTGGACCCAACTCACCCAATGTCTGTATAGACTGGGTGCTTTAGTGGGGCTTTTTTGAATCAGCTATTAGATTGAATCAGCTATTAGATAAAAGTGGCAAAAAGCCCTGCTGAAGCAGGAGCTGGGTTGAACTAATGCACTGCTTCTTCTAGTAAAGCACCTCCTTTTTTGGCAGCAAGGGGGTGGGGTTAACTTCTGTAAGCAGGCATTGTACTGCAGATTAAAATGAGGTACTGCCGTTCTGAAAACACTTGTTGATGTTTTCTTTGATTGCTAAATTTGCAAAGTCTAATAAAAATTTTTTTTCTTTTATATTAGGTTACAAAAATCTTTATAGAGACATAAGGTCAGTATCATCACCTGTATTAGCTTACTGACTTGGAGACTAAGGGAAAGGATCTTTAAAAGATTTGCAAAATATTACAAGCTGAACAGTGGCAGAACAAAGAACTATACACAGATTTCTGTGTTCACATAACTAATGCTACTTCAGTCAATATGGGAAAACCTGCTGTTTGTAAGATAGAAATACAAAGTGGAACACAAGGGAAATATTCTGAAAGATTCAGTGTGTAGTTAGTTAAAATGTTATCTCCAATACAGACAGCAGTTGATGTGAAAATGTAAATGGTATGAAGCAATTTTAAATTCACAAATAGAAGGAAAAATACTGAACTGATATCATACACATACTATTAGGCTTCTTATAAGAAGTGACTATAAGCTAGTCTGACCTGACTTGCAGCAACTTACAATTATGTGACCTTACCGACTTCAGTGAGATAATTCCTGATTTACATCAGGATAAAAGAAATGAGAACAAGGCCCTACATAAATGGTTCCACTGGACTCACTACCAAAAGCACAAAACAGTATTTTCTTACTGCTCTAACTGGAACAATCTGGATTTTGATCAGTTAATAATTAAACATGGATCACCCAATCAGATGAAGGAAGTGTCACAGCAGTTATCACTGTAACCTTACAATACAGAAAAAAATACAAATATTCTTGCAGAGTTTATTCACATATTTAAATCAAATAAGATATCAAACTAACTTAGGCACTGGCCAGTCAAGTAAACTGGAAAAGGAAGAGGACGAGCTTGCAGGAAGGCTGTATTTCAAATGTGTAGATAACACTGTCCACAGATGTTCAAGCACATATTATCTAAGACTGCTGTACACTGAACAAATTGTTTTAACAAACCTGTAGTTTATATATAAAGTATTATTTGAATAATATATGTATTATGTGGCCATAGAGGGCAGGACTAGGAGCAATGGTGTCCAGCTTCAGCACAGGAAATTTAGGTTGGAGATTAGGCAGAACTGCCTGATATAGGTGGTCAAACCTTGGAACAGGGCACCTAGAGAAACTGTGAAATCTCCTTCCTTGGCAATTTTCAAGAGCAGGTTGGACAGACACTAGGCTGCAATGATTTAGTCAGGGATAATCCTGCCTTGAGCAAGGGGGTGGACAAGATGCCCTTGTAAGGTCCCTTTCAGTCTTCCTTTCTTATAATCCTATTATATGCACTCTCTATCTTAATGCATTGTTAGGATAACAAAACTCTCTAACCATATGTTTTCAGTAACCCATTGCTATAGGTTTGGAACTAAATTCAAGGTCAGGGTAGGAAGAAATCCCTTCAAAATGATGCAGAAAATATAGTGATAATTTTCAGGTGGGTTCTGTTAAACTATATACCAATAACTGCCACGTACCTAAACCAGTAGTGGTTCATTGTGAAAGTGCATCTGTAAAAAAATGGGCTAGCCCCACAGAAGTCAGTAGAGTTGCATTCGCATGATAATAAATTAAGCCCTTGATTTCTAGAAACAGGAATGTGAACAGATATCAGGATGCCAGTACAATTTCTGTGCCTACCAGCCTGTGCTAACAATGTGTGATCACAGACCATTAGCAAGCTTGTCAGCGCCTGTGAACCCATGTGTTTGAGACAAAAGATTTTAGATATGAGTCTACAAATAAGGCATTCACACAAATTCTCTAGAAAGGCTATTCTTTCATGAGTGGCCTCCATGATCAGAGAATAACTTTTTCATGCATAGTTCCTTCCTTTTTTAAAAAAAAACATAAATCTTGAGTGATATTTTCCCCCATAATTTACAATAGAACACTAAATCTAAATTTGATTGAATTCCTGTTTGAAAGCCTCACACTGTGGTACTTGAAATCTATTGCTATTCTACAAGGGTACACATCCCTGAGATGCACATTCCTTGTGCCAAACAATTACTACCTTGTTTAGTATGACATACTAAAAGATTATAAGGCTATTGGAAACCAAGTTTTGGAGGGCTGATTCTGGCAAAATTATATAATCCATTTGTGGGGGGGAAAACATTTCAAATCTGGAGTCTTAATAGGCCTTGGGGCACTACTGCAATACAAATAATAACAGCTGTTTTTAAGATAAATATCAATTATTGCAGTGCTACACAAGTGAATGGGACACACTCTCCTGGCTTTTTCTTGCATATAAGCAAGTAAAAACTCATTACATATGTTATATGGTAAAAGTGTTCATTACATTTTCAAATGAAACTTTCCAAATAGCCTAGGAAAAAAATGTCATGGGCAATAATACATATTTAAAACAAACAGGAAACTAGGAAAGCAGAAATTCTTACCCTAAAAAACTCTTTGGTAGAGCCAGAATCTAATGTCCCATAAGCAATTTCTGTTTGCTTAGACAGATCCTCTGCGCTTTCAATGGGAGACACCATCCTTTCAACCGTCAGGAATGCAGCTAAGTTAGCCGTGTAGGAGGAGATTATGATCAGGGTAAAGAACCACCATACACCTCCAACAATGCGCCCAGACAGGGATCTAATAACAAGTATGAAATGGATTTGTAAAATGAAATGAATGTCCTAAAAGGAACAAAAGTTATCAGTTTTATGCAAATGATGCATTATACTACAGGGAAGTACTTCACGTTATCTTGTACAGCTGTTGTGCATACTAATCAAACAGGAAATGAATATACTTTATAGTTCTCGTGAATGAGCATGTAAGCTCCACTACATCTGGTGGACTTGGCTGAAATCAGGACTCCAGACTTGAATGTACTTTACAGAGAGTTATTGCCTCAATTCTTCAGAATTGTAAATACGCTGAAATGAAACTGGTCAAATTATGATGTGTCATATTAATGAAATAATAAAAAACTTTGCATGCTGTTTCATGTGAACTCCTGGGTATGACACACAAAAACATGAACAAGAGTCATGATATCAATGCAACTGTATTTTTTGATAAACCCAAAGAGTGCTTTAAAAACTGAGTGGCTGAAAACTGCTTATTTTTTATGAAACATTCAAACACAGACTGACAAACACCAGGTTAAGCTGTTGTAGACATTCTATGCTTAGGCAACATTACTTGCAACAGGCTTTGGCCAAGTGGATTTCCATAAATGAAATAATAAACTTAACTCAGTCTGAAATTGCAATTATTTAACCAACTGGAGAATGGACATGAAATGAGCAAACTGTAAAAGTTGACAAAAAGTACTGTTCTTAAATAATAATCTGATACTTTAACTGCAGCAGGAGGGTTGTTATGAATCTTTGTTTTGCATTTCCTGCTAAAGAAAGAAAAAAGAAAAGAAAACTCAAAATGTAAAAAACAGTTTAAAGCTCACCAATGCAGTGACTTTCAAAACTGAAATATACAATATATCTGTGAATGCTGTCACCAAATCAAATTTCAACCTACTTATTAAGGAAGCATTTAAATTTCCCCGTGTATTAAAGTATTTTATCCATATTGAATATATAAGCTCTGTAGAGGTGCTTAATAATTTGGCAGAAATCTAAATATATTTGAAGCCCACAACCCAAGAAATACTTGACTAGTGAATCTTAAATACATATTTTGTAAAATAAAATGTCTTAATCATCCAACCTACAGTTGCACAAATGAGGTTTCAAGTTAAGTCATACAAACTATATCACGTGAAAAAAATCTTGGAGTTTAGATACCCAAATTATTTCTGTAAAGTTGATAAAACTGGGAACAGAACTAAAAGGAAACAATTCTGGACAATTATTCTTATGATTGTTACTCCAAAAATAACCCAATAGCAAGAGAAACATGAAAAGACTAATTTTGAATGTCTGGCCAGATCTACATAAGACACTGACTGCACAGTCATTAAAGTGCAGTCATTTAGTACTTGTATAAGTAAGTACTTGATGACTGCGCAGTAACCTGAGTAACCTGAGTTACTGCGCAGTACCACCAATGAACATCTTATTTATGACAGTAGGTTGTTGCCATGCGATGCTACTGCTCAGTAGTATTGGGCTACTACACAGTCAGCATCTCATGTAGACATGGCCCCTATTTCCAAGACAGGACTCCATTATTGTGTGTACTATAAAAAGTCAATGGTAGGATATTATCTAGAACAATAGTGCCCAACCATTTCAACCTGCAGGCTGGATGGACATTTCCTGGTACCTCCATATGTATGGGTCCAACTGGTGGACCCGAGCAGGTCTGTGGGGTAGGTGCAGCAGGGCCTGATCTGGATGTGCAGAGGGCAGCCAAGCCCTGGTCCAGCTGCATGTGTGAGGGGGAGGAGGGGAGGAGAAGAGGGTGTTGCCTGTCCTCTACCTGGCTGCATAGAGGTGAGAAATGGCCAGGCCACAACTCAGAGGTACAGGGCTTAGGAACTGGGCAGTGGGGTTTGAGCACCTCTGGTCTAAAATATATTGCTAAAAAGAAGCATAGATGAGAAAGGCCAAAATCCCTTCATACAGTTCCTAGATCTGACATTCTTTTTTCTCAGGTTTCAAAACTCAGTGATCATCCTGGAACTCTTAACTTTTATAGTAACAATTAACTTTTGATTACACAATAAACATTAGGTATTTGCAAGACACCTAGCATTTTATGCTCCAAGTAATGCAAGTGCTGATTGTATGCTATGTGTATTGAATTGACAACTTCCTATGTAACTGGCAATTCTTAATCTTTAGACAAAATAGATCATCTTTGATTCTCTTTCAAACAAAACTGCCACTGACTTGGTAAGAAGGCTCAAGCTCAATGCTATTTCAATCGTTATGCATCTGTATGGTATTTTCTAAGACCTTCTTAAGCCTTTTACCATAATCTTTGTCCCTGGTAAAATACACCATTACTTTTTTAACATGCATTTTGAACTAAATCTGTAAAGGCAGATTCAAGTAGTGCTCCAGCAAGAGTCCATATTTGCATATGCAAGATATGAACACTGGCATGAAAAATAATTCTGTACCTACTTATATCTGTATGTACAGTTACACAACTTACACTTACATTGTGCATGTACAAGGATAGGATTTGCAGGTGCAAAAGTGGCCATGCATTTTAAAACTGTAGCTAACTACGCCTCATCTCTCCTGTTAGGACTGTTTTGCTTAAGTTATCCACCATTGCTACACCTCTTTCAGTTTTGCCTCTGATTGCTATTTTGGAAGTGTTAGGATGCAAACAAACATTGCCCTTGTGCCAGCATAAAATTTTTTATGGAAGCACAAGTTGCAAGCAAACAGACATCCTGGCCCCTTGCCACACTGCAAAAACCCCAAAATATTGCTGAGCACAAAGGTAGTCACAGTTCATGATGCCTTCAGTGGGATGATGCCTATTTGCTCACTGCACACCACAAAAATTTCCCCATGAGGGATTCCCGTGACACACAACTCACTGCTTTGCCTTGAATCTGGGAGCAGCATCTACAGCTGTTATCTTGAACAATCAGACCCCTGAAGTCCTGGGAGCAGCAGGAGCCTGACCCTGTGGGACAACGGCCCTGGCAACATCTGTAGATGCCAATGAAGAGCAGATCCCACTCCCAAGAATGTCTGTTTATAGCCCTAGTGTACACCAGGCTTCAGGTAGCCATCCATGTATAAAGCCCCATAAATTTTCAAGAACTGTTGGCAACTTGACTACATAAGCACTCCCACTGTTGTTCCTACCGACTGAATTAAAATGTAGCAAAAATGGTGTTAAATTTTAGCACAAATATCCCTGATAGAAAGGGGAAGTTTAGATTAATTAGCGCATTGTATGAAACCAGAACGAGGAGCTCAGTATAAGAACACCAGTTATATAACGGAAGTGTTTTCAGCCCTATTATAGTTAAGATAATAAATAAAAAAGTAAATATTTTAGAATTTTGTTCAATAAAGGTTATGATTAGAATAAAAAAGAAGGTGATTTTAAATATTACACTTGGCACAGTATTAGTATATCTCAAAAGTTCTCTTAAGCTGCCCTGAGCCTTTCTAGGGAGTGCAGCATAGAAATCAAATCAATAAATAGGGTAACTTAGGGTGGTGATAATGTACTAGGGTAACCACCTAGTACCTTAGGGTGGTGATAATATACTAATCTATTCTTAAAAGAAGTCTTTCAATTTTAAAGGAGGAATACATAGGAGGTTTTGTGCTTTAAAACCCAGAAAAGTGAAATAGATGTAAGTCTTCATTTCACATTAAGCTACTTTAGGCTCAATTAATTAAAAACAGCCTTGTGGCCAATTGGTATATTTGCACACAATCAAAAATTAAAAATCTATGTTTAGGAGCAGAAACCGATCAAAACTAAAGCAGGCACTTTATGATTTAGGATAATTTGGTCTTTCCCCTCTGCCTCATGTTTCATATATTATTACTTCTCTGGAAAATGTCTATGACTACTCTTAAGAAAGCCAATGTACCTGCCTTTGAATGTTATACACTTCCCCAGAATAAGAAAATGCCTTACTTCCATAGAATAGTAGCTTATAAAGTCACCTTTCTCCATTAGACAGCAAGAACTGCCCATGGGACATGTCACTTACATAATGCCCAGAGGAGGCCTGAGTATTTTGCAGGTATTTATTCAATAATTAATAATACCTTAAATATCTTTTGTGAGTAAAAAAAATGTGCTAGAGCACAGATGAGCTATCATATCACTGTGGTTCTCCTGATACCTTCTAATTTATTCTTGTTCAGATGAAATTGTTCATACCTTATGGCAAGGTTATCCTACTAGTGGCCTGTGGGCTGCATACAGCCTATACGAGATTAATTTCTGGCCACCTGACTCCTACCCAGCCACTGCTCCCCCCATAGCTCAAGCTTCAGTAGTAGTTATGGTCTCAAGGCTTCCCCTTCCTTCTTATACTGTGGGCAGCCAGGCAGCTCAGGGCAGTGGGGCAGCCCACAGCTGAAAAGCAGAGAGTGAGGCTCCATACATGGTGCAGGCAGAGCTGCCTAAGTGGTATGTGTCCTGTGAGTCCCATGGTTCATGCTGGTATAACCCGCACAGCTCCTAACAACTTCGAAGTTGAACAGCCCTGCCTTACTGCATAACAATAATGACTACTGGATACTGATCCATTCGCTGTCCCACATTCAGGTAAAAGAAAGCGAACTCACTCTGGAAGTTCCTCTGATTTAATTCCCACAAACGCAATTGCCCTATTTCAGTTGTTCCCATAGACCCCTGATTCAGCAAGGCACTTATCCATATACCAAATTACTTTGCTGAATCAAGACCACAGCCACTTGCACACAAGGGAAATAGATCACTTAATGAACTGCAAAGGAATAAAACTAGGGGGAAGTAAAGTGCTTTACATTTGTCCCAAATAAAATCCCTTGAGAACCAGTGAGTGTATTTCTAATGAAAGGGACCTTCAAAGTAACTTAGCAGGCTTTTTTCCATGATTCCTATAAAACTGGGCCATATAAAAACAGTGCAGTTTTGTAACTATTTCACATGGAATTAGAGGCTTCAGATGACTTAATTCATTTTCAGTACACTCCCTCTAGGAAAACAGTAGGTTAAATACTAGGTGAAATGGTATGTAAAGTAGATATTGGAGGGAATGTGCTGCTTCTGTAGCTCATAAACAGTGTTACCCTTTTTCCCATTACAGTTGCTGTGAACCATAGGCACTGTTAACTGTAAAATGGGAATATGCAGCAAAAACACGGTACCCCTCCAAGAAGGCATGAAATGATAGGAACCTTATGCATTTTGCGGTCTCTACATGGTGCATATAAGTTCACTGAGTTGTGGTAATATAGATCTAATAGTTAGCTGCCCAGCATCAGCAGACATTTGGTTTCTATTCCATGTACATTTGCACTCTTTGGAGAAAAAAGGAACTAGTGTCTTCTTGAGAGTGAATATATATGCACCATGAACCTCCATCTGAGACCAAAAATGCACAAAGTTGAAATGGGCGAGTAACCAACCTTGGCGAAATATCGCATCCTTGCTGCATAAAGGCACCAAGGGAAAACCAGAGACTATTAAATATCCCAAATTCATTAGTTGATTCATTACTTTGTGTTTCTCTTCCATCTTCAAACTCCTCAGTGTGCCACTCGTATGGGCTAAATCTGCTGACCAGGAATAAAACTACACTGACCCCAATGTAGGCAAAAACAATGCACATCCATATCTCATATGCTAAGGGATCAAGAAATGAAAACACTCCGGGCTTGGACTTCTGAGGCTTCTTGATCATTATTGATATCCCGAGGCTCATAAAGGGCTTTGAGAAGTCAATCACCTCTTCTCTCACCAGTGTTATAGTTAATGGAGCAATTGCAATATCGGCTTTCTGTAAAGGAAACAGAACAAGGTAATAATAACTGATGTGATAGTTAGCAAGAAATGGCTTTGTTCCTATTGTGTTTCACAAATGAAAAACAGGACAACAGGGACACAGATAATAGTCATTTCACTGAAAGTACCCTATTGAGGAGTAAACTGTTTAGTAACTTACAGCTGAAATTCCTCTCAGTGAAATTTATACAACCATCTGGTTGGACTGTTCTCAGCCTTTCCCTTTTAGACATGATTTTTCAAAGTTTACAATATTCAAATATGTTAGCAAAGCACGTTCCTTTCATCTGTAGGAAAAAAAGCTGAAATATAGACTCTTTCCCTCATTTACATTTTTTTAATCTAACTCCATTCTTTAACCTTGAACATTCTTCCTGTCAAAGAAAATATGAATCAAGCCAGTTTTCCCCATGCTCAGGAGAATAAAAATAATCCCACAACTTCCATCAGTCACAGTTATTGGCAGTATTAAAAAGGTGGTCTTACCCCATAAACAAGCTCGCCAACCATCCCATTCCAGATTTTCGTGTCTGCGTCCCTTGCCCCATACTTGCCATCTCCAACTATTGTGAGCTTGTACTTGAAGCCACAATGCTTAGCAATTTCTGAAGCTAAGTCCACACAGTAGCCTTCATACCGTTCATTTCCTTCAAGCATCTCATGATTTTTCTTCATCATGACATATGGGGATTCCTGCACAGAAATATTTTGCTTTAGCTACTCATTAAAGACAGAGTTAATGTAGGCTATGCACTTCTTAGAAAAATGTGTTTGCGTTCTACAGGAAAAAAAGGAAAAAAATCTGACATGTTTCATTCATAAATGGTTTAACTTATTATATTTGTCACATGTTATTAAACATGTTCTATGCAGCAATGTTTCAGATTTATATGCAAATATCAATACTTGCAGGTGCAATCCCTCCTGGAAATGTAGTAGCAATTGCCATGAATGTTAGTTATAATTAACATATTATAAAGAGGCAAGAATACATTGCTTGCTTCTCTTAATTCTTTTGTTGTTAATGTTGTAATATTTAAAAAGGTTCTTCCCTCCTACAACCCCCAAATCTGTTGCAATTTTTTTAGGCACGAAATATATTGAATGACTATGCAGAAGAAATCAAAAAAGTCCAGACAGTGGTCTACGGCTCCTAAGTGAAATTCTTAACGTCCAAAAAACGAGTGACAAATCATAAGTTCACAATACAAGAATTTGTCCTTTCTTCCCTTACATATATTGGAGCCAGAACAGTTCTCTTTAGGCCTGGGATCAATGTATAATGATAAAGAAGCTGTGTAAACAAGCTAACATTGCTGTTATATAACAGAACACAATGTTGCTCTATTAAATTGACATAGAATATGAAAATGCATGTTCATTCCATCACTTGGGCAGAGAAGTTCATAGAGCTCTAAAGCCTAGAAGCAGTCTTTTTTCTAGTTTAGCAAAGTCTGTCTGCCTATGGGCATAGAGACTGGAGTTTAAGAAAGAAAATCCATTCAGCCAGTCAGACAAAGAGTTCTTTGAAATCATGTAATTGGTCACTTGTGTTAGCACAGGATGTTTGAACCCCTGCTATTTACCATTAAACATATTTGATTTTTCAATACAAATATATACATCATCCTTTTTATAACAGCAGAATTTAATGGTACCAGGAATCTTCTTTATATTCCATAAAGAGGTTTTTTTTTCATAACTTTCAGCATTGTAGGGATAAAAAGGAAGAACAGTTAACATGTGAAACAACAATTCACCTTAACATAGAATGCTATTTGACAAAAATATGTTTAATTACCAAGATAGTGGTGACAATAATAGTCTTGTTCTCTAGTCCCGAAGATTCATTTCCAAGAGGACCATCAATGGGATTCACAACCATTTTGTCCACTTCACTCCAGTATCCAATCTGAAAAAAGTTTGTAGTATGTATGGATGCCAATGAACTTCCATATGATACATACAGCAAATTGTTGTTTCGGTATAATTTATCCTATCCATTCCAAATATGCTCACACACACTTACAGTAGCTACAAACATGCAAACACTATACAGTTAACACAAACAGGAACACACTGGAACCTTATTATACAGGACCAAATATTTTGCTATTAATTATCCTACTGTAACAGTTGATTTTAGCTATATTTAATCAGATCTCGATATAAATGACATTCTACGCTAATGCAAAGGATAGGAAAGACTCCAAATCAGGACGAGATGTACACAGTTATAGCAACTGGCTTTTTCTCTGTATGGCTTGGAAAAAGAGAAAAACAAATCACATTTAGAGAACTGTAAACAAATACATTATTCTCTGAAAAAACTGTGTTCTGCATTATAAGTTCACAGATTTGTTGTTAGATGTTCTCTGCTTATTTGCTTCCATTTAGCTGTTCTAATTAAAGAGCAAAAAACCCCAAAAAACAAAAAAAACCCACAACAAAAACCCATAAATTAAATATATAAAGTTGCATATATAGATTGACACAGTACTTACCAGAAATAAAATGTCATATTTATTAGAAACATATAGGGCACATTTTCTCTTTGCTCTGCAAGATTAGTACAATATAACCATACAAATAAACATTATTGCAACATGCCTTTTAGTTAACTAGAGCTTTTGACCACCTACCTTTTTGCATTGCTCAAGAGAGGAATATTGTTAAAGGCAGTTAGAATTAAAATTACCTTACGGGGACCTGTACTTTTGAGCTCCATGATGTTTATAGTATAATTAATTCTCTTTCCATTCTGGTCAAATTTTATATTTCCTGTTAGACCTTCCACTTGAACCTATATGAGGTAATAATGAGAACATCAGTAGAGTTGATTTTGCTATTAAGAAAACACACACACACACACACACACACACACACA
>NW_017729029.1:63190408-63192155 GCF_001723915.1 Gavialis gangeticus | reverse complement strand
ACACACACACACACACACACACACACACACACACACACACACACTTTACATTTTGTATTTCCATACCTGGATATTAATGCTAAAATAGTCTGCAGTTAAACTTTTCCTAAATTCCTCATTTCATTACTGAGTAGTTTTCTTGAGGTGTTAGCAAAGCCTATTAATGTTGGTCTTCTAACTTTCTACCAACAAAATCCAGTTTGGAGCAGAAATATTATTTCAAAACATTCACAGAGCATTTCATATATTCATTAATTCCATAATACAATCTAGAGAGTCTACCTGCTTTAATGCCCTTTCTATTTCTACACCATGACCCCAGGGCACTGCTGGATTTGCAAGGCAGTCTCCAGCATTTCCTCTTCTGGAGATCTCAATTCTCTGTTTACGTAGATTACGGAAAGCTTCAGTCATTACTTGGACAGCATCATAGGTCAAAGCAGATGTATACTGAAAAGGATTGAATAGATTTCATTAGAAAAAAAGTTAAAGCTTCAACACTTCTTCCAAGTCTACCATTATTAATCCATTAAAGAGAAAAGTACATTAACATTAAAAGGAATGATAAAATATTCTTTGAGATTAGACTGTTTCTCCTGTCTCTGAGGGTTTCCTTTTTCCCACAGAACTACATACTTATTAACATCAGCATCAAGAAGAACGGTCACTGTAGCACTAATGAATTAAAATTGGAAGTTTCCAAAGTTTGTCAAGGTGTAAGACACTTTCCCTCATGATAGTAACAGTGTAACATCTCTCTGTTTACAACTTGTGCGTGTGTTTTATGGAAAACAATGTTTGAATGTTAAAAAATGTATATTTTTAATTTTTTTTTAAATGGACCCATCAGCTGCATCTCAGAAAATATATAATTTTTATTACACTTTGAATTAATGAACATCTCCTTGTGTATACATTTTAATAACAATATAAATCAGTATAAAAAGGTTAATGTGATGTAATGAGTTTGTCTAGTGTGTGTTACATGCAGATAAGCATATCAGTAGAAGGTATTAGAAATGAATATAACCCTGGGTTATTGACCTGTTGGACCATGGGTGGACAAAGTGTGGCCATAGGGGAATCCATTTCCCTGCAGGGCTTGCCCCCGTCATTGCAGCCAGTTTCCATGGAGAACCCAGGAGTAGTGGGGCTGTGACAGTGCACAGAGAGGGTTTCCATGGAGACTGGATAAAGCAGTGCTGGCGGGGCACCTGGCTGAGCAAGGAGATGCTCCAGGGCCGGGGCTGGGATCTCGTGGCTGTGACAGCGTGGGCCGGAGCCAGGACATAGCTGCAATCTGCTGTCTGCATGCCCCAGGCAGGGACTTGCAGGCAGGAGATCGTAGCTCTGCTCCGGTGGGGCGAGCAGGCAGAGCATTGCAGCTCTAACCTGGCTTTGGACCATGCTGTCACTGCTGCAAAGTCCTGGTCCCTGCCCTGGCCCTGGCCCTGGCCCCAGCCCCAGCCCCAGCCCCAGCCCCAGCTGCCTTCCAGCCCCAGGTCCAGCCCTGGGCTCCTGGGAGGCAGCAGATACTGGTGATGCTTCCCGCTGTGCTGTGCCCTTGCTGCTTCTTCTGCAGAGCAGCGTGTGAAACCCGGCACAGCAGGGGGCGCAGAAAGCTGCCTGCCGCTCCAAGCTCCCCACTGCCCTGGCCACATGTCCCCTGCAGGTGGGGGCAGCAGCGAGGGGCACAACTCTGCATGCTGCCCACGCTGCTCCTGTGCACACAGATGAAGTGTGACCC